>NC_139043.1:2424675-2932175 GCF_965140915.1 Aythya marila | reverse complement strand
ACACACACACACACACACACAAACGCAGACCCCCGAGACACCAGACTGAGTGCTAGGGTCCTGGCGAGCCGCAAACCGGGGAGAGGGTGGGAGGCAGGGGCAGGATACCCGGCCCTCCTGGGGGGGTCCAGTTAATCTCCCCTCCTTTTGTTCCTGGGGAGAGTTTTAAACATCCCCCAGAGCCTCTGCCCCTCCCACCAGGAAGCACCAGGCAACTTCACCTGGAGGTACAAATTCAGCCACTCTCCCTTTTCCTCTTAGGCAGCAGCTGCTGGCTGGGGAGGATGGAGATAATCCACTTTGTCGTAGGAGCACACTCAGGCAGGCAGGAGCGTATCGATTCCTTCGGCCGGCAGCACTGCTACTTGCTCATACGCCAACGGCTTTCAATTAACTGATAAAAAGGCAGTCGGGTGTATGCTAGCTGTTCCCAGGGCTTGGGATGCTACTGTAAATTGGTTATCTATTATCAACGCTACCTTTGAACCAGTACCCTTCAAGGAGAAGATTTTTCAGGCCATTAGGGCCAGGAAGAAGGCTGCCATGGGCTGTAAGGATATGAGACTGCTCACATTTGGTTGCTCAAATCAGCAGCATTTTCTCCCAGCAGTTGGTTTTAGGGCCTGGTGTCAGACCCTGGCTAAGCTCACCCATGTTGGTCTGCTGAGCTCCAGCCCTTTCACACCTCTTCCAAACATTTGGACCTGACTTCAGATGTGTCACAATGGGCAGGATCTGGCCCTCAGTTGGGTGACCGCAGCATCGCCTTGGCTTCTTTACTCTTGGTATTGCTCATTGGTGCCCGTGGAGAAGTTTTGAGTGCAGGGTTGTGGATCCTCAGCGGTAGACACCAAGTTGTACTCCTGGTGGAGCTGGGACCTGCCTTGCACAGACCTTCCACTGTGCCCAGCCTTACACCAGCAAAATGATTGCCTGTTTTGCTTCTTGACTTCTTGGGGAAGTGAAGGTCCATCACCATCAAATGGGAGGATAAAACCTTGACCATGCTTACAGTTGTGGGGCTTATTCCTCCAGCCCATAAGCCTACTGCAAAAGGGGATGGGTAGCTTCATTAGAAGAACTGGCTTGGGAAAAGGGGATGGGAGGACATGAAGCTGGCCCCAAAGTCAGGGGTTGGAGTGCCTTATGAAGCCATGGCAAGCTGCTCTGGTCTTGCTTACTCATGGGGATGGCCCAGCTGGCATCTTCAGGGCCCACTTGAGTGTGCAAATAGAGCTGCATTTAGAAACATGACTGCTTCGCTCTGCAGTTAGTCACAAGAGGGAACAGCTGTGCTCTTCTGTGTTCAAAAAAAGGCGTGTCCAGGGTGCTTCCACCCCAAAGACATCTATGTAAAGAAATCAGGAGTAAGGAGAGGAGGTTTGGAGGGATCCAGGCAGACGGGAAGGCGGGCAGAATGCTGCAGCACAATCCTCAAATGTCTCAAATGCCCTGTGTGTTACTTGTCTTGTTATTCATCTCCTTCTCCTCTCTTCCCTACATGGAGAAGATTTGTTAGGGCTGCAAGATGGGAGAGGTTATCTTCAGTGGGAGCAAGCACAGAGCCAAGGAAGGCTTCTCTTAAGGAGGGAGGTTTTGCTTATTTTTGGTGGAGGACAGAAGTGCATTCTTGCCCTTCTCACTTTAATATTTGAATTTCCATTAGTAAAATCTGATTCATAAACTGTTGTTTGCAAAGTGCCTCTGTGGACAGTTCTTGCTGGGAGATAGCAGGTTGTCCCATTTACAGTTTATTCACTGGCTGCCCCAAACAACCCTCTCTGGACAAAGTGGTCCCCATGGCTGGCTATAACCACTGGAGCAGCATGAGAAAGCTGTGGCCTAATTTTTCTTCCACAACAAGAGGCCCTTGCTGTTATTGGAAGGACCAGTAAATAACAACCAGGCAGCTTTGTCTCCCAGCCTAAAACCAGCCCTGGTGAGGATCCTTAGTAGGAGTTGCTTTCTTTCAAATTCATGCTGCCCTCTGTGATAGAGATTGGGAACCCACCCATAGGACTGCTTCCTTCCCTTTCTCTTCCCAGACACAGCTATCAAAACATGCTGTAAGGACTAAACCTTCTCCCTCCACTGATGACCAGGAAGTATCATGTAAGTGTTGGGATCCTGGAAGTCTGGATGCTGTGTTTCTGGAGGTCCAGCTTTTTCACAGGCCTGCTGACTTGTGATAAATCATTTGCTTCCCTCTGTCACTTTTCCTCTATGTCTTTAAGGTTCTTAAATGCTGAGTTCTTCCATCACCTGTGTCTCATCTGTACATTGTGACCAGCAGTCACAGCAATGCAAATAGGGACAAGGTGGGTTAGTTAATATTGATTTCATCAGATTTGAAGGAGGCAGAAGATGGATAAGAGCCGGCTTACAGTGTGATTCAGTGGCAGAACTAGTGAAAGAATGCATTTTGCTGCTGGATTCATGACCCCTTTTCAAGACAGATCTCTCTATGACCAGCTAGTTTTACTGGAGAAACTTCAAGGTGGCTGCTGCCCAGAACTGGAGGTTGGTCTGATGCTGGAGATGGAGAGGATTTCTAGAAATGTGCCAAATTTACTAACAATATACTAACAGCATGGGTTCCACCTCACCTGATTGTAGCTGTCTTAATCCTACTTAGATAACCTCAGGTGCTCCATGGTCAATGGAGCAACAGAGATCACAGCCCATGGAAAATGGTAGTCAATGGTAGGTGGGGTGAATTCCTTCTGGAAACACATTGCTCTCTGTTTGATATCTAGTTTCTACTTGGTGCCTAATCTTCAGATGGTTGAAGTTAAGTGAGATGCCTACAGGCTATTGCCTCTTCTCTGGGCTCTGAAGAGGCACTGATAGCAGTGAACAGACCAGGAGCACATTCAGGGTAGGATTCTCAGCTGTGAGGGCTGTAAGTTGTCCCCATCTACAAGTGGAGAACAATTGGCAATTTTAGGCATTTGGCAATGCCTAAAACATCTTTGGCTATGGCTGCCATCTGGACAGGTTATTCTGTGCCAGTGGCAGACTGGGATTTTGGTAGTTCCTGGTTTTCCATCAAAGCATTTCTATACAAAAGGCATTGGTGATGCTGTCCTCTAATCACAGTGCTCAGAAGAGACATTCAGGATGGCTGAAAACATAAGGTGCAGAACTGGTATGTCCCTGAGAGGATGGGAAGGGTTAGGTATAGGGCATGATTTTCTGCTTAATGGAAGCAGAGCACCCAAATAGCTGCAATGCACCAGTAGCCAGACCTTCTGCAGAGTACAGCAGATCCGTCATGGGTGATGCCCCTTCCCTTTGGACTTTTATATACAGGAGCTTCTATCACCTTACCTTGGGTGAAGAAAAATGTTATTTGGAGGAGGTTTCCTCTCTCATGTCCTGCGTGCCTCCAGGTGTACCTGCTGGCACTTGTGCTGACTCTGTTTCTTCTGTGCCAGGCGCTGAAGAGCATCAAGGAGCTCCTTCAGAAAGGCAGTAGGTGGCAAGGCCAGGCCTTGGGCTGATGATGGGGGTTCTGTTCTTGCCTTTGCCACCAGTCTGTGAGGTCATTTTGTTCAAACAATTCCACTGGCACGTGTCACGTCCCAAGGGGGTTTGTGTCCCTGAGGTGGTCACTTTAGGTCAGGAGAGCTCTCCTGTTAGGACTGAGTGACAGGGAGGCTCAGGGTGGAACTAGAAGCTCCCTGCCACCTTTCCCTGCTCCCTTCCTGCATCTCCTGTCCCTCAGATGGCTGTCCCCTGGCTGGCTGGGATCAGGCAGCCACCTGCAGTGCCTCCCTGCAGGAGAGGTAGGCCTCTCACCAGCGTGGCTTTGGCCCACCTAGTGGTGCAGCAGGAGAACAAACCTCCTGAGAAAACAACAGGGCCCAAGGATGTCGCTGGTGCACGAGGTTCTGTGGGTCTCCTTTCCCACCTCAGAAGTGCCTGAGGAGCCCAAGATGGAGAGGGACCTGTCCCCATGCCCTTGGTGGGCTGTCTTTGTGATAGGTCTGGTGGGCAGCAGGCAGGAAGGTATTGCCTTGAAAGGCAGGAGGATGAGCTGTGGGGGCCTTTTCTTCTCCAGCCTCTTCCCTTCAGTTCTCAGGAGGGATTGGGGCTCTAGGACAGTGCCACCAAGCTGCTACTTCTTGTCACCTCCAACTCAGTAGCATCAGCTGGGTGGGGATGCCAGCACCCCTGGCCCTGGCCTTCTTCCCTGCTGAAAAGTAGGTACAGCAGCAGGGAAAATGTCTTGTGAGAGTGATGGTAGCTGTTAGTAATAGCAAGGGCTGTGCCCAGATCTCCCCTGATAGACGGCAACGGAAGGGAACAAACCGTGTATTCAGGTCTCTGTTGATATTTTATTTATCGGACAGCAGTAACAGCCAAGAAATCAGTGCCTTGTCTCATTTCAGATAACCATTTTATTTTGTCAGCACTTCCTCCTAAACCTGCTGAGTTTGTCACCTCTAACTGTTTCCTCCAGAGCCTCTCACAGCCCCTCTGGATAGTGCAAGAGCAGTTGGAGCTCTGCTCAGCAGGTCCATCCATGACAAAGAGGAAGACTACTGCAGACGGCCTCCACCAGCAAAAGCTCTTGATGGAGGTTGTCCTCTGAGAAATCAGTGCTGTGAAGGACAAGTTGGGCTCTTCCTCACGGGATGTGGTTTGGGGAAATCCAATTTGTTTTGAACACAAGCTGCCCACTTGAAGGCAACCTTAACTCCCTGAGTCCCTAAGGGGTAGTCCTGCTTTTCTGTCACATTGCAAACTTCAGATTCATAGTGGAAAGATCCCAAACAGGGACTGAAGGATCTGGTCAGGGAAAATTTGCCCTTAAGGAATTGAATTCAATAAATGTATATATAACCCGAGCCCTGAGCGTGTAACATGTGTTTACTTATGTGGAATTTCTCTAGGCTAGATTCAGATAAAAGACTAATAATCAGCAATGGAAGCTGATAATCTCTGAGGGCCGGAACCTGCTATTATGTGTACAAATAACCGCTCATAGGGCGATGCAGGCTTAGATGCTAATAACTGAACACAATGAAATTGTTCCAAGAGAGTAATAGTAATTAACCAAATTAAGTGACAGAACATTTTAGGGTCTTTGGGTGGGGTGGGGTGGGTGGGGTGGGGAGGCCCTGCATCCCTTTCTGGAGGTATCCATCTCCTGAAATCTCAGCATCTAAAAGGGGGACCACTACTTGTTAATAGAACTTACCCAAAGGGAGCTCATGCCTGTGGAAGTGAAATGTCTTTCAAAGATACAATCAAATGTCCTTTGGGGGACCTTGTTTCCTGCAGCCACCATTTGTTAACTACAGAGACAGCCTAGACAACTACCTTCAGATATGTGCCCAAACTTAGAAAGTTAAAATCAAGCAAAGTGGTTCTCACAGTTAACAATCAGTACTGCAATAAGCGTTACTACAAATGCAGTAATACATCTCTCAGAGGAAAGGCATAGGAGCAGAGCGGGGCTTTGGGGGAAGTTTCCCTCCAAAACCAAGGAAAACTAAGTGTTTGTGAAACAGGAAGATCAATAAAAGAAACAGTTAGCTATGAAAGCATCAAGGCATTGAAGTTGTAATTTCCTAATAGCACTCCTACAAACCATTCAAACAACCTCTTTTCACAGGACTAAGACACACTCCTCACACCTGCCACAGGTGAAAATAAGAGAAAAACTAAAATTGAAAACAGAGTTTCATCCCTTTGCGAATGCACTCCTAACACCACTCTTTGAAACCTAATGATGCCATCCATACAAATTAAGTCTTTTGCTTCCAAATCAATATACATTGTAAGCAGGCATTACTCTATGCTGCTGACAAGCACTGGACTGAAAAACTACCCAAACTGGAGTGTCTCCTCTTCAGGCACAGAGCAAGACTAATTAAGATACATTAAAAGCAGTAACTGGGAACCTAGAACACAATGTGAAATCGTAGGAGCATCTGCTGGACTGGCACTCATTTTACTGCCCAGTATTGCATAGAGACCTTGTTGAGTTCTCCAAATCCTTTTTTCAATGTGTTTTATAAGTGAAGAACATCAAGGTTGTTAGATTATCTGCTTGTTTTGAATTGAGTTTATTTTAAATCAGCGTAATATGAAATATCATTAATGCAAAGTTGTCATGAAAATGATTAGCTGCATTGCACTGGTTACCAGACCTCTACAGAGTGTGGGAGGGTAGGGTGAGGGTCTGATGAGTGGGGCCAGAGCTTTGCCAGGTTGGGGGAAATAATGAAATAATCAACAATCTCTCTTAGGAATGCCAAAAAATCACTCTCGTTGGCAAGGGATGAACAGAGAGATTGCCTGGGACTGTTGCAGTAAGAGACGCTGATGCTATGAGAAAAAACATTCTTGCAAATTGACAGGAAGAAAAGATCTTCCTGAGCTCAGGAAAGGAAAAACAAAACAAAACAAAACAAAACAGCAGGCTGATGTGGCTGAGCAAGCTTAAAAAAAAAAAAAAAAAGGCACCAAAAATCCCTAAAATCCCACCAAGGTGCTAAAACCTCAGCCAAGTGAGGTGTTGACAAGGGATCCAAGTTGATAAATAAACAGAAAGGAGCTCTCCCTTGCAAAGTCTGAATGACAAAGAGAGAAAACCAGGAGCTGGAGAGTGTCTCCTACCATTTTCATCACAAAAGCTGATGGTGGGGGGGAGGTTTTAACACGGCAACAAGTCTGACTTTCTCTCTCTTTCTCCCTCCTTTCTTTTTTTCCTCTCTCTTATAAACAGAGAGGACAAGAGGTCATATCCCCAGGGTTTAAAGAGACACTTCTTCCCCTTCGAGGGAGGGTGGATGTTCTTTCAGCCTGTTTACAAATTAGTCAAAGTTATGATGTCTTAATGTAGTTGCTGGGTGGCCACCTGTCCTGAACTGTCTCTTGGTGCGTTTACTCCATGTGCAGGAGTGACACCTGCAGATGGCTTCTTGCTCAAAGTCCAAGGCTACCTATCAGTATAAGGCAAAGTGCCAGGAGTTGGAGCTGTGGTGAGATGCTTGCTCTCATTTTGTTCTGGCGTAAGCATTAGTGAAGACTGGAGATTGGTGTATAGCTCTGCAAAGCCCATGGGATGCTTTAGGTGAGGAAGGGCTGTGGTCGTGGCTGGGGTGGTGGTGTGCTGGGAGCTGTATGGACCCCAGGAGCAAAACAGGTGGGAATTTCTGCAGGGCGATGTGCAGGAGTAAAAGCAGGGACTGCATCACTCTGTTTTGCTCTCAGCATCTTGTTTGCAGGATGAGGAGCAAGCCTGGATCCTCCCATTCTTCACACCACTCTAAAATGTTGTTTCCAAACCCTGGACATGAAGCAACCAGTATTTCAGTGGGGAATGGTCCTAGTGATGCTTGGTGTTTGCTGAGCCTTCCCACTTCCTATGTGGGCTTTTGGGTGGCTAATAAAGGTTGAGCTCTCATTGCAGCCCGTTTCTCCCAGGGGGAAAGGAGGGGAAACACAGTAATAAGGTCTTTCTTCCCTACCTGTACACTTATTTTCATACAACTTAATCTCCCTGAAACTTTTATCTTTCTGCCAAATTTGACTGGGATTGGCTGAGGGGTTCAGAAGTTGGAGGGGAGGAAATGAGCGGATAGAGACATACAACATAATCAGTTAAACCAAGTTTCCCAAGGAAACCAGACTTCAAATGCATTGTAGCCCTTTGCAAGTCTTGCAGGAGCACTTACAAACCCCAGTCATGAGCCAGAACCCCCCAGTGCCAGGCACTGTATGAACATATTCCTCAACACAATCCTTTCCCCAGGCCAGTGCTCAGGAGTTTAAAACAAGGAGTTGAAGGCACGTAAGGTTGGCAAGCAACAGCTTTTCAATATGAATGTAGAGCAACTCCCTTAATGTGGGTTGTATTTGGCTGGATTCAGCAAGAGCAGAGACGGGCCCTGCTGGAGTTGGTTTTTTCATGGGAATGGCAAGGAAATCACAGGGCTTGAAGAACTTTGCCTCCTAACAGCCCTCCTTGGCTTCAATCCCTACCCAGAAATACCATTGGCTCTATGGAGTAAGAATGGTGTAAAAACTGCAGGGCTTGGCCCTATTGGCAGCTGTGCAATTTTTTTTTTTTATTATTATTTTTATTTTCCCTCCAAGAAAAAGGGTTTATATTCCTTCTCTGCAGCCACATCAGGTAGAAAAAGTGGCTAGGTCTCCACAGGGTGCTGGGTCACCCAAGTGCCATTGTCCTGCTGGAGTCACAGTAGGAACGAGCTGGTAATGCATCAGGAAAAATGCCCTTACTTATAAACATGTACTAAAATCTGGGACCTACTCTGGTTCCACTATACATCATTTCTCTTTTTAGGGAACTGTAGAGCTCCCACTGGTTCCTCATGGCCCCGACTTATTGGCTTCAGGTGGGACTTCACAGGGACCAGTGGACAGAAGGGAGAGGTACTTTTTGTTTGTGTTCCCGTGGTAAGTGAGGCCTGTACTTTTTTGGTGAGATTTGGGTCAGTTTAGAAGTCCCATTTTCCTGGAAGCATTTGGCCTATAATTTCCCAACCCTACAGTTCCCAGAAAAGAGAATGTTCTGCTCCCAGCCCCGAGACATGGAGGCAATACTGCCTTCGTCAGAATCTTCCTGGAAAAGCACTGGAGAGGTCTGAGATCTTCAGCTACCACTTACGAAAGTCCTGCAGATGGTTCATGGCTGCCAAGTCCTCTCCTGAGGTACTTTCTCATCCTCTCCTCACCTTCCCTTAGTGGACTCCTCAGAGCTAAAGCCACACAAGTCTGAGCCTGCAAATTCAGAAGACATCGAGCAATAAACCATTGGCACTTCAGACATCAGGAGTCAGCTCTTTCTGCCTCTGTTTCCTCCTCCCAAACCCCATAAGGTTTAAAGGAATCAAAGGCATTTGGAGTCATGATTTATTTATTTATTTTTCTAGTTTCTGAACTTTCAAAAAAGGTGGGAAAGATGGTTTGTGAAATATTTTGCACATCATGAAACTTAGTGCATGTTTGCACAAAATGACATGGCTCCAGAAGCCAGTCGATTGAGAAGAAAATTAATAAATAAAAAAATCCCCACTAAGGGTTGAGATATTTGCTAACTTAATTTAAAGATGTAGATATTTGGAGAAGTAGTGCAAGAGATGGAGAAAGTCACAACTATATTTGGAAGAGGTAGGCAGGACTGGTCATAAAGAAAATAAAATTTTGGAAGTATTTTCATTTTTGAAGAAAATTCTATCTGCCTACAGCTCCTATCATTTCTTTGCAATTTTAAGTGATGTTTTTGTGCAGATCTGGGGGAGGGAGGAAACTAGAATAAGCCCCCACTGGCTAGCTCAGTGTAGCCAGTTAAGGAAAGGTGGGGAGGGAGCTGCTGGTGGGAGAGGACAAGCAGCGTCCAAACTGGCTTTCAGCCATACCACTGGTCCAAAAAGCTGGCACTTTATGCACTGTCTTGAAACATGACAAACTCTGGAGCTCCCTCGGATACAAGGGACAGTGAGTTTTAGGATGGTTGACACAACGATGTTCTCATCTCAGCTAAGCAGCTGGAAAATGGCCTGAAGCAAAGGACCCACTGACCTTGTTTAAAGCTACTGAGGGCATTTCCCAGTATAAGGTTACAGCTGAAGAATGGGCACAGGTAGCTTCTTAAGTGAGAGTTAGGTGGCAAAAGCTTAACACCTTCCTCCTTTACCAGTATAGAGGTTGCAGGAAAGGAGAGGTCTCTTGGATTTGTATGGGCTTGGAAATGTGTCATTGCTTTGGATGGTTGGATGAAATATGCTCTCATGAGCTTTGCACCATCAGACACCACAGCTCTTCATTTGAACCTACTCAAATGAACCTACTTTAAATTCCTGCTTTTAGAGTTTGATTGATAACCTTAATGCTGCTGTCCATCATGGACAGCATGATGGAGGGGACCAACATTGCTCAATTCCTGCAGTTATTCAGTGGTGGCGTCCTTGAACAGATGTAACACCACATCAGCCAACATGGGATAAAAGAAAAAAAAAAATCATTTTCAGGCTTTCTGCATCATCCTGGATGTAAAGTAGTGGCCTGTCACCTCCTTTAGACTGGGGGTTACTACAACATCATGGACCATGAAATGTGGAATAGATTTCTCAGAATCCAGGAGGAGCATTGCTCATGGAGAAACTATGTAGCAGCCCAGCCTGGAAGAAAAATCTAGTAAAATCAGAAAGAAAATGCTGAAAATGCTGAGGGAGATGGAAAATGAAGACAGGAAGAACAAGAAAGAGGAAAGAGAAAAACATCTGGGCAGGGGAGAAAACACTATTTGCTGTTAAAGGAGAAGAAGGAGGAGGAACTATCCAAGTCAAACATTTTTATTAAAATATAGGTTATGGATGTGGCAAGAAAGTATTAAAAATCTACTGATGGTTTAGTCTAAATGGGGTTAGATGGACATTGAGAAAGAGAGGCAATTAGCTTGCAGGCTGGTGAATAGCATCCAAAGCAAGAAGCAGGTGATGCTGCCTTTTAGGAACCTAGACTCGTGGCCACCACAAAGGTTGTCGCCATGGACTATCACCGCTCTGAAAAAAGCTGTTGTCCTATATGGTTAGATGCAGGAAAGATTTAAAAAATACAAAAAAATAAAGAAAAAATAAAGAAACAATAGAAAAACAGAGAAAGGGAATAAGAATATATCTAGGAAGAAAGCAAAAATGATGTTTGGAGTACTCATGTTCTAGTCACCCTCTGTCAAAATTTAAAAAAAGAGTGAAAGAGAGAAAAAGAGGTTCAGATTAAAAATATCAGGGTTTCATTGCCAAGAGGTTGTGAGTAAGAGATGTACAACATAATGAACAGGATAGGAATCAGTCAAGAAGCTATAATTTGTTCTGACTCATGATACCAACCCAATGGAATTAAAAGCAACAAAATTAAAACCAGTAAATGCAGACGCATTTATATACATAGCTAATGACTAAACTAAGGAACTCACTGCCACAAGACAGCACAGGTATTTAACAGGATTAAAATAAAATTAAAAAAAAAAAATCATTTACCAGCAGAAATGAAAAAGCTGCTTTATACTCTGATAAATCAAATAATTCTAGATTAATTTTTGGAGAAATATATTATCATTCTTAGCATGGCTCAGAGTCTCTGTTTTGGGCCTTGCTAGAGCCTTCACAAGGATTTTTAGTTGTGGCTTGCATTGGATGCAGTTTCTTGCAACTGTGAGGTTTATTTGTAGTTCCCAAAGTGATGGCACAGACACAGACTAAATGGAGATGAGTTTGCAAATAAATTTCTCTTTCTTCCTCCTACACTCACCAGAACATGGACATTCACTGAATACATGGGATAATTGTAGAATATTAATGGATGTTATGTCCAAAATTAAAAATTCCCATTGTAGATGAGCTCCCATTGTCCTATGTCCATCTGGAATGTCAAAGTTTTAATCAGCTAAAAAATTAAAGCCAAATCAATCGATCCCATTTGTGTTTGTTTTTAAGAATTTTATTCCTTGGTCAAATTTGGAGAAGAAAATGTGCCACTGCCTTGAGAACCACAGTGAGACACATCTTGTGAAGCAATTTTTCTTATTATTAGAGTAGGCCCCTAAAGTTACAGCCACAATGACAGCCTTACTCTGTGGGACACCTAACGTGTTTTTGTAATAATTATTTGTATTCTGATGACTTTGTAAAACTTGGATTGTTTCATGTTTCTCAAGAACAAATGGAGAATGAAATATATTTTCCTCAACCATCCAAAAAGCCTACTCTGAAGATGTACTTTTCATTCCCCAGTGTTGTCTGTATGGCACTGACCCCCTCCGTGGGCTCATGGTGCTCATGTGGTCCCCTGGAAGAGTAGAGGGCAGTGCCCTCAAATGGGGAGCAGACTCCTTCTTCCCCAACTCCTCTTCATCTGTCAGTGCCCTTTAGACAACACTATGGACAACATTTTCTGTCCTCCTGGCCCCTTGCTCCATCACGGGCATGGTTACGTCCACATGAGGTCACTAAAGAAAGCCACCCCTTGTAGAGAAGGAAAAACCTGTGATGACCACCAGGCTGAGGACTTAGCTGGGTAGGGACATGCATCTCCACCCATGCTCTTTCAAACAGAAAGGCAAAACATCATGTTCAGATGTGGCTTCAACATCTCAGAGCCAGCTCTTCAGAGATGTCAGAGTGGTGGTTAACCAAGGCGAGATAGGTTCCTCTGTGTCCTGAGGCCCAGATTCTCAAAGGTTTCCTTCTATCATCCAAGGCTTTTCTACCTCAGGAGATAAATATAAGTGGTGAGAATGCAAGCATTGGGCCAACCATAATTGATCAGATTAGTTGCCTACTTCATTTAATAGCTAACTACAAACTGTGCCCAATTAAGTGCTCTCCTTGGGAATGATC
Source organism: Aythya marila (assembly GCF_965140915.1). Lineage (NCBI taxonomy): Eukaryota > Metazoa > Chordata > Aves > Anseriformes > Anatidae > Aythya > Aythya marila. The sequence goes on along the minus strand of NC_139043.1, from coordinate 2,919,795 downwards.
TTGTGGGAGATCACTCAGACACAGAAGTAACGGGTTGCTTTCTGCCCTGGAACGAGAATGCTTTTCTCCTTGTCATAATGCTGGTTTTTATTTATTATTTATTTTATTTTATTTTATTTTATTTTATTTTATTTTATTTTATTTTATTTTATTTTATTATTTATTTTATTTTATTTTATTTTATTTTATTTTATTTTATTTTATTTTATTTTATTTTATTTTATTTTAAATTGAATTGCTTTGCAATGCATTTGCATTTGCTGTTACATACCCCTATACTTTTATAATATGCAGAAATCTGTAATCCATTTTGGTATTGGAATAAATTATTGGCTGTCGTCTTGCCTCAGTATCTTGCAGTGCTGACTTCCACTGGTGAAAAAAATCACTTATAGTCTTCAGAAATGTAGGTGTATTTTACAGAGTGCCTGGATCAGCATTGCAGGCTTTTAGCCAATGATTCCCAAACTGTTAGCTATAACCATGGCCAGAATGTGCCTATAATGTGGGATTTATGGAGGGAAAGAAGGGTCACCAGCAAAATACTCTGCTCAATCCTGGTAAAACAAGGACCGAGGGATTCCCAACATGGTTTTTGGGCAGTACCAGCAGTTGGGACGCTGACCCAAATTTGCTCTTAGCCTCTGAAGGAGCTTTGCTGCCTCGCTGAGTAGGTTTGATTAGGTTTTCACGGTGCGTTGCCAGTCATCGTCCGTCCCCGCAGCCCACCGAAATGTCTTCGCTGAGAAGGGTTTCTCCAAACTGTTATTTCTTCTCACTCTCAGATGCCCCTCAGAGCTCAAGTTTTGCCAAATGTGAACAGTCACTGCCATCTAGTGACCGCCAGGGAGCTCACAGCCTCTGGAAATCTCGCTTTAGGGTCAATTGCAAGAGACATGGGAAGGGAGGAGACCATTCAGCCTCAAAGACCCTAATCCTAAATACTTTAGGGTTGCATCTGGAGCAAGTGCTTCGCTGTCTATTGGTTTGCCTTTTTTTTTTTTTTTTTTTGGCAGGTAGGAAGGGAACAGGAACTTCACTGAAGCATCCTTAATGGGTCCAGTCTATCAGGGTTTGCACTAGTAGCCCAGATACTTAGGAAAAGCTGGGCTGAGATTCAGCTTTTCAGATTCAGATGTGACAGAATATGTGAGCACATCCGAATAGCCCCTGCAAGACCCTTTGTAAGAAGCAATGTGCATTTTTGAGCTGAGATTTGTCTCACTGCTTGTAGTTGTCTGCCTCTGGGTGACTGAATTGTGCCCTGACTTCAGCAGCAGCATGGACTCGCTTTCTACCAATACTCAGAAATAAGTCCGGATGCTTACACAGTCGATATCTACACCTGGCTGGAGGTGTCTTATCCATAGAGAGGGTGTTTTAGTAGATGTGGGCACCTATTGCCTGTTCAGCTCCTACAATTGTCCTTGAGCTACGGGTGAGTCACATAGGTTGCATCCAATGGTTTCAATTAGTAGACTGTTAAAGTCGTTAAATTAATTAATAGCTCTGACTTCTGCAGCATAAGCTGAACCCACTGCTAGGAAGAAATGTGATTTGAAGGGGCTGTTTCCCAATTGTTCATTCTCAAACAAAATCTCCCGTGAGGTGAGTTCCTTTAGGATGGTCCCAAGCCTCTTCCCAGAACCAAATTTCTGACTCATTCTCAAAACCCTGTGGGACACTGGATTAGCAAAATGGGACCAAAATTGCTACCGCATCCTGGCTCATTCACGGTGAAAGCTGAAGTAAGTCTATGTTAATCTGTCTCCATTGCATTGTCTTTGAGAAGCCCCAAACTGAGCTAGTATCTCATGGTATAATCATATGATACTGCACAGATGAGGAAAAGGGGTGGATTTCCAGCTTTTCTGGGCAGGGAAGAGCTTTTGTTCTATGCAAATTAGCTTTAAAAACTGGCGTCCTGCATTGACCATCAGGCAATGTCCAGGCAGAGTGCTGCCTGCCTGCTGGAGCTGGGCTGGGAAAGGTCCCTTCTGCCAGAAGATGGCACTGGTTCTCCATGGAGCACGGAGTGGGAACAGGTGCATCATCTCCGTCCCAGCAGCTTGTGCTCCTCAGCTGGGGGTAAAGCCCCTCTTCAAGGTGTTCCCGGGGACCTTGTGGGTTGCTGCTTGTTAGAAACATAAGTGTAGCTTTGTCTCCACCTGACTGGAGCCCAGGTTTTGGAGATCCACATCTGCAACATGAGAATTGCCTTGCACCCCAGATTCCCTCTTTGCAGACACAGTCCCAAATCTAGACAGATTAAAGGACAATTATGCTGGGGTGAGCATGAGAAAAGCAGGAGACTAAGGACTGTTATCCAGTGATAGCTGAGCATTTCAGTTTGGTTTCGATGGTCTGTGTGCTTGGGATCTGTTCTGTGGCCAATAGATGGGGCCATTTCCAAACCTACCACCTTCAGGTCCACCAGAGAAGGTTCTCCCAGTTCTCACAGATGTGGTTCCTGGGTGCCTGGCAAGAAGGCTTCCCATGTATGAGGTTGTGAAGTGCTGTCATGGGGGAAGGTCTGTGCCTGGGTGAAGGATAGGATGGAAGGAAGGAAGGGATGAAGGAGACCTTCATCCCTTTGCAAAAGGCCAGAAGACAGACAGGAGCAAGTCTCCTGTTACTCCACTTCTTTTCCATTGTAAAAGCCTATCAGATCTCCTCCCAGTATAGCCTGGAGCTACCTGAGGGCAGCACTGGTTGCTCAGGGGAGAAATTAGGCTGTCCTATGTCCCCAGGAATGAACAGCACTGAGCTTTCCCCAGCGCTTTCCACACCCACCAGTGCCAAGGGTGACCCATCCATTTCCCTGAACTCTTCACCTTCAGAGATACTACAGGTCTGGTCTGTGCCCCGAGAAAATTGAGCTATTAATAATTTGGTGACTCAGGGCACTTGGAAGAGGTCATCAGCTGCTCTTCCTCTCTGTACTGGTGAATCACAGGACTCCCAGAGCAGCATCTGGGAGCAGCAGTGGATCCGCCAGAATGGTGTAAAATCCCAGTTCTCCCACTTCTGGGGGAAACAGAGAAACACTCGTTGGAGAGGAAGACAAGAACTCCTCTTTTCTTCCAGTTTCAGTAGTTGTTTTCACTCCCACGGACACTAAAACCTCAACACATAGAAAACTGAAATAAAGACACCCACAGCAGATTTTTCCTGCTGATTAACTGCCCTTAGACATGATGAAGTGGCCAAGTTAAAAAGAGTGGTGCTCTGACTTGCTTCGGCCTGCTAGCTAGCATTTGGTGAGTGGATTTAATTGTCTGAACTTTTGAATTATTGCCTATGTCCTATGAAAAAAAGACATCAAAGAATAGCCTTGTCAGCCTCACTTTTAATCCAGGGCATGTCTGAGCCACCAACCATAATTCAGCACAGGTGACCACTTGCCCTATAATTTTACAAGGCTACAGCCAGTCGCATTTGTGGAAGTACTTCTGTTTCCAGCCCTGTGTCCACTAACAGCATCACTCTTGGTCAGAAATCATCACAAGACAGGGACAAATGGCCTTGGTGTCCATCAGAAAGGAAAGTTCAGCAGGACAAGATGGCCCAGGACATCTCCATTGGCTACAGAGTGATGGGGTGGTGTTGCCTGAGAGCTAACACGAGGCTTCCATTCATCAAGTGCAGGACTCTAAAATGATTTTGAATCACTCAATACTTGCAGTTTAACTCTCACTAATAACATTTTCGACATGATATTGCTCCAACCTGAACAGATACCAATCCTGCCCCAAAGCATCCAGACACATACAACCAAGAGGAGAAAAGATTTATACCATTTAGGAATACATCATTCATATCCATGCCATATGCACCTATTAGACCAGGCATCCCATCAGTGCCCTATGTCTCTGTGAACTTATGCACACTGCAGATTTAGTTAAATGCTCAGCTGAGAGATCCTCCCTTCCTAGAGGATTGCACTGCATTCGTTTCTCCAGAACAGGGAAAGGTGAAGTTTCAATAAGCCCTTTCCACCATCTGGAGATAAAAGTCTTCCTGGCTGCCAAAAAATAAGAAGAAACCTCTCCTCAAGCGAGGTTGAAAGTCTTGGGTTTCTCAGGGTAAAAATACCCAAATTTTTCACTGCAATGAATTCTGTTCTATCCTAGTTCTTCTCTTCCATGTCCTGCATCCTCTCTCAGAGCCAGTTAGTTCATCCTGAAGCCTCTTCCCAGGCTTTAGACTCCTGTTGTCCAAGACTACAAGACCAGATACTTTCAGCACGAAGGCTGCCCTCAGCAGCTAAATCTTCATTCCTTGTAACAGCTGGGCCTGCCAGTCCCAGATTTGCTGTAACTTGCAATTGCATGAGCCCTTACACATTTCAGGATGGCTTTGCTTCAAGACAGGACCTGAAAGAAGGATGGACTAGGTCCAGCCTGTGCGAAAAGTGCCAGCAAACCTTGGCCAACTCGTGCATACTTCTGAGGATTTGAGGCAGGTGGGTAAAACAGAAGAGAATTGCTTTTATCTGCCCAGCAGCAAAGGCCGGCAGAAACATGCTTTTGGAGGCTGCACATGCCTTTGGCTTTTTAAAATGCCATGGTGAAGGGAACTAAAGGCAGACATTTTTTTTTATTTTTTATTTTTTTTGGCAGGAAGCCTGACTGCTGCACCCTCTCCTGAACATGGGGTAGCAAAGACCTAGCAGGCCACCCATTACAGCCCTTTTCTGCCACCATTGTGGTGGAAACCCTATCACAGCCCTGTTCGAATGGGGCCAAGCTCCGTATTAATTGTAGGATGACAGAATAATTTGGATTGGGAAGGATCTCAGGAGGTTTCTGGTCGAGTGAGGGGTGAGGACAGATGTGGGGAGATGGCTGGGAGGCACTTGTTTGTCATGAAGGTGGGATGCAGAAAGAATGTAGGGCTGGAGAAAAGAATACCTGGGCTGATAAAAAGGTTAAGAAGGGGATTAAGAGAAGCTTATGCAAGCTGATCAGGGTGATTTTTGTGTTTTCCATCCACATTGCTGTTTGCCTGGCTCCAGCTGACATTAACCATCAACATTGTGCTTAGGAACCACAAAATCTCTCAGCAGATAACCTGGAGGAGACTCTTGGCACACGGCCGATGGACTGCGGTGTTCTGAGCCTTGCCACGGCTCACCCACACTAATCACAAGCGTGAAAGTATGGTCACGGAGTGGCCAAATGCTCGAGTGGGTGCTGACAACCAATTTGGCCTCACCCTTTGTTGATGTTATAGGTGTGCTCTGTCACTTTGGTCACCGGTGAAATCAGCATCGTCCACGTGCAAGGCACCCCAACGTGACAAGGCTACATTTCAACGCAAAGGTTTAATTCCCCACAGCCTGACACCCCTCTGAGCATGAGGAACCGCCCCAGGAGTGCTGTGCTGGGGCTGCTGGTAAATCAGGGGTGCAATGGCATGTTTGGGAGTGGATGCTTCATTGGTTAGTCCCTGAACTATGGCCTAATATGTGTGAATGCTGACAATGATTTACAGGCCAGGAGCGCTTTGCATGCTCACACACACACTCACAGGTGCTGAAATGCCCCGTGTGTGTTGACAGCTCTCTGTCCTGGCATGGGACACGCAGGCTTTGCCTCTTCAGTGCCACCAGCTGTGCAGGGCAAGGGGGATGAGCAGATTGCTTCCCTCTTGCTCTGCTTTGAGGTTTGTCAGCAGGGTAGGGATGAGGATAGCAGGCAGGTATTGGGGAGCAGGCTGCAGAATGGACATGGGGTGAGCCCTGCACCCCTGAGAGAGGCCACCACATCACATATGAACTCCCATAGTCAGAAATGCCATGTCCCATTCTGAATTCATTGGGCAGGATGGCTGGGTGTGCTGTTTTTTGCTCCCAAACCTGAGGCCAGCTCCAGAGCCCTGTGGCAAAATTCCTGCCACTAAGTATTACGAGCTGGATCAGGTTGTCTTCATCTGAAGGCAAGCAGAGTGGCACAAAGCACAGCCTGATACCTGTGTGGCATCCCTTCCAAACAGGGTGGCTGCCCCAAGCTGATCAGACCTAAAGGTGGCTCCCAGGGAAACTGCATTTCCCCCCCAAATGGGCTGGAAGTTAAAAATCTCAAGCAATTGCATACTGGTATACATACACATGTATTCTATGATCCTTTTTCATACACTTGCACTGCTTTCTTGCAAAAATGAAAATCTTGGGCAAATGTTTCTGGGCAAAGCACCTGACCTGTGACTCGTACACAGGGTCCCGTGTTGTGGTGTGACTATTTCTGAGCAACACACAGAAACAGGACTGAATGTTCAGAGCACACCACTGAACATTTTCCTAATAGCTCATCCTTGGAAATCCGGCACTGGTCCACAAAAGATGGACAGGAAAAGTAAACTGGAGATAAACTGGAAATTAGTGATCAGGGCTCCCATAACCTCCCTGGCAGGAAGGATGCAAATGTAGAACCACAGGGAGGCTGTTTTGTGGCTTCTTCCAAGGTCAAAATTTGCTTCTCACACCAGGTCAAAGATGAGGATATTAGACAGTGATGTGCAAGTTACCTGCCACTTGTGGAAAAAAGCATCCCCCAAAAAGGCAGTGATGAATCCAATGAATTGAAGTGGTGTTTCCATGCATTCAGGCAATTCCACTCGGCTCCATCGGGTCCGGCACGTGAATAGAAGATAAGCAGTTGCTGCGTGTTTGCCCAGATCAGCTGGCTGATTGCCCATGTCCTTCATGATGGTGCCAAATGCCATGGTAGCTGAGTCCCTGTGCTGACATCAATCCCTGGCAGGAGCAAGAGACCCAGAGACACCAGCACGTGGATGGCTAAGGCACTCTGCAGTCCCCAGTGTCCAGGTCTCCACTGGTTATAATGGGAGCTAAGATGTTCACTCAGATGGAGACCCCAAAGCTTGATTCAGTTGCCTTGATGAAGCAATCTAGTGCTATTTGAGGCACTCTGGAGCATTCAGGACACCTTGAGCCTGGCCTGCAGTACACAGGGATTTTCAGATACCTGCGTTCAGATGGAGTGGCAGCTAGAGGCTGTTGGGATGTGCTGGAGAGCATTTTAGGTGGGAGCACGTACTAGTGATTAAACAACAGAACTGTGCCTCCAGATGCACATAGCAAAATTCAGGCTCCTTTGTGCATAACCAAATCCAGCCTCTACTGCTCCTGCAAGGAAGAGGTTAATCCAAAAGCATCCTATTGTCAGCAGAACCTTAGCTGGGAGTGGCAATTGTCAGAAACCAACCAAGCTGGTGAATATCTGGTAACTGGGGGCTGGAGGCAGGTCTCCACTGTTGGCATCATTTTGTTGGCTACGAGCTCTGTGACCAGCAGTCTGCTATGAATGAGCTGCACTGGGCTGTAGCCAGCCTTGCCTCTGGCCATACAGCTCCAGAGCTCACATGGAGCACTTAGGGAGAAAGTATAATATAAAATCGTTTGCTATGGGAAAGTAAGTGGCTGATATTCAGAAGGGGAATCACCGAAAACCAGCATCCAGGTAGTTTTACCCACAAGCTTTTTTTACAGCAATGACATTGTAAAGAGAAATCACCCTGTGAAGAAATGGAAGTTTGAACAGTATTTATTTATTTATTTATTTATTTTAGCAAACAGTTACTGTGACAAACACATTACATCTGTAGGAAAGAGGAGTGTGGTTGAGAAGAGACCTGGTTATTTGCATTGAATTGCAATGCTTTGTGATGGGTACTTTTGGGAGGAATACCAGCCTCTATCATCCCTGGCCTATCCAAGAATTTCAGTTCCTGCCCTTTTCTAACAATGTGAAGAAGAGAACAAGCTTTGAAAGAATGAGACAGGGGAGCTGCTGACTGGCTGCAAGAAGCAGCAGTGAAATCTGAAGGCAGGTATGGTGTTATAAATGACCAAGGCTGGCTCCATTTAATATTTTTTCTATACACTGCAGACTTCTTTGACAGAAAATGAGGTGGAATTTGAATTTGTGTTGAATTTTAAGAATTGCTACTTCTGCCTTTTCTCCCTTGGGTAAAATATTGTTTGTTGAACAGATTTATTCACTTTGGTTAAAGGGGGAGTTTTAGCTCCCTGGGCTAAACATTTTGCTGAACATTTTGCTGAATGTCCTCAGGTCCCTAGGGCGGGAGGCCCAATCTGCTGTTTTATGAGTGACCCCTTCACACTTGAGCCCGGTCTGTGCTGGTCAGCCTGCAGACGGGTCACACTAATGTTTAACTCCAACCTGTGTCACTGCATTCAGAGTTTTCTCCCCTCCAGATGAGCAAGCAGTTTATTCCCTCACTTTCCCAGCAGTGCACGTGGACACACTGACCCCATCTCCCCTCGGTCTCCCCTGTACCCAACAAGTCTATTGCCCTTCACTGGTCCTTTTTTTTTGAGCTCTTTTTTCCTCTTGGTTGCTTTCTCCTCTCTAGAGGATCCACATGAGACAATGGAAAGCCTGAGGCAGGTCAAGGCTTATTTTTGCCAGGAAGCACATGAGGATTCCTGCCTTGGGATGAGTAAAGGGTCCTGAGTTTTTGTATGTGCTAATAGGCCAAATCTGGGACTACAGGGTGAGAGGGCTCTGCTTCATGCAAGAGGGAGGTTAATGTCCTTGTAGTGTTTGATCCACAGTGCGGTTAGTTATTTTGGCCAAGGCAGTGGGCTCACCTGAGAGAAGCAAGGCTCCATCCCACAGGCTCCTCTGTAAGTGCTGAAACCTCTGGCACAAGGACAAGGGGAGGAACTCATGTCTCAAACCAGGGCATAAAGATCCATGCCAGCTCAGGCCGTAAGTGTTATCTCAACCTGCTTCCTTGCGGAGCAACTATAGCCTGCCTCATTCCCCCCGTTTTTAGGATGTGAGTTAAGCACATCTTGTCTCTGGAGACAGGAACTGTTACTGCTGATCCTCCTCTTTATCCTCATGGCCATGACCTCTCCCCATCATCCATCAAAATGTTCACTGCTTGGCGACAAAAAAAGTTGGCGAGGCTGAGGTGTCGGTGTGCCTCTCAGGATAGGAAGGGGACCTTTACTTCAAAGGTTACCCATCTGTGACCTGGAAGGCTTGAAGTACTTCCCAAGTGAAAAGTGTCCCCTGGGAAGGAACAAACACTGCAAGTGTTTGTAGACCGCTCTTCTATTGCCTCTTACCACCCTGGATGATGACATGAAGTCAAGGCTGTTGTTCCTAAGTGGGCTTGAAGTGTGTTGACTGTATTGGGTCACGAGCATTTCGAGACTGCTGTGGGGAGCCCTTTGTCTGGCCTGTAAGGTGTTATTGTCTGAGAGGTGTCTTTTTCATCTAGGTTAAGTGCCATTTCCCCCAGCCTCAGGTTGCCAGGCTGTGTGATTTACCAGACAGGGAAGTCACCACATCCTATTGACAGAGACGGGAACGTGTTGTTGGCAGTTGTAAAGGATGTCTCCCTGGCATGCTGGTCATTGATGATTCCTTCCATCACCTCCTAGAGACACCCTGGGCAGACACATGTCGTGCTCTGGAAGTGACCATCTGGAGAAAGTGGGGCTAAGATGCTCAGCTTAGGCTACTGTCAAATTAGGGGAGCTTGGAGTGAAATCTCCATTGCCTTAAGCCAGATAAAGACAGAGACTTTTAGACAAGACATAATTATGCACTTTGATTGTTGCTTGAATACAGTAGATCAGAAAACTGAACTCAGTGACTCCCGCCTTGACCTTGGCAACCTCTAAATTCTCATCTGGATGACTCCAGGTGCTCCCAGGACTTGAAGCAGCTGTGTAGTTACTGTTTTAGAGATGTCCAAACAAGAGAAGCTTCCAAAATGACACCAGGAAATCAGGGACAACTAGGTCACCTGAAACTGAGGTCCAAAACATCTATGCTGGATCTATGCAGACAATGCAGAGCCTAGGGGTAGGATTTGTGAATTTGGAATCCAGGAGTTGTATGATTTTTAAACAACCAGGAGGAGAGGTATTACTGAGACTTTGAAGTCCTAAGTGGTGATGGCTCTCAAACTGAGCTGGTGTTTAAGAAAGGTGAGAGTGAATTCTGCATGTCAGCTTGCAGCCATTTACATTGTGTCTGATAGTCATAAAGTGCTGTGGGGCTGACACATTCATTTCATGTGAATCAGTGTCTGTTCATACACACATTGCTGCATGTGCAAAAACATGTTTTTGTATGGACACACCTATGTATTCATGTGCTATTGCTCCAGATGTTTCCACTAAGCTGGAATCAGAGCCCCACAGCCCCACATTTCTCCTCTCTCCCATTCTCCCAGTGTTGAATACTTTCCCTGCTCACAGCTGGGAAGTTGGCCTGTCGCATGCGCTGGAGGCAAGGAGCACTATCTGCGCGGGTTTACTCGTTGAACAATGTGAGTAGATGATTAACCATTAAAGCAACAGAGTTTGCTGACCCATTAACCACATAGGAAGGCCCTCTGATTTGCCAAACAATGGGTCCCATACAGAAAGCACCCCGACTTGCCCATCTTGCCAGCACCACTGCTGACAGAGCCATGAGGATATTGCCATGTAATGGCTCGTTTTGGGCTCCCACGCAACAAATCATGTGCCACAGGCTGGTGCTCCCCACGTTTTCATGGGCACTATGTTGACCTTGGAAATTAATCCTGCCAGAATCCATGCTCTGTATGTAAGCCCCAGGAGGCTTAGTAGCTGCCGTTTGTTTTGCACCTTCACTTCTGTTGCTTTGCTGGGGATGCAGAAATGCTGTGGCTGAGGTCAGCAGCATTGTAGCACAAGGTTTACTCATCAGGTTCATCACAGGTGAAACACAATCAGTTCTTGCATGGGGCAGAATTAATCACTCCTTTCTAACTTATCATTAATAATTAATCCCCGCATTGTGTGCCATCATTGCCATATTTTTAGATGCATCTCCAGTCCAACTGTCCCATCTGTATTTTTGCTCTATGAATGCTCAGTTATCCAGTACTAATTACCTGTCATTCTTCTTGGTGTGTGCTGCTGGAAATTCAGGGAATTGAATTTTCCACCTCTCTAATTTCTAATGAGAAGGAAAATTTGTGATGTAATAATATGATGGGAGAATCTGTTTGATCAGGATGTTATCAAAGTCATGATGAGACAAAACACCTGATACTGTCACAGAAAGATACCTTTTTCTCTTCAGGCTTGTACATGAATGTAGACTGGGTGTTCTGCAAGCTGTAAGTCTGTTATATGGGATACTGGGTTCCTGGGAATAGTGAAAGAGGAAGTTCCCCAAATACAGAACTAAGTCTGGGATCATCAAAAGTGTCTGAGAGCTGGATTGCTAAGGTTGTTTAGTATAATAAAGGAGAAAACAAAAGACAGAAGACAAAAGATCTGTTTTAAGACAAGGAAGAAAGAGAAAAAACATGGAAGTCCAACATTTGAACAGAAATTTCAAAATAAAACAGATATTTGAAACAAATAAGGGGAAACACTTCAACCTATTGAGCTTAAATTCTACTTCCTTTTTCCCCAAAATGGCTTTATAAATAAAACAAAACCTTCGTTTCCAGAAACCCCTAGAAACCTTGCCCAGCTGTTTCAAACTGATGCACCTATACTTTTCAAAGGCATGGACAGTTAGAGTTAAGCACATCTTCAGCTCAGCTCAGGCAGCAGATGCTCTGCATGCACACAATATTACATCTTTGGATGCTAAAGGAACATTTTGCAAGATACTTTAAATCCCCAGTGTGCTCAATATGCCAGTGTCAGGCAGGGTGTGGGTTATTTTGCTTTCTCATGTGCTCCTGGGTCTACTTGCCAATACTCTGCCTGGGTTGCTCAGTAAGAGACTCAGTGTATTTTGGCTCTCGAGCCCTAGTCTTCAGGGCTATGGCTCTGGAGATGTTGTCTCAGTCAGTCTTGCGTGGACTACAACTGCTGATCCAGGAGGGCCTGAGTCATATCTGCCAGCTACATGCTGGTGTCTTGGATATCCTAGGTTCTCTCACATGGCCTAAGATGCTTGTATTAAGACAACTGATTGCCACGAATGGATTGTACTGACTAGAATGAGGCCTTAGGTGCTTAAAGGGAGAAGAATTACCATCTAGGTCCCATGACACATATTATGTAGATCTCCAATAGCTATAGTGGAAGCCTGCCGTGGGTGTCTAACTCAGATGGAGTCATCTACATGCAACTCAGTGAACCTCATGTAAGGATTGGGTGGAAGTTGGATTACCCAGACATATACCGACTGCTGGATTTTGGGATAGATCTGGAGAGACCCAGCTGGTACCTCCAGGATGAGGATTCTACCCTATAGACTGCACTCAGATGGCAATGAGCTGTGGAGAGGGAAGACAACATAAGGAAACAGTGAGATGAGATTGCTCAGCAAGCACTGGATCAAGCAGTATGTGCTATTATCATCCTTGTTCATTGCGATGGTCTCCCACCATCAGTGATATCCGAGTGCCTAAATATGAAGGCATCACTCTCAATTCAGCCCTGAGTCATTGCAATGGCTGTATTTGGAGACCACCCCAGCTGCACCAGCTAGCTCAGCAGTGATATTCAGATTTTCCCCAGAAATGAGTTCCCTATTGAGATCTGCATTTTTATTCTGCCTCTTAGGTGGAAAGAAGTGGTAAAGGATTTCAGTGGTGGGCTGGGATAAGGTTTGCAAGAGCCTGAGCAGCAGCTGGCACATTGCAAAATGATTATTTCATCACCCTGGCTGTGCAGGGAGGAATTAAACACTGAACAAGCAGGCAGAGAACAGGACTAGCAGCTGACAGGTAGCATAGCACACATGATCCTGTACTCTCTGCTCAGGCAGTCATAACCCTAAAAACATTTAAGTCTTTACAAGCAACCTGGGTGTCCAAGCTCCATTTACAGCCAATGGAGACACTAAGTGTAGCCAATGAGGTGGGATTCAAGGGTCCAGACATGGTCATCTGGTATTGTTTGAGATGCCCCAGAGTGTCTTGGTGTCCTTCAGCTGCTGCTGCAGGAGACAGATGGATCTGGGTCCCACTGATGGTTCTGTGTTTTGCCCAATATCCATCCAAGAGTATCACTGCTGACCAACCCAATGACTGTGATGCTGACTTCTGAGCTTGAGGGCTTTATTTTATTTTATTTTATTTTATTTTATTTTATTTTATTTTATTTTATTTTATTTTATTTTATTTTATTTTATTTTATTTTATTTTATTTTATTTTATTTTATTTTATTATTTTATTTTATTTTATTTTATTTTATTTTATTTTATTTTATTTTATTTCATATCATTTCATATCATTTCATTTCATTTCATTTTATTTTATTTTATTTTATTTTATTTTATTTTATTTTATTTTATTTTATTTTATTTTATTTTATTTTATTTTATTTTATTTTCAAAAAGCTCACTTTGCTCATGGGAGTTGAGACTCTCTCATGGGAAACTTCTGCCCTCTGGGAGCTCATGAGCCAAGATCTGTCAGCCTACTCACACCTTAACACAGGTAAAAACACCCAACTCCTAGACTCTCTGGCCAAAGACCAGAGAGAGGGCAACCTTTAAGACAATGACATTGGAGTTGCAGCCATAAATCCTAAACCTGCTTTACTAGACTTTAAAAAGAAAACTAAACACCATGAAATAAAACCCTTTTATTTGCAAGAAATTCCCCCCCCCAAAAAAAAAAAAAAAAAAAAAAAAAAAAAAAAAAACATGACCAAAAGCACCCTTAGTCTAAAAATAAAAGCTAAGAGAGAGAGTTTCAGTGGTGCTGGAAAATACCTGATGCACGGTCAATGGGTGGGCTTGATATTGTGACTACAAAAATATTTTCCCTCAGCTTGTTTCTGGCTGTTTTGCAGCTGATGGTTTGCCAGATCTCTTGGCTGGATCCAGTCTGCTTCAGCATTCAATAAGATGGGTTTGCTAGCTAACCTGCCTGGCGTGAACAGACAGTGGCGTGGCAGGACTTGGGAAATGACTCCCTGGTATATATCCTAGAAATATTGCCCCGTTCTGAGCCCCCACAACTGCCAACAGTTTGAGAGAAACTGCCCAGAGCTGCTTGAAAGACAACCCATGGCTTCTTGGTCCTGCTTCAATATTGCAAACGGGGCATAGCAGGACTAAGGAGCAACAGGTTTTTCCCTTGGTTTAAGTGTGCCTGCTTGCAGGATGGAGCAAGGCAGGAGAAGTCTCTGGGAACACGCCTGCCATCCATGCACCGGTAGTGAAAAGGTTTGGATCCTGTTTTTGCCTCATCTCTGCAAAACTCTAGCAGCCCCAGCATAGGTGAAGAGAGCTGGTTCTGAGTGAGAGCCAAAGGGAGGCTGAGCCCCAAATGGGGCTGGAAAGTGGGGACAGAAACAAACACAGCTAGATTGGAAAGACCAGAGGTGTTTTATATTTTATTTTTTCTCCCCAGGTTTTTCAGAAAGAAAAGTGAAATTGGAGAACAACAAAAGTCCTTTTGGCTCAGTTCGTAACTGTGCTTTTGAGCTCAGTTACTGATTTTGTTTCTTTCTGAGGGCATTTTGCTCCTTCCTTTGCTGCCTTTGGTTTGCATATAGGGATTTTTTTATTTTATATTTTATTTTATTTTATTATTATTTTTTAAGACAGTGTATCATTTAAAAAAAAAGGTCACATTTGGAAATATCCCAGGAAATCTGTTGGCATTTTGGACCTGCCTTGAGACCATGGCAAGGAATTTTTTTTTTCCCCAGAAAATTTCTTCCACCTTTTCTCCAGCCCAAACCATTTCAACAGGAATTTGTATCTTCTGTCACTTCCAAATGTCCATTTCCAGAAAACTCACTATCCAAATAGAATACACTATCCAAATCTGCTCCTCATCCCCTGTTATTATGTCTTGTTCTTTGCCATGTTCAGAGTTGACCAAACATCCCATATCCTTTTACAGTGAAACCAGTGGAAGGAACTGGATCCAAGATGAGCTTCTCCAGCCCCATGCACCCACACTTTTTCCTTCCTTCCTTCCCCTGACCACTCATTGACATTCAACACACACCAGCCCATCTCAGCCTCATCTGGCCTCATGCTGCAAACCACGTGCACAAAGACACTTTGGGAAAAGCTGATGCCATGACTTGTCCATTACCAGCAAGGAGAAACCTGAAATTGATAGTGGCAAGAAACTAGGAGTCAGTAAAAGGATGGTGATGGTTTTTATTTTTAAATGAGAGCAGCAGTTCTTCAGAGGAACTTAAAAAAACTTGTGCATGGCCACATCTGGAGACAGGGATGGCTAGAAAATCACAATCAACTTAAGATTTATTTCCATGAATTTGATGGGATTTCTTCTTGGGAGGGCTTGCACATTTCTGTGCACTTCCCTCTGAGGGGACAGCAGCGATCACAGCCAGGGCACACAAACAGAGTCCTGCTGGGCTGCAGAAATCAGCCTCTTCTACCTGCTCTCTATCTCTCTCTCTCTCTGTCTGCTCCTTTCCCCTTTTTCCCACATTATCGTATCTCCCCTTTTCCCTCCCTGGGCCCTTGCACGGTTAATATATGTTCAAGGTCAAAGACCCTTGACTTGGGCATATTCCTGGTCATTGCCATCCATCCCTAAGATACAGAGGCAAGGTGTGTGACCTTAAAGATAGAGGAATAGGTTACCCCAGGGCACCTGTCACCCTAAGGATGAGGTAAACAAGAGGTTTTATGAGAACAGAGCTAATGAGGTCTCCTATGGATCTGCAGGCAGTGTCCTGATATCTGTCCGTGCAGTAACCCTGACTTTCAGCTCCCCTAAAGCCTCCCACACACATGTACTACTTCAGTTTCCCGATTTCCCCATCTCTGCTTGTTTCCCTACCACCTGCAGCATCCCCCAGCAGCACAGCCAGGGGCTGGCACCACACTCGTGGCATTATCAGCAAGCTAAAAAGAGCTTCTGAGCTCACCCAGGGCCTCACAGTGCACAGATCCAGGTCTCTCTCTTCTATCTGGCTGCTGATTTTCCCAAGGAAGCAAACTATCAGTA
The DNA here is from genome assembly GCF_965140915.1 of Aythya marila. Classification (NCBI taxonomy): domain Eukaryota; kingdom Metazoa; phylum Chordata; class Aves; order Anseriformes; family Anatidae; genus Aythya; species Aythya marila. The sequence goes on along the minus strand of NC_139043.1, from coordinate 2,903,846 downwards.
AACACCCTCAAATACTGGCTGGTCAATCACTGCATTTTACAGCACAGGCTCAGGCAGATTGTGAAAAGAGTCCAAGCTTGCTTGGCACTATTCCTTCAGACCTAAAAAACACCTCCTGCAGCTCTGTCTAACAAAAACATATTCATTCCTAACATGCCTGATTGTCATAAAGACAATAAGGACCTTATTTTGTACTGGGACTAGTTACATTAAAAAAGTCACTTTGGTCCATGCTATGAAGTCCCTGATTCTCCATGAAATCATGAGAGGTGTCCATGCTAAGGACAACCTGTCTAGGTTTACTTGAAGGGGCTATTTTGATGGTACTTAAGCAGAAAAACCTTTGAAAGTGCGGAGCACAACTCAGGAATGATACAAGTGGAAGCAGGAAGAAAAAAAAATCCCATTTTTAGGTTGTTTTAAAGTCATTTTGCCAGCTCTTAGGAAGATCAGCAAACAGAGATGCTCTTTGTTGCCAGAGAGGAATGCCTGGACCTTCAGAAAAACATAAAAACATCAAAAACATTTGCTGGGCTTTCCAAGAAGATGAGATAATTTATGGTTCTTTTTTTTTTTTTTTTTTTTTTTTTTTTTTTTTTTTTTTAAATGATGAAGAAAAAATTAAAAGTAAAACAATTGAAAACAGCTTGGTTAACACACATACATATAATATTAGCAAGCCCTGAGACTTGGGGCACCCCTGTGGGGGTGCTTTTCTGTGGCTCAGGTCCATCAAAGCTATTTGGGGAATACCCACCAAGTCATCCTATTTTCTCCATATCACTGAAAGTCCCTGTTGCCCACATGAATGAATCTCATCAATGGATAAAGAGTCCTGCCAAAGCATCATTCTTCACCCCCATGGGGACCTTGAAGCCTAGCTGATACTTTTTTTTTTTAAAGAAAATAAATAAAGGAGCTGCTCCTGCTGGGGAGCAGGGCCTGGACCAGATGACCTCCTGAGGCCCCTTGTAAACATATTTTATGAGATTGCCTGATTATACCAAGAGCTGGCAATGCTGAGAAAGGATCTGCATGAGCCTGTTACCGCAGGCCAGGAGTAAGGTGCTTGCTAAAGCTTAATAAGATTTAGCTGCTGCTGTGTAACAGATGCCTATTGGGACCTGTTGGGTAAGTCTCTTTCAAAGTATTTTAATATGGGTCCTGTAATTAGTTAAGAGAGGGGACTTCTGATGTCAGGGAGGGTTAGAGAAACCCACTGCTTGTAGGGATTTGGTGCGAGGGGCCCTGCCAGGGGGCTGGCCCAAGGCAGCCCTGTGCCCTGGCCTGGTTCTGATTGTTTTCATCAGATCAACTCATTCTGGAGTAGAATCACAGAGGAAAAAACAAAAACTTAGTAGGCATAGCCCTATGGGCTATGGTTCAGTCTGGTAATCCTCTATCTTCTGTAATTGGGGTGGGCACCCAACACGCCCATGTCCCTGCATCTCTGTCCTTGATGGAAGGGGAAATGTGGTGGATATCTACACACAGACCATCGTGACATGACAGGCTCTCCTTTTTGCCTTGAATAGCCCCAAATAACAGACTGGTGAAGGTTTTGGGGCCTCTTCTTCATTTGGAGAGGTGGGAACACACGGGATGGGGGCAATCAGGGCCAGGATGCTCCTCGCTTGCAGTGATTTGCCCTCCCCAGAGCCTTGGGAAAAGGGGGATGCTCTCAGGCTGGTTTCCAGCAGCCCAGCTGGAAGCAATGGACATATTTTGGGCACATCTTTGCCCCCAGAAATGTTGGTCCTGGAGGGCTGGGCACCAGCAGGTCCAACACAACACAACTCAACACAACACAACTCAATACAACATAACACCACGGTCCTGAATTTCAGAGCTGTCCCCAGGGTGACTCTGGCTGCCTGCTGGAAAAGAAGCACGAAGCTGGCTCTGAGCCCATGTGTGATCACTGGGAGGGAGGGAACACCCTGGAAGTCCCCGTGACGGCAAAAAAAGAGTAACTGGAAACGAAGGCGGTGGCGGCTGGTGGAACTTGCACGGTGTGGTCCCTGAGATGGTGGAATAACCAACCACCCGTGGGCAGGCAGCGCTCCTGGGTCTTGTCTGTTATTTCAGACCGTATCCGGAGGGCAGATAAATGCCAGGCCCACTTCTAATTAAGGAAACTGAGGAAAGGAAATGTGAATGGCTCGTCTCGGAGGTGATCCGCCGGGAGGAAACGCAGCTGGAGGCTTCTCACCGAGGTCCCCACCTCTCGCTGCCTTGCCGGAGTTACTCCCATCTGGGGAGCAAGTGCCAAGGATCTGGTGGGGAGCCCATGCAGAACTGGCAGCCAGGGATGAGCCAGATGACTTCATGGGTATTTTCCTTCCCTCTTGCACTCCCGTGACTCAGCTGCCCCGTTGAGCTGGCGAGCTTTGGGTCGTGCAGCGAGACCTGGGTGAGCTTGGAGGGCAGATGGCTCTGCGGGGAAAAAGAAGCAGAACAGAGGCATAACGAGGGAAGGGGAGCCCCAAGGGAAAATAAAAATAAAAAATCCAAGCTTCCTTCTAAAATCCTAGCAAGGATGGTGGCAAAGTCTCCTCTGGGGCAGGGAAGCCTCTGGAGCACTGGGCACAGGCTGAGCACTGGGAACCACTTGAGAGCCAAGTCACAGAACAGGAAAACTTGAAGCCACCTTCCAGATTACCCTGTGCCCTAACGTGCCCGGGGAGGCTGGTGGGGTGGCCACGGTTGGATTTACTGCCTGAGGATGTCCTGGTGGCTGTCAGGGGTCAGAGTCACCCCTAGGGCAAGGCAGGCAGTGGGTGCGAGATGCTGGGGCCCTTTGCAGGACCCCAGGTTTGCTGCTGCTCCCCAAGCTCCCCAACCTCCTGGATCCTCATTCGCATTGTGACCTGATGTCTTGCTTCTGTCCTGAAGAAGACCTTGCCATGCTGGCAGCAACACTGTTTTCTGATGTGACATTGCCACTGAAAACCCTAAATTTGGTTGTTTCCCTTCATCCTGTAAATAAAACGCCTGCTTAAAGCGCCGAGCGCTTCCACGCCTGTGCCGATGTGCCACTGCCCTCTGCTGTCGGTGGTTCCAGGGACACCGGCCAAGGCCACCTTGCTGAGCAGAAACACCCGGCTTCTGTGTCACCCCAGCAACTGCTGAAGGACCTGGAAAGCCTCAAAGCTGCCTGGGGAGGATGCTACATCCAGGACCGGTGCACAGTCCCCCAGCACCACAAGCAGCATCAACGGTGAAGTCAGCATCTGCTTAGGCTTCCCCTTCCCCCTGACCAAAAGCAGAAGCGCTGACTATTTTCAGTGCTGTCTCACTTTGGAAAGAGTCACGCACACCCCAGCACATCTCCCTATCTGTGGCACCCTGCTGCAGGCAGAGGAAATGAGTAAGGGTGAGGGCTGTGCTGCCTTCCCAGGAACCAGCCTCACACCTCTGCACAGGGATGCTTGGAGCAAGCCGGGTTTCCTTCTACTCTCCTCTTGCTAAGCACACCGGCTTCTTGGAGATGTGCACGAAGGATGATTCTTGCATTTTTCCGGCAGGGAAACATGCAGACAAAGCCTCCTGTTGAGATATATTTACCTCTGCTTGTCCTCCCCTTCATTCGCAGTCCGGTGTTGTTTTTATTTAAGCTGGAGGAGCTCAGGTGGGAGCATGAGGACACCCAACGTGACCCCAGAGCCGGTCCCTGCCTCCCAAAGTCTCCTCGGTGAAAGGCCTCTAGATGGGGCTTTAATGCAACGTTGCTGCCGGCTGCCCGCGGAGCCCAGGAGCCGGTCACCTTCCAGCACCCCACGAAGACGCTGGGATGGAGCTGTGTTGCTTTGACCTGACCATCAAAATAAAGGGACTGAAATACTGCAGGGCCCTGGGGGGTCATGTCTGTCTGATTAATTTATTTATCTCATTGAAATTGATCCACTGACCCCCCCCCATGTTTTGCACCCACTGATGCTGAGTGTCCTTGGGACCACCCCGTGCACGGATGCTCAAAGTTTGGCAGGGTGCAAACCAGGGTGCCATTCTATGGGGCCACTTGGCAAAGGTTGGGGCCAGGAATGGCTGAGATGTTTTATGGGATCCTGGAAATTTAAACAGCCTTCCCTCTCCCTCTCTTTTCCCCCTCCCCATAATTTTATTCTGAAAATAAGCAAAACCCAAATAGTTTGCGCAGTGTCAGTAAGGCTGGAAATGGCACAGTGCATGGTGAGCAGAGAGAATAAATTCTTGATGCTGTTCCAGAGCCTGTTCTGAGGGTTATCTGAGGGTCCTGCTGCCTCATCCTGCACCCCTTGGGCACAGCTCTGCAGAGATGAGAGTTTTAAAGCTCTGGGGATGCTGGCTGACAGTTGAGGGGCCGGTGCCAAGTACCCACGCCCCCTCCTGTGCCAGTCCCCGTGGGACATGCGGCCATTGCCACAGCGTGACACATGCACACACGCCCGGGAGGAAAACCTTTTTGTTCTCGGCCCATGGCAGGTGCAGAAGTTGCTTTGAGCGTGACGGCGAGAGTGACGTGGGGAGCAACGCTGCCACCAAGCGCGGATCCAAAGGCTGACATTTAGGGCATTAACTGCTTCCCAGCCACGTCCTGGTCCTCCTGCCCGTGCACCGGGTGCTCTGCGCTCCCCTCTGCTGCACACCACCTTGCACACTGGATCAGCCCCCGTCCCTCTTGCCTTTACAGGGCTGAATAGGCTGTACATAACTTAGTTCTTGTACGAGGGACCAGCGCTTGCCTGGTGTGCCTTGCCCAGCCTTTGCACACCAGAGCTTGTGTGCAGCCATGGGCACCCGCACGCCTGGTCTGTGCACGGCTGGCCAGCCCTCGCACAGCTCCTCACCCTTGGCATGCCCCTTAACCCTGGTGCGTGGACAATCCTCGCAGGGTTGCCTAGCCCTTGTATTTATAGCTCCTGCATGCCTTGCCCGTGTAAGCCTGCTTAGCCCTTACACAAGTGTCCAGAGCTTGCAAGAGCATCTGGCCTTTGCACGGCTGGCCAGCCTTGCACGCTTACCCCTTGCACAGCCTTTTGGTGTTTGCATGACAACCTAGCCCTTGCACAGCTGGTCAGCCCTTGCACGTCTAGCCTTTGTGACACTGCTGCTCCTCGTGATGCTCTCTGATCGCAGCACATTCTGTGCTTGCACACCAATGCACTCCTTGCACCACCGTCTGGCTGTGGCATGTCCAAACCTTGCCCTGCCACATCCAGCCTTCAAACACCTAACCCTTGCACAAATGCCCAGCCCTTGCACACCTGTCCAGCCCTGATGTATTTGATTCTTGCACAGCCAGCTCTGGCCTGCCTGCCTGTGTCCCAGCTCTGAGTGACCCGTCCTTGTCCATCTCCCTGTCACATCCCTGACCTGTCCCCATTCCCATCCTGTGCCCATCTTGTCCCTGTCTCCTTTCTGTCCCCAGCCCTGTCTCATCCATGTCCCCATCCCTGCCCTGTCCCCATCCCTGTCCCCATCCTGTCTCCATCCCATCCCTGTCACTTTCCCTGTCCTGTCCTGGTCCCCGTTCCCACCCCCATCCCTGTCCTCATCCCCATTCCATCCCCGTCCCTTTCCCATCCCTGTACCTGTCCTATCCCCATCCATGTCCCGTCCATATCTCCGTCCCATCCCTGTCCCCGTTCCATCCCCATCCCTTTCCCTGTCCCTTTCCCATATCATCCCATCCCTGCCCCTGTCCCCATCCCGCCCCTGTCCCCATCCCCATCCCCGTCCTGTCCTTATCCCCTTCCCCGTCCTATCCCTGTCCCCATCCAGTCCCTGCCCCTGTCCAGTCCCAGTTCCTGTCCCTGTCTCTATCCTTATCCCTGTCCCCGTTCCTGTCTCTGTCCTGTCCCTGTCCGGTCCCCATCCCTGTGCCCATCCCATCCTTGTCCCCGTCCCGACCTTGTCCCCTTCCCTGTCCCCTTCCCCGTCCCCATCTCCATCCCCGTCCCGTCCCCGTCCCTGTCCTGTTCCCATTCTTGTCCTTGTCCCTATCCCGTCCCCATCCCGTCCCCGTCCCCGTCCCGTCCCGTCCCGTCCCTCCCCGCCCTTCCCCTCTCCGCCCGCCTCCCGGAGGAGGGGGAGGACGGACCTCAGGGCGTGCCCACCCCTCCCCTTCCCCTCCCCTCCCTTTCACCCCTCCCCTCCCCTCCTCGTAACCCCTCCCCCGGCCCCGTGGCCCCTCCCCGGGCCGGCCGGGCGCTATAAGAGGCGGCGCGGGGCGGTCGGGGCGCAGCGGGCGCGGCGGGGGAACGAGATGAGCAGCGCCGGCGCCGCTGCAAGATGCTGGATGGACACGTCCTGCTGGGATGGCTCTCCTCCTGCGCGCTCCTAGGGCTGCTCGCCTGCGCCCCGCGGCCCTCCGCCGCCTACTTTGGGTAGGTGCCGGCTCCTCCGCTTTTTCCCTTTTCTTTTTTTTTTTTTTTTTTTTTTTTAATTTTTTTATATTTTTTATTTTTTGGGGAAAAATGAGGTTTTGCGCCTCGCTCGCCCCGAGGAAGGGATGCTGTGCATGCCTGCTGTCTCCTCTTGCTGGAAGGTGCTGGGCATCCCCTGCTGACAGCCGGCACTCGCTCTGTGCTGTCCCGGAGCCGGATCCCCCTATCCTACCCTCGGCTTGCAGGGAAGGGTTTGGGTCCGTCCTGCCCCGACAGGACGGGTGGCTCTGCCCTGCACAGAAGGAACCGGGGCATTTTTTAGGGGTGCTGCCAGCACGGGGCACCCCAAACCCTCTCCTTCCCCCTACTTTACGCACAGGTGCTGTCAGCATCCCCACAGCGGGATTATTTCCCATAGCAGGGAGTGCATCCCACTGTCCCCAGCCTGAGCAGGGCTTGCACCCCAAAAAGCCGAGGGTCTCCCTGTCCCCTCCCGGGGCTGCCCCGCATCCCGGTGCCCCCGGTGCTCACCTGAGCGCTGCGCAGCGGCCGGCAGGGGGCGGCACCGGCCCGCGCCCGCTCCGCACCCCGCAGGTGGATCCGAGCCCCCTGCCCATGTCCCGGCGGAGAGCAGAGCCCCACGAACCCACCCGACCCTCTTAAACCCACCCCATAACCGCAGCCCCTTTGCAAAACCCTTTCCCGCACGGAGAGTCCGCTGATTTTTCTTCGCTTGCTGTCCCTGCTTTGATTTTTTGGGGGCTCGCGTTTTGTTGTCGGGAAGACCCTACCCAAATAATAGGGTCGGGAGTGGGGTGTGAGCACCTGGCTCAGCTGGAGGAGCGGTAGTTCTCGCTTAGCTTTGGGCTGGTGTGCTCTGGCCGCTGGTAGGAGCCACTGGACCGGCCCCGAGGAAGCCGGAGCGGAGTTGAGGTTTCCCCCCCCTCTTTCCAGTAAAACAAATCCCGGTGTCGAGGCTTGTCCATTGCCTGTGGTCTGGCAAAGCTCTCCGAGCAGCGCTACTTACATCTTCTCTTTCCAACTCGAGAGCTGTTTAACTTCCTGCTGCTGGGGCTGCTTTAGCGAGGAAACCGCCTGTCCTGTGCGTGCAGGTTTGGGGGAAAAAAAATCCTTTTTCTCCTGCCGCAGCTGCACTGAGCCCAGGAGCTCGTGTATCCGCTGAAGACCACCGGCACTGAGCAGTTGTAGTGTGCCTGGGGGACTGATGGGGCTTGTAAGGAGCTTGGCTGTAATTTTGCTGTTAATCCATGTGGTGCTGGTATCTGCAGCAGAGCAGCAGGTAACTCCTTCTCCTCTCTGGCTTCTGGGATTTTGCTTCTGGCCTCATGGGGCTGGTGTAGGCTTAAATTCAGGGTGAAGGTGTTGAGCTGAGGGCAGTGTGCTGATGGTCTGGTGTCCTGACCGTCCTGGGTGCCTCGGGACAGCTGCTGCTTCTGATTTGAGGCTCCCTCCCTGGCAAGGAGAGGGGAGAGGAGATGCTGCCAGATGTGTGCCCGCTCCGATGTGCTCTCCAGCGCTCTGAGGCTGCTGCGGTACGCAGGGAAGTTTGCTTATGCAAAGCATCCTGCTCGCCCCTTAGCAGCATCTGCTGCTAATCTCCTCTTTGTTCTTCCCAGGGGCCTGCAGCGGAGCCTGCACTTGCTGGGCTGCTGGGGACTGGGGGAATAGTCAGTATGGAGGTCCTTGGTCTCCACTGATCCCACTGATGTGTGATCCCACGAGGGTGTGGGAGAGGTGAGCCCTGCTCACTGCTGGCTTCCTTACCCCTGATAAAGGAGCTTGCTCTTCCTGGAGGTCTCACCTGGAAAAACCTGTGTTCCTGTAGGGCTCTTGATGCTTCAGGTACCCTGTGATGGCTGGTGTTGATCCTTCTTGCTATGCTGCTGCTTATAAAGGTAGCTGTGTGCCTGGGGGATCTGCCCCAAGTATTATTTGAATGTGAATCCATCCCCCCAAAAATGTGATTCTTTACCCCCTGCTTTGGGACAGAGCTGAAATGCCAAAGTGGGCTCAGCTAATGTGACACCTTGTCTAGGCAGGGGAAGGGATGCTCCTTCCTGCTCCAAGGTGCCATCAGAGCCACCGTGACACCTTCGGTGGCCTGCTAGCACCTCTGCTCCAGGTGCTGACATCCCTGCTGGAGTGGGTGCACAAAGCAGATGTCGTGCTGCAGCTTTGCTGCTCCCTTCTGCAGGCTGCTGGGGGATAGGGACAGCTGTGGGTGATCCCTTCCCTCCCCCCCATCCCCAAAGTCTTATTTCAGGGAAAGAATTTGGTGTCTCCAAATGTGTGGCCTGCCAGGGAATTAGTGCGGGGGGGTACAGAAATGGGGCATGGTTACACGATAACGAGATTGTGTCAGCATGTAGTTATGTCTGTGCCTGCCCCGTGGGGCGGGGGTGATGCTGGGCTAAGGAGGCCACAGCTGGAGGCTGCTGCCTTCTCCATCCCCGGGCTGCCTGGTTAGGATATGGGCTGAAAGTGACAGGGAGGGGTTTTGTCCTTTGCTTGGGGTTACGCTGGCAGCCTCAGCGCTGCTCGCTGGGTGTTGCTGACCTCCTCCCTGGTGCAGGAGGGGAGAAGCTGCCAGCTTGACCTGGCCCAGCAAAGGCAGGGGCTGCAGGGATGCTGGTGCTTTCCCTAGTGAGCAGGGCTGTGTCCCTGTAGACCTATAGGGTCAGAAGGGGCTTGTTGGTCCTAGTCACAGATAGCAGCTGGTGGAGGCTGGCCTTGGGGATGCGGTGATGGAGCATCTCCCCAGCCCTGTCTGATGGGATTTCCTGATATTATGGAGGGGACAGCGTGCTTGTGACACTGCCCAGGAGCTGGTGGCTTATGGCAGGTTCAACGTCACCCGTTGGGATGCCTGCTGGTGAGGGTGCATGTTAGGATAGGGGTATGTTTGGGAGATGTGACCACAGAAGGGGACGCATTGCCCTGCAATAAGCCTGGTGAGATGCATGGGCTGTGCCCCAAGCCAGCCTGCTTTTAAGTTCAGCCCTCTCCTTTGCAACTGGGCTGTCTTAAAACTAATTTTCACTGTATTAGAGCTGGCTGATGGGGGATTGCTTGGAGCAGCCCCAGGCTGCTGGGATCCCTGAGAAGGCATTGCGTTTCACTTGCCTCCCCTTCCTGCTTCTCTTGTGCTTTTCAGCCTTGGGTGTGGGCACCTCCCCTCCCTCCCTTTCCTCCCACAAAATTAGGGGTGGTGGAAATGCCGCAGCAGCATCTGGGAGCTGTGTTGGGCCCTGCACGGCTGGGCTTTGGAGGTGGCAGATGACAAGATCAGCTGTGCTGGGGTGATTAACTCCAGCCCTGCAGTGCCCTAGGATGGGGAGCTGGCCCACAGGAGCTTGCTCCTTTCCTGAGCTGCCTGCTCTGAGCTCGCATCATGTCAGGGCCATAAATCAAAACCCCTCTGTTTCTTTCTGGGTGCTCTGATTTATGGCCTGACTCTGTTTTGATACACCCCTAACTTTTTGCCGAGGGAAGTGTTCCTCTCTGTGGCTCAGCGTTTGCTCTGCTCTCCTCCCTCTGCAGAAGGAGCTGAGGAGCCGAGCAGCTCTGCCCCCCTCTGCAAACACTTGTCAAGACAGTAGTAATGTTACAAGTGGCTCATGCTCACATAGTGTTTATATTGACAGATTGCAATGTTCTTCGTAAATGTAACCGATCCGTACCCTGCACGCAGGCAACAGGAACCCTGAAATGCTTGCGTGGGGGAGAGGGAGGGAAGGGAGCATAGCTTACCCTAATTTACCAACATGCTGCTACTGGGAGCAGGTGCTGGATTGCACGGCGGGGTTTTTGGTGCAGGAAGTGCAGAATGGCTTTGCTGCCCATGGCAGGTGCAGGATAGGTGCCTGAGCTATGCTTCGAGTGCTGCTGGGGTGGAAGTGCAATGTGCCCTGCATTCTGGGGGATTTTTGGCAAAACAATGCTGTGAACACTGGACTGGTGTGGATGTCCAGGTGCTGGTGACCACCCAGATGGGGTGGGTTTGTGGGGGGAGTCTGAGTTAACATGACCTTCCGGATGGAGTTGCTACAAGCGCAGTACCAGCTTGAACATCCCTTCCAATAAAAGCAAACCCCATGGGTGCTGGCCCTCTGCTGACCACCTCTTGCAGCCTGTGGACGTGCTAGGTGCTCACCCAGCTGCTGCACATCCAAGCTCTCTGTACCTGTCACTTGATGGTGGTGTGGGGCCATGCACCCGACTGGCGGCTCCCACCCGCCGCCTGTGAACTCCCCGCAGCCAGGCCGCCCTGGGTTTGCTTTCCAGACACGCTGGCCGTCCCCGGCGTGTGTGTGAGATGGAGCAGCTGGTTCTCGGCACAACCCGAAAACAAAACCTGGGCTCGGGTGGTGAGGGAGGAATGCAGTGCACAGTTGAGCGCAGCTGGAGTGCCGGGAGGTGGCTCTGCCATCCTGCCCCGCTGCCGGGAGCTTCTCTGTCTTTCCCCCAGATGGTGAGGCTGGAGTTTAAGGTGCTGGATTTCTGGGTTTGCTTGGAATAGAAAGGGTGGGCCTGGCTGCTTTCCCTGCTCCTTTTCAGCTGGGTGAGTTGTCACGTAGAGGCTCTGCCTGCTTTGATGGGCTGCTCTCCCTTGCTTAGCCTCTCTGGGCCAGCTGAAAGCAGCATTTAACCCCTGTTCTTTTGCAAAGGGGACCCCCATGTCCAGATAATGCACTTGCTTTGTGGTTGATTGAAGGTGGTACTGGAACTGATGAAGTGCCCTAAGGATCATGACAAACCTGGGAGCATTGGAGAAGTAGCTCTGGGTGTGCATGAGATCCCCCAGACCTGCGTTGTCAGGCTGGGGGGTGCCTGGCAGCTCCCTCCACCTGTGGTGTGGTGTTGGAGCAGAGCTTCATTCATGCAGGTTTGTGTATTAGACTCATGCCCTGGACTGACTGCATTGCTTGGGACCTGAGGACAGTTGCCTCGTGCCTCAGTTTCCCTTAGCTGCCAGCTCAGCAGCGAAACTGAGCTTGTTAATGGGGAGTGCTGTGCATACCCTATGTCCAAATACTGTTCCCTTTTTTTGGGATGGACACCAATGCTACAGATGACTCCTGGGGGAGAGGGTGGCTCGTTATGAGACCATTAAGTGAATACTTGGCAAAGCAGGAGGCAGCCAGTGACTTCCTTTAATGTGACTGGTGATGCAGAACTGGAGGCCGGGGATCTATAGGACTCTGGTCTCCTGGTGAAAGGCTTGGTCAATGATTAACTTGCTTTCTGGAAGCTGCTAACAACAATAAAAGGGAGTCCAGCCCCACAACCCCAACACAAAAAGCCCATGAGTGTTTAATAATTAAAGGCCTTGTGCTTTATCGAAGGGCAATGAGAATTGCCTTAAGGCTTATTCAGTGGTGGGTAATTGAATTAGGCTGTGGGATTTTAAGGGGGGAAGGTCTGGGAGGCTGCATGGAGAATCCAGAGTGATGCTCTTTGGTCTGAATCATCCCAACTGGACTAGGTTTTGTCAGTCTTTTGCTTTTTTTTGTTTGCTTAATGCTCTCTGCTGGTGGTGTAATTGCTTCTTGGAAATGTTCCTGCCCCAAGGATGCTCCCTTCATCTTGTTTAGGTGGATACTGACAACTTTCATTCCTGGTGTCTTCCTTTGAAATGTTGATATTTATTTATTCCTTGAGATTTTTTTGGTGGGAGAGCCAAGCCAGAAGACACTCAACTAAGCCATCTGTATTCATGGAGCAGTCAGAGAGACAGAGGTGGTACAGAACTGGTGGGCATCCCCTTTGTTTCCAGTGCATGAGGTGGTTTCTGCTGCAGAGTTGCATGGGGCCTAGAAAGCTCAGAAGAGGTGAAGACATCTGTCTGTGCTGTCTTCTGCTCATGTCCCTGTTCATCCCTCTTAATTCAAGAGAGGGATTTGGGTTGGATGGAAGTTTTACAGCTTTTTTTTTTTTTTTTTTTTTGGAGGCTGTTGAGCTTTCCTGTTGGAATATGAGGGAAGCATTTTGAACACTGACCCTTAGGTCAGGTTATCAGAGGTGTAAAGACTTCTACTGCCAGAAGCTCCACATAGATCCTCAGCTCCAGTTACATGGAGCAGTGACATCTTCAGCATGTGGCTGAATCTCTGGTCACTTGGTCTGTGGTACTGATGGACAAGTCCATCCCAGATTTCAGCAGAGGTATTTAAGCAGAGAGGGCTCAAAGCATTAAAACTGTTTTGCTCTGCTGTATGTTAAAGCTCTGATTTTTGTCTATGTAGCTACAGCTGTGTCCTGTGGACAGTACTCCTGAGTGGGATGGCAGTTTCTATACTAAAGCATATGTTAAAATTCATCCCAAGCTCCCTGACCCTCCAGGTAGGAACCTGCCAGGTTCCCAGTGTTTTCCTGAGGGGGTGTGGTGTTGAAGCAATCCCAAAAGTTTTGCATACCTGGCTCTCTGGACTGCAACCACACGGAGCCCCTGGCTTCTCTCCATAAGGAAGCAGCCTTGCTCTGTGCAGACAGAAAAGCGCTCTAGTGGCTTGTGGCGTGTTAATGCAGCTGGTTCCTCAGTCTGAGCAGCCCTCAGCCACCGGGTCCGGGGGGAACGCTGTCCCTCCTGCAGGATGTGGTTGCGTGAGGCTGCTGCAGGTCCTGGAGCAGCACGCCAGGCAGGGCACATGTTCCTGAAAGACTGGACCCAGAGCTGGGAATAGGAGCTAGAAGTTATGATGCTGGATGGGAAGGGTTAACCCTTTTGGAACTAGATGTCAAAAATCCTAGTTTTTCTTTTCTTCCCCCCCCCCCCCCCCCCCCACTGTTTAACTGTGCTTTTTAAGGTTCCCTTGGATCATGGCTGTAAGTGCTAATGAGCCTTATCTCTCGAGATACGGTCATAAAATACACTTATGAAGTTTATCAGCTCGGTAAGCTTTACATTTCATTGTAATGTGTGTTTGCAGTGCGCTAAGTGGAACAGGGAGTATTTTGTGACTACATGGATAAACACAGCAGGTATGGGATTTGCTTTAGCTGATAGAGTTCTTTGCAACAGCTACGGGGAGAAAAACATCAGAATAGATTTTTCTATTTCCAATGGATCAAACAGCTCCCGTATGTGCCGCATGGTCTTCCAGTCTGCTTGTGACCTGAAATCCTCCTCCTGCAAGGTGGGAGGGGAATATTTTGTTGGTTCAGTTGCTGAAGGGCTTCTTTTGGGGGAAGGGGAAATGACAGGTTAAAAAAACTTGAACTCTTCCTTTGGAAAGAACATGGAGCAGAACAGCGCTCCTATACACCCGCTGCAGAACATGCAAACTCAACAGTATCTGACATTAATGCTGAGTCTGTGCTGGCTTGGAAGGTAGCATGGAGCGTGCAGTTCATGTTGATGGGATGCCATGAAGTATGGGAGTTGGCAGGCGTTTTATGAGCATATTCATTTGGCCTAGCTCATTAAAATAGCATTAATTGGATAGCCAGACGCTTGTGGAGCTTGGGAGGAAAAAAATAGGTTGCTCTAACTTCTGCATTTTTCTTACACTAGGTGGACATGTTTCACAACAGCAGCAAGAGTTTCCTTTCTTGGAAAAACTGTTCAGAGTGCTCCAGAGACTGAAGGAGCACAACTGGTCCTTTAATGTGCATGGTAGGAGGTAGCTGCTTGCGCTCTGGAGCAACAAGTGGTTTTGTCTGGAGGTGAATAATGAAGTACTGAGATGCACATAGGAATATCTGAGCTTAAAAACATGTCGACTGGCTGTCTTCTGGCTATGGAGGCACTGGGAGGAATGGGCAGAAGTTTAGCCAAGGCCTTGGTCTACTGTTGAGAAAACTCTGTGGGACCAAACTGTAGAGCAGCTTCCCAAAGTAAGCTAGGGTCTAACAAACTCTGGATTCTAGACAAAGTCCTTCTGGAAGAAGCCCAGGAGTAAAAGAACAAGCTTCCATATCCTCTTGGTCTATTTTCAATCTTCTTTCATACTCACAGTACAATGAAATTGAATTTGAGATATGAGGATGTGTCCTGAGTGACCTCTGGGTGGTGCATTCATACCTAACAGGTAATTAGGTGGGACAGGTTGCCAAGATGAATTATTTTGGTGCACAGAGCCTGTGGTTTGACACTGGATTTCCAGCTTTTGTATCTTTTGTACTCTTCAACATGTCAACATAAGCTGGTCACAGCTTTGCTCCGAAAGGATCAGCATTACCAGGTGAGCACTGATAGAGGTGGGTTCTCCCACACCTTCAATAAAGCCTCTTCTAAACCCCAGTCAGAGCAAGTTATTACCCTTTATATTCCACCTCCAAGTGCTCTATTTCTGTTCCCTGCTGCCACCACTCAGCTGTAGGTGCCAGCTCCCCCAGCCCTGCATGTGGGCACGAGCTTGTGCTGCTGACCCCCTATGGGCTCAGCTGTGGGATCACCAAGGGCTTGTGTTAGAGGAGTGCCCACTTCCAGGCTCTAATATGTGTGGCCTGGCAGGTTGCTCTCATGACATGCTTGCTTCAATCTTTGTAGCCTCCTCACCTTGTTACTGGACAGGGATGGTGCAGAAGACCTGCCTGTGGCTAATTCCCAGTGTAGACCTTGCTCTGTGAACTCCTCCTGAGCTGAGTGCATTGACAGGCTGTCAATGCTATGGTGAGGTCAGACCTTTAGATATCAGCATTGAAATGTTTTCTCTCTGCAGGTTGATTTTTTTATTTTTTTTGACTTGATATTGTGCTTGGTGTTGCAATAAAACAAAACTTACACTGGGCTGCCTACAACACTTACTAGAGATTGTAGGTGGAGCTGGTTCTGCTGTGCAGGTGGACCTGTTGCAGAGGACTTCTTGCGGAGCTTTCCAGCTCTGTCTTCAAGGATTACTGCTGGCAAACACCTTGGTCTGAACTCTGAAGCTGCCAAGTGTTCACTCTTCTGCATGCTCAAATAGTGCTCCTGGGCTGTGCTGTAGCTGAGCTTAGAGGGTCTGCATTTTAGCCTGGTAAGCAACATGAGTGCTTCATTTTGGATCTGTGCTAAGACTTCTGTCAGCAACCCCTGGCAGGATGTGTGTTTTGGGGATCAGTTCTCTGCCCAACCCTACCACTGAAGCTCCCCAATACCTGCAGGAGGTCTGCCACATCCTTTTCCTAGTTGCTTTCCCGTCAAAACCTGCTTTCAATGGAATCATGAGACACAAATTGAAAGACAGTGGGAAGCACCAGTCCTGCCTCTTATGGACCTCAGCCTCTTCCAGGGTAGTGCCTTTCAGTGCTGGGGAGCTTGTCATGTTATGCCATTTAGGATGAGGACCCAACCTTTTGCACTGGCTCCATTGGTATTGGTTTTGGGGACCTCTTTCAGAGAAGCTGGCTTCAGCTGGGCTTGTCCAGCTTAGCTCAGCTTGCAGGCTGCTGTGAGCCCTGCAGTGCCACAGCTCCTGGGGGCTGCCCATCTCCTCTGATCAGAAACCCTACCCTGGAGCCCAAACCCCTCTGGGGACAGTTCACCACAACTGATACTTTATTTAACAGAACTGGCTTGTTTTGCTTAATCTTGACAAAATTCTTTCCTAGCCCTAATCCTCTTCCAGTGTAAGGTGAGATCCTGAAATACCTGGCAAACTAATAGCACAGCTCTTTCTGCATCTCTGGGCCTCTCTGTAATCAAAAGTGGGAGGGGGGGCAGGGGTGTTTTCAGCCCCTGCCAAAGATAAATCTCCTGCTGGGAGCTAGCAGGGAGTTATTTCCCAGTCTGTGGTTAGCAAGCTGATCTGACAGGCCAGAGGTGAAACAGCCACTTGAGCTGAATTACAGGGTCTAACCAAAGATCCAACACTTCCTTTGGCTCATTAGTGCTCTGTGTTGCATCCCTGGTGACTATTTCTATCTTCTGGCTTGTCCCATGTTGACTCTGGAAAATCCAGAGGCTTAGCATGAGTTTGAAGAGAAGACCAAAGAGCTGCTCTCGGGAGAGAGAAAACTGGACGAAATGAGGCTTTGAGCAGTCCCTGCTGTCAGTGTTACATGCCTTTTTTTCCTCCTGTTTTGCGTATTTGAAGCCAAAACCTCCATGCTGGCTTCTGTAGCTGATGCAAGGTGTTTATATACAGATGTGTCTATGCAAGATGTAGGACTGACATTGCTTTGAAGAGCTGGCATCAGGAGGGGAGTGGAACCATGTATAGCCTTGCATTTGTTTCCTGGGCTTACAAAAGGATCGGGAGCTGTGCAGAAACAAATCTCACTTGAGGTAGTGGCGATGCCTTCAAATGAACTGCATTTTGGCTGTGGTGAGCTTGTGATGGGTTAGGTTCCCTGTGTGCTGTCCCAGAGGCTGCCTTGCAGATGTAGTGGGGAAGAGAAGGACATCTTTGCTCAGCATTGTATCCCCTGCAGCATTGTTTGGATTGCTGCAAGGCTTATGGAAAGCCTGAGCTGGAGTTGGGAGAGGGGAGCTTAAAGGCTTGGCCTTCTCTCTCATCAGAATTTGAGACTGCCCCAGGCTTGATGGCCTCATGCAGTGACACTGGCACTGTTTTACCATGTCCCTAAGCAGCTGGCAGTGGCTGAGCCTCCTCCCTCGCAGACCAAGCTGTAGGTAGGGGAGCACCTTGTGGTGGGGAGCCGGGTGCTGACCCTGTCTGCTGGCAGGGGCTGATGGCTCCTGTGGTGGGTGCCATATGAGGCTGGTGGGTCCCTTCCAACTCAGGATATTCTATGATTCTATGCTGTACTTCACCTGCTGTTGGACAGCTCAGCAGTACGGGGACAGAGGTGGGGAGCAGAGGGACTGCCACGGCTATCCGCATGGGTTTGAGCTTGGGCATAAGCCTCAGGGTGCCTCAGCTTGTAAAACCAGTCTGTTACTGGGGGAGCAGGCTGTGAGCAGAGTGGGGGACTCAGTTCATGTCTGTTAGGCGGCTGGGATTTTCTCAGGAGCCTTCTGATGAGACAGGAGTTACTGCTCCTCTTGCATCAATAAAGGGGGTGTCAGGACAAATTTATGCACTGATTGCTTTAACTCTGAAATGCCCAGTAAGGAGGAATCCCTGGCTTCACCCTGCAAAGTCTGCTGGTGAAGCTAGCCATGTAGTGGGAGCTTTTACTTTAGGGGTGCGGTGTTGCACCACTATCTTCCTCCAGAGCCCTGCTGGGGAAGTATGGCTGGATTTTCAGTGCAGCTGCTGCTCTTGCATAGAGCACTGGCCATGCATTGCTCTTGCTACTGTCAGCTGCCTGAGCGCCTCTGTTTATGTATCTAAAGCTTGAAGGCTGGAGAAGGAAGAAATCTGACCAGTGCAATGGAAACCTTCAATTCCCTGCAGTCCCAGGAGGAGACGAGTAGCTTCAGGCTGAGGCTAGGAATGAACTCCATTTGTACACTGCCTCGCCTCTCCAGGAGGAGCAGCCAGGAAAAATATCAACAGTTCCATTAAAAAGTCTGCTGGTTTGCTAAAGTAGTGAAATAAACATACCTGGAGGCATAACAGCCTGAACCACACAGGAAACATTAACTAGAACGAACACACGCAGGCTTGCTCCCTCTCCCCCTGTATATGTACCAGATAAAAACACTCTGCGTCCATGGTAATGTGGAAATCAAACAGCAGCTGGGGGGATTATTCTTAGCTGGGGAAGAACAGCCTGGGATCAAACAGGGGCTCGGTGCTTTCCTAGAAAGGCAAAACCTGTGCGGAGCCTGCTCTGTGCTGCTGCCAGCTTGGTCTGGGGGGGACCTGCTGTAGGAGCTGGGGTGAGCTGGGGATGCTTGTCCTCCCCTTGATATGTTGCCCATTCTTTGCTTCCCCTTCCCTAGTTCTGTGGGAACTGGCTGGGGCTGGACTGTTTTTCTCCAACCAGTTGAAAATCTGGGGTGGGAACCAGTGGGAAGCGTTTAGCACCTGGGAGCACAGAGGAGTGGGGTGGATATTATAGCACTGAATAATAAATGAATAAATTAATGCCAGGTGGAGACGGGCCCTTCAGTCCTCCCCTAAAGCATCTCTGTGGCAGGGAGAGGGCAGACCAGTGAACTTCTTGGTGGCATTTAAGTATGGCCTGAAGGAGAGATGGTGCCAATACTTTTTGGAGCAGTGACCCTGGTCCCTTAGCTGCCCATAAAAACAGCATCCCCTTGGCCATAGCCAGTGTATGTGGCACGTAGAGAAAATACATGTGGAAAATGCCTTTGCTTGCAACCAGATGGCACCTGTCAAGCACAAGTAGACATTTCTATTACAGTAGTCTTATTTGAGTGTCTTGGACCACTCCCAGCTTTGCAAAGCAAAATAGCCCTGCTCTAGCTGTCCTCCCAAAGCAGCCCCGGAGGCAGATTGATGTGATCCTTGCATGCTAGAGACAGTCCCTGTGCTCCCGGGCCTCATCTGCACAGCCACTTAGCACGACTAATCTGAGCTGACTTTTAAAGTGGATTAGTTCAATTACTCTTAACTAGCCCTGGTGGAAACGCTCTCCCTGGGGATTAAAGAGCCTTAATTCACTTCAACATACTTGATTTCAGTGCAAATCAGGCTAAACTGAATTAAGAACACTTTAGAGCCCTGTGTGAAGGCAGCCCTTCAAACTGATGTGGTTTAACCAACCCACTTTGCATTCCTGTGCTCGATTCATTCCTGTTAGCATTGCTGGAGTGTCTTCTTACAGATGGCTAATATAAGCAGCCTCTCAGATATAAAGCTGCAAACACGTTACCAGGCTAATGTGTGAACCAGCTCCTGTGCAGAGCTGCATCTGATGATTCAATGCTCAAAAGCGCCTGGCCTGGGTGTTTTAGAGGTGTTTGCTGTCCTTTTCCTCTGTATTTCTTACTCTGCATTTTCTTTTCCAGATTTTGCTTTTTTTTTTTTTTTTTTTTTTAACTGAACTCTTTGCTTTTTCACTTAAAGTCAGGACAGTGAGTCACACGCTAGTTTTTCTCTGCTGTCTTTAACCCCCTGGATAAAATGACAGTACTTCACTAATAGCATGTTTCCAGTTGAAGAGGAGCTGTGGTTGTAAAAGAGCTTGGCCTCTGTTTCCCTGAAGCTTGACTGAAAAATTGTCTTTACGCCTGTGATGTGTGAAGCAAGATAATTCTTGCTTTGGAGACAGCTGGGCAGGACAGGGGGTTTCTCAGGGGTTTTACACATCAGGTGATGTGCTGGGGAGAAGAGGGGAATCCTACCAGTACCAAGTGGGGAGAAGATTCCTGAACAGGGGGGAAAAATGTTGTCACAATTTTTTTCCCCTTTATTCTGACGCTAGATGTCTTGTCTCTGCTTTTCTAAGGGAGAGGGATGCTGCAACCCCCCTTGCAGCTGAAGCTTTCCATCTTTCTAGTCCATTAACCCATTTAATACCATTCTGGCCCCCTCAGGCTTCACTTGGGACCATGGTTTTGCTGCTCTGCGCCCTAATTTATCACCTGTTGAGTGAGTCCAAGAAGGCTGGGGTGGAATAGTTATGTGGTACAGATTTGCCATCTTTCACAGGGAAGGGAGAAGGAAGGGTTAAACCCCATAACTGTGCTGAGCATCAACACTGTTCCTGGTCCTGCTGCTTCAGCCTGCCAGGGTGAAAGTTTCTTTTGCTAATCACCCTGTGTAATTTCTCTCCTTCTCTTTGTGATATTTCAGCTCCTCTACTTAGTTCAGCATCGTTTAAGAAATAGGTGAGCAGTTTGGGTGGTCAAAAGGAGCATCTGGGCAGCTATGTGGGCTTTTTTTTTTTTTGGGGGGGGGGGGGGGCGGGAACAAACCTGGGTTTCTTTAGCTTGTGTGTTTTTTTTGTTTTGTTTTGTTTTGTAATGTTTTGTTTTGTTTCTGCTCTTCTGAAGAGTCCCTATGCTGCACGCTGCACAGGAGATGAGTGCATACAAGTAGGGCATGGATGCTGCTGCCCTGCTGTGAGCCTACTCTGTGCTGTGAGGCAGCGGCAGTGAACCTGTTCCAAAATCCCTCAAAGGACATGCTATGCAGCCCTGCAAGGCCTACGTCTCACTTACAGCCTTGGAGAGGCATGCACGAAGCTCCCAGCTTCCCTTCTAACCAGGCAGCTGGAGGTGTTCTGGGCCTGCTGAATTTTATTTGGGAGAGCAGAGGTGGAAGGATAAAGCAGGCCACCACGGCTTGATTGTAAAATGGGTCAGGAAAGCCCCTGTGTGGAAGCATCTGAATGGTCCCTGGCAGACGCTTTTCCACACCAGCCTTTCAAATATTCAGTGAAACGTGGTCCACAGTGAAACCAGCCACTTTCATTGGTGCTTCACCTCCCAGCAATTAAGGCTTTCCTCTAATTGGTGATGGCAGTTCCTCTGGCTGAACCATAAGCTGATTATTTTCATGCTGTTGAGGAACTCCTCCTTCCCACCCTTGTAGCAGCATGTGCATTGCTGAACACCATTGCTGTGGGCTCCTCAGTCCTCTGCCTCCTGCAGGCATGGTCACAAGATAAGCACAAATGATGATGTGTATATTTACTAATATAATCAGGTGTTAAACTCGATTTCTCTGGTTAATTTCCTGTAGCAGAATTGTAAATCTGGTCCTCTGTCTTGCTAGATTTTGGTGGCAAGCTCTGATGCAGTCAGCAGCACAAAGCGTTGATGTTTGTTTTTTTTTTTTTGTTGTTGTTTAAGATACAAGGCCATTTACCTCACTTAGGAGGCTATTCCTCTGGGCAGTACTGAAGAAAATGACTACCGGGTAGCCATCACATTTCGTGTGAGCAGCAAACTTGTTAACCTCACTCCTGAGAAAATGCCAAGGCCTTGCTGAATGGGGATGCTAATTTTTTACTTGGGGATGGTGCAGCCTTCCAGCATTATGATCCACAAAGAGGCATATCAAACATCCTGCCATGCTGTGTCATCTGCAAAACCTCCTCCTCATCTCCTAGGGATGCTGGGCCAGGCTGGGGCAGTCTGGGGGGATCTTTGAGGTAGCTCTTTGAAGGCCTCTCTGATGAAGCAATGCTTTTAAGAAGTAGGCTTTTCAGCAGAAGGCAATAAATAGGGTTGCAGGTGCTGGGAAAAATAGTATCGCATTAGACAAGGGGCCGGATCCCCTGAGGCACTGCTGTCCTTCCGTGCAGCAAGTTGGAGATGAAGATCTGCACTGGCTAATTAGTCTCGGGCCTCTATCTCAGGGGCATCACCCTTATGCAGAGCTTGCAGCCAAAAGGCCTCGGACTCCAGTGGCTGAAGGCAGCTGGCCTTTAATTGAGTTTGTAACCACCATCTAAAGGAGGGAGGCTAATGAGCTGCTTTTGTGAAGTGGAAGCTGATCACATCAAAGAGCAGCCCTATATTGTGCCCTCCCCTGGGGTCTCCCAGGATGGTGGTGGGGAGCTCCAGGGCTGCTCTTGTGTTGAGGAGTGCTGGAAACCTAAATGTGAGACCCTTGGAGACTTGTGAGTGGCATTTTGGCCCCAAGTTAAATGATTCTGCTTGAGATATGACTTCCACTGTGTATTGCTACCACCACTGGGCAAATGTCTAAGTAGCTGCAGGAACTGGCCCTTAAAATTGGTTTTCAGTAGGCAGAAGAAATCTGACAAGGCCTGAACTGAAGTCTCCCTTCTATCAGCCTGTAGTCTGAGGGATACTGCTCTGTGGTATTTGTGGGGTCTGAGGGGTTTCCATGCTTTGGTTGCAGGCTGTGGGAATGGACCACTTTTTTATACTGCGACTTGTCAAAAGTAACTGCTGTAGAAAATGCCCAACTTCAGACAAGAGGTAAATGGTGTCAGAACTGGGAGCAGTGCTCGAGTGAGTTGTTGGTGAGAGGGTTTTGTGGCTTTTTGTGGTTTCATGTTGTTAAGTATGAGCTTCAGAAGCTGAGTTCTTGCTGTGATCAAGTGAGGAGGTGAAGGAGTGGATGGAGGAGCTGAACAACAGATCCAAATCTAATGTAGCGTTTAGGCTGCTGTCAGGTCCTGTTGCTGGCTACAGGGACTGGTTTATAGGATACCAAAAAGACAATTATTTGTAGACTAAGCTGATTAATCTCTAGTCCAGTTAGACAACGAGGGCAGCATCTTCTTGAGTACTTGTATGTATATGCTTAGCAGAAAGATGGTGCTCTCTAGAAGTCCCTAAAAATTGCTGTCCCCTGTTGTGGGATTTTTGTACGTCCTGCTTAATGGATTTGGACTGGAACATCTCCTGATCTCTTGCTGCCCTGTTTTCAGTAGCCTCTGGATGCCCTGGGGGCTGTTGCATTTAGATGCTGGTATAATTTTGTAAGGATTTGCCCTTTCTAATGGTTTCTTTCCCACCTCACTTTTTAAAGCTGTTCTAATTCCAAATTGCCCTAATTGTGATATGCAAATTTTAAAAGGAAAACCGCAGCCAATGTATTTTAAGATTCTTATGGGCCAGCAGCCCCCTGCTTAACATGATAAGTTCGGATAGCTTTTCTCAGTAAGGAAAATAAAAAGCCTTCCAAATCAAGAAAATTATGTAAGCAAATCCGATAAGCGTGCTCTAAAATTAAACCTGCCTTGCAAGCTCTGAGGCCTTCAGTGTGAAACCAACAAAGACTATTTTGGGGAGGCTGTAAAACCTTGTCTGGGGCACGTCCAATGATGTCCTGAAATTCTCCCTCTCCATTGATCCTCTCTGATGTAACCAGATGTGTAGGAACCTGAAACCGATAGGAACCATCCTTGTCCTGTGACCACCTCCCCAGCTGCTCCTGCTGTGCAGCATCCCACTCTGAGGTGTGACGTTGAGTGCAGTTGTAGGTTGGGGTGGCTGTGCTGTGGTGGAGCAAAGCAACGTCTCACTTGTGATGCCTTGCATGAGCTTCCTATGCTTGGAGTTTGCAAGCTGTTATATGCACTCTGCAAATGATAATTATTTTAAGATGAAGTTGGCAAATGGCATTAGAGAGGTTTTTACTTGTATTTTTGCCATACACCAATGTCCTTCCACCACTTCCCACACCTCTATGTGCATTGTGAGGATCCCTCTTGTCTTACTGCTGTTTTCACCCTCCCTCTTGTTGTATTTTTTTTTTTCCTTTTCTCCTTTTTTTGCAGTCTCATAAAGCATCCTGTTAGTATTGTCCTCCAGGGATTTGTGTCTCCATGAAGTTTCCCCATGGGCATTCTGGTACCAAATTCCCTTCCAGCTTGGAGCAGGAGAAGGGGAGACCTTTGTCTTTGCATGCAGTTGCTAGCACAGTAACTCCAGCCACAGCAGGAGCTATTTGACCTCCTTTTGAGCATTTGTGCTGAGATAGCATTGAGCTTTTGATAGGCTGGGGTGATCTCAAGAGGTTCATGGCACTTCTAGCTGAAGCCAGATATAAACACCTGGAAAGTTTTAGCAGGGAGCAACCCTCACGTTATGCTTAGTTCTCGTTACGCCCAATAGATCTGTCAACTCAGCCGCAAAAGGTATTTCCATCTGGGGAAAAATCTCCCCTAATTTTGTTTTACTCTCTTATTTGCAGACTGATGACAGGTTTCTAGCAAACACACAAAGCACTTGTTAACGTTGCTCTCCTTCCCCTTTTGCCTGAGTCATTCTCTTTCTTTCTTGGCCTGTGGTCCCCCTGAGTTCTTGCAGCCAGGAGACACTGAAATCATAAATGTGCAAAATACAAGATGGATAAACATCTTAATCTCACGGATACTTCAATCTAAATGTTTTCCGAGGCCCTCCTTCAAGAGGGATTAGCCAGTAACCACGTCTGAAAGGTCTCAGCCTTGCTTCTTGCTCTGCTGCTCAGGATGCTAAATGCGTATGAGAGCTTCAGCAAAAGGCTTGAGATGCCATCACCATTCTCTAAGGCTACATGGAGCATCTGTGTGTCCTCTTAGGCTTTGGACATTCATCTTGGAGCTCTGCCTGCCTCTATTAGCCATTGTGATAGCGTTGCCTGGAGCACCCAAATGTGACATGTATCAACTGGCATTTTGGCTGCACTAAGTGTAAGATTTTTCCAGTGTTGGTTTATATCTTTTTTTTTTTTTTTTTCCCCTCAAGTGTGTGCATATTACTGTTATGATTTATTTTCAGGCTATAACTTTGATTTTATCGCTTGAAATACTTTGGAAACTTGGAGGGCCTTTTTAATTAGTTGCAAACCCTCTTTTAACGTGGAGGAAAATTCCAATGTGAAGAATGCTTTTGATTCACAAAGAAATTAAGTTGCAGAGCTCAGGTCGAAAGGTTTCCTATCATCTCTGCATTATTTGGGCCTAACTTTCCTCCCTAAAGCTGCTGTTTGCATTGATAAACTTGTCTTTGCTTCTTGCTAGCTCCAGATTAGATCAGAGTTTGTTACTGAAATGTCACTATCCATGTGGATGACCTTTGGAGAATAGCTGGGTTGGAAGTCATGAGCATACAAAACTGATGTCTACTTAAACTCTCAGAGGATGGATGAAAGGAATTGGTATAAGCTTACAAAAATAGTGGTTTTGATGTGGTAGTGATCATTTTGTGCTAGGACAGGTTACACCTTCTCCCTTCTGCTTTGAAACCTGTTGGTAGCCTGTAATGCAAAAAAAAAGTGACTGTCTTCTGATGATTCCTTTGCTGTAAAATAAAATGTCTGTCCCTGATTTTAGTTTCAGTATTTTTTGTTGCTCCAGCTGCGTAAGCAATATGCTGTTGGGGCACTTTCAACCACTGCTATTTTGGGGCTGGAGAGGGGTAAACTGGAGGGATTCCCTTCTCCACCACTCAGAAAACAAATGTCACTCAGGGGCTCGTGGTGGAGTGAAAGCTGGCAAAGCAAGCGGGATCCTGCCACTCTTGTTCCTGTGGTTCAGCCTGCAGATCTGCAAGTGCAACCCACCCTCGTGGGGCTGCAAGGAAGTGAGGTGTGAGACTTGTGGGTTTGTGTCCCTTGGGGTTGGGGAGCAGGTGTGGGAATGCTGGATGCTTCCATAATCTTAGGGAGGGCAGGGGAAGGCTTGGCACAAGACGTGTGCTCTTGCGGGGATGAGGGATGAAGGCTGGGGGTTGGGATGGTTTTCTTGATAATGGGCCAACTGGAAAGTCTTAAGTGCAAATGAAGAAAAGGGAAGGGGAATCTGATACTGTCTACCAAGGCAGGATGTACAATCTGGGAGAAGGATGTAGCCACGTTTCATCACAGTGCTATGGTGTTTCAGTTTGGGATTAAATAGCAGTGCTGTTTCCCAGTGATTTGCTTAAATTTGCTAGGAAATCTTCATGTTTGTAGAGAAGACCAAAGGCATGTCTTGTCTTGGTGCTTGCACCTTTTCAAGATGAAATATCCTTGAGTCTCCTAAGTATCAGCTTGCATTCATAGCCCTCCTTTCAAGTGTGCTTTGCCACAGGTTTTGAAGGCAAACATAACTCACTCTCTAAACTGGAGTGCAAAGCATTGCTGGTGGTTCAGCTGGCTTTGGATTTCTTTTGTCCTGACTTTCATCTTCTATGTGTTACCTAGTATTGAGTGGACAGCTCACATCTTGCTTTCCCTGTGCTTTAAGAAAGCTTGGTGGGGAGACTCCTTCATAGGGAAATTGTTTATTTTCATGAACAAACATCAGAATTTGCTCATGCTTCGGGAACACTCTTTAGTTTTTGAGTTTTGGCTGTATAGCTGCGTGCCTTTACAACACTTGGAAATTAAGTTAGATTCTACCAGCCTGACTTTTTTTTTTTTTTTTTTTTTTTTTTTTTTTTTCAGCTCATTGGCTCTAATTCTGATAGGTTCTGTGTAGTAATGTCCTGTATCATCCCGGGGACAACGCTTCAGTCTCCAGACTGAGTGAGGTGGCATGTGGGAATTGTAAAGTGAGCCCACGTGCATTTTGAAGACAGATGGGATCTCCATTTCAGGCTGGAGTTGCTCTGGTTGAGAGTGGCTCTAATGAATATTTGTTGATGGAATAGTGCAGGGAGGGGGTTCTCAGGGTTCATTGCTACAATCACCATAAGATATAAGGGCTTAAACTTGTTCAGCCTGGAGAAAAGGAGGTTCGGGGCGACCTTATCATTCTTTATTAGTACATTAAAGGAGGGTGTAGAGAGGTGGGGGTTGGTCTATTCTCCCATGTGCCTGGTGACAGAATGAGGGGGAACGGGCTAAAGTTGCTCCAGGGGTGTTTTAGGTTGGATATTAGGAAGAACTTCTTTACTGAGAGGGTTGTGAGGCATTGGAATGGGCTGCCCAGGGAAGTGGTGGAGTCACCATCCCTGGAGGTCTTTAAAAGGCGTTTAGATGTTGAACTTAGCAATATGGTTTAGTGGAGGACTTGTTAGTGTTGGGTCAGAGGTTGGACTTGATGATCTTGACGTCTCTTCCAACCTAGACAATTCTGTGATTCTGTGAAAAATGCATTTTGTTCATTGTGGGTGTTTTAAAGATGTTGAGACAGAGCTCAGACAATGCTATCGAGAATCCACATAAGCATGCTGTCAGATTCTTAAAGTCAGCTTTTATTTCATTATTGCTGATTAGTTAAAATTTTTATTATAGTTTATTCCACGATTAGTTGCTGTCATTAGAGTAACCCAAAACCTCAGTACTCAGGAAAATAAGGTGTGCTAACGACTTGTGAAAGGCTATAGAAACTGACTGAATTTGCCTTGTGTAGTTCCTTGCTTGAATGGGTTTTAACTTTTCAGCATGTTACTCGTCACAGTTGGCGCTTCCCTGCCTTCTTTCTGGAGAGAACGAAGACCAGACAGGAATGTGGAAGAGAATATCTATCTAACACAGTGCTCCTTTGTAGGATGTTTTCACATGGCCTTTTGAGATAGAAACTGATTTCCTAAGGTGTGAACATAGCTATGCTGATGTTTCCTGACCCTTGAATAGATGAATTACAAGTGACCACATAAAATTTTCTTCATTTCTACTTCTAGTTCTCAAAACAGTTCACAAGGAATAATTTAAATGCAAGACTTTCAAATCTCCATCTCTGTTTCACAGATGAACTCAAAAGCATACTGAATTCAAGAGAAGTTTAGGATTATAAATCATAGTTACTTTAAATGAGACGTTAGCTAAATGTCTTTGTGAATGTGGGCAAAACCAATCATCCAGTTTTAGGTTTAGATCCATCACATGAGATGGATCATGTGATTTCAGAACTTAAACAATTTTTTCTGTAAGATGGAGTATCAACCTAGGTCATTTTAGTAGAGGTGACTGCAGAAAGTGCACTGGTTGGATTTTGTTATTCCCTGTTGGATATTTCCCTGATGTGTAGATTCATGGAGCATCTCTCAGAGCTGCTGACCTTACTACAGTTTCTCATAGTCAGCTGAAATCTCATGCCATTCATTCAGATGGATCTTGATAAACTTCCTATGGGAAAAGGTTCAAATCCTGCTCTGTAGGCTTGTGGAAGAGAGTGGATCCAAAGAACTTTGGGGGGTTTAAGGAGTATAGCTATTAAGACAAAGGGAAATGGGCTGTACTTCCTTTCTACCCCAAGCACACTGGGGCTGTGTGCTGCATCAGGTTTGCATGCTGGGATAATTCCAAGTGTGTGGATCACCTTCCCAGGAGAAATGTTGTGTTTCTTCTTCTCCTTGAGATGCTTTCTAGCTGCTTGTCTTGCACTTTTTACTTCAGTATTGAAAACGTTTCTACCTTCAGATGCCTGCAGGCAATGGGAAGTAGTGGGGTACCGTAGCTCTGCATTTGCTGGGACTTCTGTGTCAAGCATGCTCAACTTGCAAATCAAGTTACTTCCTCTCCTGGTTTGCTGTTCCTGAAGTCATCTTTTGCAGGCAGTGATTATACCTCAAGGCCTGCTCTGAGCTGCTTCTTGGGAGAGAGATGGAACAGTCCCAGCTTCATGAAACATGCGTCTCACGGAGCTGGGAAACAGTTCTCTGCAACACGAGCTAAATGAATATGAATGCGGCTGTGGCATCCCACAGTGCTGTGACTTTATGTCCAGTCTTAAAGTGAGGCTCTATTCCCCCCCCTAAATTTGCTTGAAATCTGTCAAAATGCGGTGAAGAACAGCTTTCATGTTTGGTGAGGATTGGGTGGCGAGGCGCAGTGTGACATAATGTGTCTTTGCCCTCTGTAATCTTTTACCCCTTCCAACATGCAGGAACACAAGAGCCGATTCAATTCTTAATCTTGGTGTAACGAAACCACCTCGTGGTTTCTGTATTTGGGTTGATCTAAATTGGGATGGCAGCAGTTCCTGAATCCAACAGCTTTGGGCTATTTTAGGTGGTGAAAATCTGCCATTGGCACTATGTAAGGCATTTATAATTAACAAGCTAATTATGTAAAATGCACACTGTCCACTTGTTAAGATCTTCTTAAAGTTTCATAATCTAATCAGAGTTTGCTATGTATAACACTTGGCTTGTTGTCCTTCTCCCTGCATTTTCAATGCAACGTGGATGGATGGATGATCAATACAGGAAGGAAATACTTTCCTTAATGCTGGTTCAGGGAGTGTGCCCCACATACTTTTTTAATACAATGGATAAAGGTTTTCTTTTTAATTCTGGAGTGCAAACACATTGCTCTGGTGGACAATATTGTCCCTTCTGCTAAGCAGCAATCATAGAATAAAACTTTGGGCCTCCCTAGGTTTTTTTACTTTGGTTAATTTGACTTCTGTTTGTGTAAATTCTACATAGTGTAACAAAAATGTGCTCACTGCAGTCACCAAGCATCCTGAGGTTAATTACCGGAATTGTTGGCCAATGTAGGTCTGGCTGAGGTTCATGCTGATGTTCAGTAGTTCAAAAGGTGAGGATCCTGCCAGCAGCACAGGTTTGTTAAAGTCATCTTGGCTATTAATTTATTCATCATGTGTGATTGGCCACTGTTGCAGTGTCTGCATCTCTTCCACAAAACTGTGCATGGATTTGAGGAAGGGTTGCAATGTTCCTACAGTCGTGTTGGGCCTGGGTCTTTCTTAGTGGTGGGGGATGGTTGTTAGGAAGTTGATAGCTGGTGTTCACATTGTTGGTTCTTTCCTTTTTCGTCTCATTTGGATAAATTCTGGATTGGATGAGAGGCGTTTTGGGGTGCAGGGGAAATCAAGAGAGGGAGATCAATGTTGTTCAATGGATGGCAGTGAGGGAAGGCCCTCGCATCTGGAGTGGAAGACAACAGGGATTATGGTGTTGGTTGGCTTCAAGGCAACCTGTTCTGCAGCTTGGGACATCTCACAAGAATGCTATCTCCTGCACTGTTGACTTGTCTTTATCTGATTAGTCTGAAACCTTTGCCAGAGCTAGTTCGTTTGGCTGGAGACCTGACCCTTGGAGTTTCATTGGAGCTTGTAAAACCCAAGGATTTCAAAGCTTCTTCAGAAAGATATTCATAGACACCTTTTGTCACAGAATGGCCTTAATATGAGAATCTTTCAATGTGTTCCTGCCTAGTTTTGTAAGGAACCAGCCTCTGCTCACAGTTGATTCCTACAGTCTCTGTTGGGGATGAAAATGAGGATAAACCTATACCATCCCATCAGCATAACATGTCACATGCATCCTGCTCTCTCCAGTGCCCAGAAAGTTTGTTTTTTCACCTGTTTAGTTTTTAAACCTTCCACGAGGATAATGTGACATTAGAGTGGAAAAGCTATCGCTGCTGTGCAGGGGAGGAATTGCAGAGCCGTAAACTGCTCCTAAAATAGATCAGATGATGTGTCAAACCGCCCAACCATCTAAATACTCCACAAGCTGACCTCCGTGTGATATCAAATAGGGGCTGGGCGAAATGTTTTGAGGGGAGGGGGAGGTGAAAACCCCCCTCCAGCCTGAACCTACACACTTGTTGCTAGAAGTTGTCATTAGTCCATGAGTTGATTAGGAAAATGTTGAGCCAGTCTCTGTGGCTGGGACCTTCAGGTCCTGAGAGTTATAGCTGGGGGTAAGGAGGGAGGAGAAAACTTCTCCAGTTGTTTTTCTGTCCTGAGGAGTCCTGCATTCACTTTGCATTCCCCAAAGAGTTAATTTCAGCCTTTTATCCCCCCCAGTTTTTGGGGTTTGTGTTGCCTGTAAACTTTATTTTTGCTGTTACTTCTGTGCTGTTGGAGTGGGTGCGTGCACATAGGGCTATCTGCAGGCAGTGAGGGAAGCTGCTGGGCTGGCTACGAGGAGTTTCTTTCCTTGCTGCCAATCTCTGTGGTCTGGGCAAGGGCAGCTCCATAACTGTGGCATCTGCTGAGAACAGACCGGGCAGTGTTTTGGACGGACAGCACGATTTATATGACAGACGGACCAGGGAGGGGGGGGAAGGAAGAAGCCGAGTCCTGTGGCATGATGCATGCCGTGGAGCTGTTACATTTGGGAGATAAGGCTTAACAAAGGGCTGGCCGAGGTGTTAGGGAGACAAATGGGTGATTCATTACAAAGTCAGATGTGTTCCCTGGCAGGGGTGGGTGGGAGAGACTGACACTGACACATGGCTGGCCGTGCTGGCGCTGGAGCCGTGCGAGGCATGCCCACGTCCCGGTGTGCTGGGGGCTGCCGTGGGTGGGAGGCTTGCTGGGGACGTGGTGGGGTGCTGGAGCTGCAGAGCTGGGGTGGACAAAGCGAGCACAGCAGCAGGAACCACTCCGAGAAAAGAGAGGGGTGCTATGATTGTGTGAATCCATCTGCATGGTGTTGCTGGTGTGTGCTTGAGGTCGCTGGGATGGTTCGTGCTTCCATCCTGAGTGCAGGTGGGTTAAATGCTGCACCCAAGGCAAGGTCCTGCAGCACATCTTGAGCCAGGTTTCTGGCTCAAGTGCTGAGAATGTAATGGAATCACAGGCCAGGTGAGATTGGCAGGACCTCTGGGTCTATCAGGTCCAACCCCTGCTTCAGCAGGGCCACCGAGAGCAGGGTGCCCAGGACCACGGCCAGGCCATCTTTTGAAGGTCCCCAAGGAGCTTTCAAGGAGACGTAATTCTGCCATACAGGGCCAAACTGAAGGTGTCTTCACCCAGACATAGACATCTAAGGACTCCAAGGAGAAATGGGAATAATGACGTGTCTCATGGCTTATCCTGCCTGCTTCAGGCAGTCAGTGCTGTCCTGCACCTAATATTATTATTATTTTTTTTAATGTTGCACCTCACCAGAGTGAGCAGGTCTGATCCCTGAATTACCCTGAGCAAAACTGTCCAGCCCTGGGCAGGTCTGCAGGGCTTTGGTGGGCTTCATGCAGAAGCTTGAGTGGTAGAGAGCCAGAAGCATGGACAGAAATTGCTTTGGGCACCTTGTGAAGGAGTGCCCTTACCCCACGTGGGATGCTTTCCTTTGCCTTCTTTGTGAACTTAATGGAACTCCAGTACAAAAAGCACAGTTAGCAGACATCTACAGGGTTTATTTTTAGTCTTCACTGTTTATGTTTCAAATTCTAAATATCCTTTGCTTAAAGGCAACTCTTCCCAGACAAGGGCATGTACCAAGAAAGACCATGAACTTGGATTTCCTTTGCTTAGAACAGGAAAGCAAAGCTGTTGCTGTAGGTTTATATCACAGATGACTTTCTGCCTTTTGGGAATTTGGTCTTCATTGTAGGAGCAGACATAACAATTTGATGTGGCTTAACCCTTTGTTGCAAGAAAATTGTGCAACTGCTGTGTTCCCTTGGGTGATCTGTTACATATGTGGTCTTCTGGTCCTCAGCATCACCAGAAGTGATTCAAAAACAAAGGGAGGGATGGTTATGTAAATTACTGTAAAGGTGATCTAGAAATGTTCCTTGTTTTTATGTTGTGGAGAGCTGTTAGGCCCGTTTCTGGATTAAAGTGAGCTGCTGTAATCCCCCTGTCAGGGAGGGAGCAGAGTTGCTGTGTGTTTTTTTAACTGCAGCAGGGATCTGAGGTCCTGGGATGGGGGGGATGTCTGCCAGTGTAAACAACAAAAAAATTGCCCCTTCCTTCCAACAAACAAACAAAAAACAAGCCAAAAAAAAGCCACCACAAGGTGGTTATTTTCCTGCAAGGAGGGGAAGTTTGGTGTTACTACGGGACATAAACGTGTGTACGATCATCTTGCACCATTTCATCCCATCACAGAAAATATTCTGAAAACCTCTTTCCTCCTTCCACCCCACGTAGCACTAAAAGGGTTAAAACAAACCTTTTATTCTCTTTTCCAGGCTCATTCCTTCATCTTCTCCCATCGCATTGCTCCCCTCTTTCCCTTTCCCTGCACCAAAACTCCCAGCTATGGGTTGCCTACGGTCTAGTAGGACACGTGCCAACTAACTTTTTTTTTTTTTTTTTAAGCCAAAAAAAAAAAAAAAAGAAAAAGCAAGCAGTGGCCAGAACAGCAGGCAGGCGGGGGGCCAGGAGCTGTCCAGCTGGGGAGTGGGCACTGGCGGGGGGCTGATTCCTGGCACCGGCTGAGGAGGGTGAAGCTTAAAGCTGTCTTAAATCGGGAGCGAAAGCCCCTGCTGCTGCCTAGCCCATGCATTCCACTGGCACCGCAGTTCACCGGCTGGTTTTAAGTTGGGTTAAAAATCCCCCATAAATCTGGCTGATTGTTGCTTCATTCTTGAGAGGATGAAGGGGAGAGGAAACAACTTTCCCCTCCTCTTCTCCCCCCGCCTCCCTCCTCCAGCTCTGCCCACTTGCAGGCACAGGCAGCTCTTGGGCTTGAGGGACCTGGGAGCTCCCAGCTGATGGCCACCGGGTTGCAAAAACACCACCTGAAGGTGTTTAGTTTAGTGACACTTCTGAAGGTCATTTGGGAGCTGTTCATTCCCTTCTGGCATGAGCCATGCAAATTACAGGGGAATATTGCAAAGGCTCTCAGAGATGGTCCTATATCTGCCCTTGCCCCGTGCCATTTCCATGCCGGTGAATCTCAGCTCTGCCACTTGCCGAAAATAAGATGCCCCTTGCTCTCGTGGACTGGAAACTTGCTGAATACGGTTAGTTGTAAGGAGAGGGAGGAAGGGGGAGCAGTAGCTTAGCCTTGTGGTTTGGACACAACCCATGGGCTGAAAGACCAGAGCTTGGTTCCTTCCTCTGCTGTCAGGTTTCTCTGATTGCTCATGTCCTCCTCACTGGGGAAGGGGAGGGAGAAGGGAAGGCACACTTCCTTCAGGGAGTGCTGTCATTCATAACCTGCACGGCTCTCCTGCCCTGCATGGGTGGGAAATGCTGCAGCCAAAGTATTTGCTTGTGGTGTTTCTGGTTGCCACAGGGCAAAAATAGCTGTTGCTCATGGCACCTTGGTCCCATAGGTTGTACACAGGAATGTGCCTTCCCAAGAACTTCTCCATATCTGAACAGAGTCACGTATTCCCTGCTCTGTCTTTGAACTATTTTGCCTTCAGTAGCTAAACCTTCATATGCTGTGTGCCAATTTTTTATTATTTTTTTTGGGTAATTTGTGCAGAAGTTAAGGGCATGCTTTGGCATGAGGTTATATGGAAGCTTATTTATACATGCAGCAAGCATTTTGTATCTGGGAGGCAACCCTCCCTGTCTTGCCCCATTCACAGAAAAATCCCTTCTTATCTGCTGTGTTAACTTCTCTGTCGGTCTGGTGGGGCCAGGTCTCTTCTCGGGTAGGACAGCTGGCCTGGGGAGTGGATTTCTCTTGCTTGGACCACTGCATTCAGCAGCCTGGGAGAAGTCCTCTGACTCCTGGGTGAACTTCAGCTAAGGCTAAAGTGGGAAACTTGGACGTAAATGACTTCTGTGGTAACACCTGGGTCTGAAAAGAGCTTAGTAATTTGGGATCAAAGAGTGGTGAATGCTAGAAGCATTGCTCCAACATTGCCCGTGTGAGTGTGAGAAGTATTCAGGGGAGCTGTGTGGGACAGGAAAAGCTAGAGACTTGCAGCAAAAAAAAAATATCTTACTTCCAGATGCAGGCATTCTCTCTACTTTCCCTGGATGCTAGAAATGACTCTTTCTATGCAAGAGAGCCTGGCAGGGTTGTGTGGCAGCTCCTTCCAGGCCCGCTCCTCTATCACCTTAGCCAGGATGATGAGAGCCTGGAGGGAACTGCTCTGTAGGTCTATCTAGGAAGAGGAGTGATTCATGACAGGTTAAATGACCAAAGCTTACCAGAATCTATACCTTTCATCTCCTTAAAAAGAAAATCTGAGCATACTTGCTGAGTCTGATGGGGACCGATGCTTTCTTCAGTAAGTGAGGTCTATTGGTTTGGAAATTCCCCCAGGCTGTAGTTTGTCTCCTCTTTATCCTCCTGATTCCCACATTCATAAGCAGAACCAGGACACTGAAGACATTTCCCATCCTTTATTTGCAAGGATCATGAGCATAGGGTATGGCTTCTTTCCATCTGCTCCTGCCATGTGCTGCTGGAAGCGTGTCACGTTGTAGTGGTCTACCTGGTGGGGGCTGCTGCTTGCTTCTTTGCAACCAGAAGCTGCAGCTGAGTTGTGTGTGCTCTTGGCTAAAGAGGAGGCCCATGTCTGAGGGGTTTCCATCTAGAGAAAAGCTCTGGGGTTGTGCACCATGGTACTGAGGAGGAGATAAGGATCAAAATAGCAGTTGGGACATAGGTGTCTTGAGAATCACAGCATGTGTAACTTGGGTTTCCAAATGTTTGTTTGTTTTGTTTAAAGTTTCCAACATCAAGGCACTATTGTTTGTGGAGAATGTCATAGAGAGCAAAAACAGGTGTGCACAAAACAGCAAGGTGGTTAGGATTGACCTTAAATGACATACACAAAGGGCAGTGCTCTATGGGTGATGGCAAGAAGAAGAAACCAAATACCCCAGAGTTATCTTCATGGAGGAACTTAATTTATGCTGAGATTGCAGGATATTGTAGAAGCTCAAAAATCTTTGCTGAGGCTTAGAGAATACCTTGCATTATTTTATTTTTTTTAAAGGGTATTCCATTGGACATGGGATATTTATTTATTTATTTATTTATTTATTTAGGCATATGTGTTCATTAGCCAAGGTAGGAAATTTTTGATTTTGTTGCTTGGAGGATTGCAATGGATTTTGAAACCATTATGTGACACTGGGTTTTGTTATCTTAGTGAGGCGGCAATAGATGCCAATATCTGAATGCTGGGGGTGAGCACTGTGCGTTGGAGCAAAAATGCTTAGCTCTGACTTTGAGGTACTGAAAGAAAACTAGGGAACTATGTTTTAGTATCACAGGGGAAAAAGCGTTCTCTGACTTTAAATGCTTTGAGGCCCACTTGTGCTTTGCAAGCTCTGGCAAGAACAGAGCTGAGTTTTTGGTGGGTGATCTCCTGATAGCTTTGTCCAAAGGATGTTGAGTTACCGTGTGGGCACAATGGTGGCATCTGTATCTGTGAATGAGATGGTTGGCTATTGAAGAATCTACTCTTATACCAAATATCTATTCCTAGTTTTCTTGGACTTTTGACCTTTTATACTTCAAATAGCAATTACCTTTTTTGGGATGGGGAGGGAGCATGGTAGATCAATGTAGGAAAGCCTCTTTGTAACACTGCAGTGGGGGAGAGGGAGAGCAGCTGTAGGTTGTTGGATGCAAGAAGCAATATGTATGTCTGGTGGTCCAGCATAACTCTGGTTCTTGAGTTATGGAGTCATTAGTGTAGGTATCACAGTGACAAGGATTAGTGTGTACTGCTTGTCAACTTCTCAAAACCTTTTTTTTATTATTATTAGAAGAAAAGAAAAGTGCTGGCAAGAGAAGAACAAGGATTGGAAAAGTGGCGATACCACAGGAAAAGCATTCAAGTAAAAAGTGAAAATGCAATCATCTGGGGCCTTGTACAGATGTACCAAAGATAAGACTCCCTGCAGAGGAGGAAGCTCTGGGATAGAAACGTAGTACTTCAGCAGGCTGGCCTTTGGGGGTGCATATAGCAGAGGTGTTTCCTCACAGGAAAGCATCTCACCTTGACTCGTGTCTCAGGTGGCACTTGCAGAGGAAACTCTTGAGCATCTCAAAAATGAGAATGCACTCACAGATCTGTGTCATCCTTCTGTCTTGTCCCCATCAAATTCCTATTTGATGAAAATCCCCAGTTAAATACAGGGATGCTCAGGAAAGAATGAACTGATAAGGCAATAAAAACCCTTGACTTCCAAAATGAGATGAAAATGGGATCCACTTGAAATCACCTCTCTGGAAGGACAATGAGACCATGTTGCTACAGGCACCTCTTGGTGTGGGATGTGCAACATGGGATTTTGCAGTGCACAACCAAGGCAGTTGAATGCCATCAGCAGTGCTTGTGCAAACCTAACAGTTCTTGCTGCTCATGACCAGTGATGATAAACCACCTGGCCTCAAACCAGTGAGGGATTGAACTGGAAGGAGATTTGGAAGGCGAGCAATGCATGTGATGTTGCAAAATTCCTCTGAGCTAGGCGATACGGCACTGAGCAACCAGGTCCTCCCTGAGGGCTGGATCGTGCAAGCATGCTGCTCAGAGCAGAAGTCAGGTGAGGGGCACAGAGAAAGATCCGGACAAGGTCTGAAGCACAGGTTGATTCCCTTGGCTGTGTAGCCCTCAGATTGCCCTCAGTTAAATTTCACAGTTAGAGATTCCTGGGTGGAGTGAAACAAGCTATTTGCTCTCTGTCCAGTTTCCTAGAGGACAATCATCTTTGTCTGAAGTTCAGCCCCACCAATCTGAAATAATACAATAACATGGAGTGCTGGCTGGCACTTTAATCATAATTATGGACTGGATGAACATAAAAAAATATATTAAAAATAGCCAGCCTTCCTTTTCTCCTGTCATGAAAGATTTTTATGGAAGAAACAGCTTGGTCTTTGTGAGGAGCTGAGAAAGCATCCGACTCTGACACCGTTGCCTTACGGGACCTCACTCAGCCTAGGTTGCATAAAAGGGCTTTATGGGATTACAAAGGTTCCACGCAGTGGCAGCTCTGAGGCAGCATTTCAGGTGGGGGCACTGGCTCTCCCTTCCTCTGCCTGTGTGTGCTGGCCCAGTATGTGCACCTTGCTGTGGCATTGTCTAACACACGTTGATAACTGTGTGCCCCAGCTATCAGAGCTGGTGAACGTCTGCCTGAGCCTTTGAAAATGGACATTGATAATTAGCCTATTTAATGCCTCAGTTTCCTATTGTTTCCCAGGGCTTTCCATCTGCTCATCATAAGCAGGTGCTGTAAGCCTGTCCTCTGGTTCTGTGCAGCAACTACATGAACCTGTTTTTCTACCTTCTCCTTGGCCCAGGTTCCTTATTTTGTTTTTATTTAGGAGATTCTTACTAGGATCCCCTTAGAGCTGTGTGCAGTTGAGCTGTGCTCTCAGCAAGTTTTTCCAGGCTGCTCTATGAGAAACCACACACTGAAAAATCTGGAAGCCAAGCGTCCAAGGGGGAGGGTGAGGAAGGGGCTCTAAAGTGCTAAATGCTCCGCAGAAATCGTGGCCATGCGATCAATTCCTGTACTGCTGCTCCCTGCAGTAGCTGATCTGCTACGTGATACTCAGAGCTTCTGTTTTCCAGAGCACGCAGCTGACTGGTACCAGCTCAGCTGGAAAGGTAAACTGGACGAGGGGGAGTTGTGGGAAATGCTCCTACGCTTCCTCCCTCTCCTTTGCCAGCCGAGGGTATCCCTTGCACCAGCTATGGTGCCTGCAGGAATGAACCCTCTGAGAAAAAGTATTGACGAGGGCCAGGAATGAATGTCCTCGAGATTTTGTTACAGGTCATCCCTACTACGAAGCTTGGACCAAGCCACCTTTCTCATAAACAAGCCACAGGGACTGGGTGATGTCCCGTCTCCCTGGGCAGCAGTCGAGCCCGAGGGTTAATATTTGCCCATGTTTCAGGTGAAGTTTACTGCTTGGATGTATTTATCTGTTTTAGGAGCAGAATTTTTTTTTTTTGGAAATAAAACTATTCTGGGAAATTTACATCGGTCACGCTAGTTTTCCATGTTTCCCACAAATCATTTTGACTCTTCATTTTTTACCATTGCAGCTTTTTTTTTTTTTTTCCTTGAAATCCGTGTACTTTTAAAAGTAACAGAAGGAGAACATTTCCGTGACCATGTCTTTATGAAAAACAAAAACACAAATAACAAAACCCACAAATTTTACTTTTTTTTTGGTATTTGTTTTTTGGCTCCTTTCTTTTGACCTCAGATGTTAAATCACCTCATTAAACGATTAGTAACAATTGTAGTCTGTCCTGGATGTTGCTTGGCCATGGCTCATGTCAGGATTGTGTACGTGTTGTACATGGGGGTTTGGGAATTCAAGCACCCTAGCTGCATGCCCAGAGGGACCACACTCCTGGCAGGATGTGTCCCATTGATTGCAGCGAAATCCTCATTTAAAAAAAAGGACAACAAAGTGCT
Source organism: Aythya marila (assembly GCF_965140915.1). Classification (NCBI taxonomy): domain Eukaryota; kingdom Metazoa; phylum Chordata; class Aves; order Anseriformes; family Anatidae; genus Aythya; species Aythya marila. The sequence goes on along the minus strand of NC_139043.1, from coordinate 2,865,261 downwards.
GTTCCTGGGATTTTTTTTTTTATGTTTTTTTAAGGGTTTCCAGGCTTGCTCTGTGTTCAGTGAAGTGGGTGAGCTTGTGCTCCACTCCTGTGCCCGCTGCCCCAGTATCTTGGTGACCCTGCAGTGGTGGAGGCTGTGTAATCCTGGCGCATGTCTGCCTGTGCAGGGCTGCGATGTTCCAGAGCATTCTCAATTCCGGCTTTCAGCAATTCTTCCTTTTTGGCTGGGGAAACGTGTCTTTGGGACCTTCGAAACCCTACATAGTGATTCCCATTGACTGCGTGGACTGGCACCTGGCCGGAAGAGGGCAGAGCCAGGAGAGTGGGGTGCGGGCAGCCCGGCCAACAAACCGCTCATGAGCCCAGCAGATGTTCCTGCAGCCTCTCTGCTCCCCGGGGCCGATGCCAGCCTGGTCCTTTTCCAGCAGCTCGTCACTTGACACCGGGAACAGTCCGCTGGCTGCTTTTGTTGCACATTGGAGTCAAGGACCTTGTGCTCGGAGGAGGCAGGGGAGGGGAGAAGGCAGCGGGACACGTATTTCTTCAGGTCGTTTTTTAGTCATTCCTCATTAAAAAGCTTTTGGCAGCATTGCCTCTGAAAGCATATCCAGCTCGCGAGCCTCAGGCTGTGGCTTGCTGGGTTTTACGTTCAGATCTCTTCTGCTGAGGGCAGAGTGGCTGTGCGTGCTTTCTTGGCGTGTCCCTTGGGGTCTGGTGGGACAAGTCACCCTCTCCCCGTTCCCAAGCCAGTTCTGGCTCTGCCTGATGCCCTAAAATGATTTGTGGAGGGCACAGGAGAGTGGCTGCAGTGTTCTTGTCTTGCTGGTTTCCTGAGTTTCTGTGCTTATGTACCTTCTGTCATTTTTTCCCTATTTCAGTTTTAAATGAACTGTCCTGTGGCAGTTTTGAGTTTGGCAGGGAGGTGGCAATTGCCAAGCTCTTACATCCAAGCAAGCTCTGTGAGAGCTGGTGGAGAAAATTAATCCAAATATTGCTTCTTACCCTTCTCCTGCTCCCGCCCTGTGCACACACTGCGGAGAACCTCGCTGCAAAAAACACTTCTCACTCTGGTGCTGGTGAAGCCAGATGGGTGCTCAGATGGGCAGAGTCTGTTCTCATTTCTGCTGCACGCTGTATTTGTCTCCTCACCACCGTGCCCCTCTGTTCCTCCGCAGGCTGACGGGGAACGAACCCCTGACCATCCTCCCTCTGACCTCAGAAATGGAGGAAGCCGCCGTCAAAGCCCACTACAAAGTCTGTGACCGCCTGAAGCTGGAGAAGAAGCAGCGCAGGATGTGCCGGCGGGACCCCGGCGTGGCTGAGACCCTGATGGAGGCCATCAGCATGAGCGCGCTCGAGTGCCAGTACCAGTTCCGCTTTGAGCGCTGGAACTGCACCCTCGAAGGCCGATACCGGGCCAGCTTGCTAAAGAGAGGTGAGTGGGACAGGGGGCTTGTTGGTCTTGCTGGCACCTCCTGCACCAAATATTTCCCACTGTGGTGTCTGTTGGTACATCCTGTGCCACTGGTGGGTGGTCACCTCCCCAGAGGTCCAACAAAAGTTTGTAGAAGGTAAAGACCGGGATAAAGTCAGGCTCAGCTCTTCTATGAAAGCACATAAGAGACAAAGTGTGAACCGTGTGGCTGCAATTTGTGTGTTTGCCGTGGCAGAGCAACCCCTGTCTGTTTCCCACCTCTGGCACATTGTTAATCTTTCAAGAAAGAAATTGAGAAAAAAGCTTGGTAAGGGAATGAAGAGAAAATGGACCGTTCTGTGCTGGTTTACTGGTGTAATTAGGGGAAACCCAATCATTATACACAGCAAAAACTCTGAATGCTTCTGTGCTCTGCTGCTTTGCCTGGGGAAAAGCTCCCTGGACATGCACGGGGGCAGTTCCCACAGCCCGTCCCAGCTGCACAGGTGGAGGTGACCAGAAGCTGAGGGGCAACAGGTGGTATTTTCCATGTCCTTCCTTGGCACCACCTCATATAGTCCAGTTTTCCTGCAGCCTCCCAATTAAATCCAGTTCTCATTTCTATCCTGAAGCTAATGATGCAGCAGGCCCATGTCACAGGTGGCTTTCCTGTGATTCAGGGGCTTCAGTGACTCCCAGAAAGTCCCAGGCTCAGTGATGGAGCTGGACCTAGAAATCCAGAGTGTGACGTGCTCTAAGATAAGGGTGGAGGTCTGCAGTGCCCCCTCTCTTGCTAATAAATGGGAATAAATTCAGAAGCGCTGGGGCTTAACTCATGCACTGTCACTGACGGCGGTGGAAACAAGGAAAGTCCTTATGAAACCCAAGAGGTCCAGCCAGAGCTGCAAGACATTTAAAAATATCTCTGCATGCCAGAGGAGTCCCTGGATTAGTGGCGCCTAGGGAAACCCAAGCACTTTCTCATGCTGACACCTGGAGGCCACAGCTTGTTCCTTCAGACGTGCCTGCCCCCGTGGACAGCCCTCGGCAAGGGGAGAGGGTATTTCAAAGCAGCCTGAAGGCTTTCTACTGGAAAACACCAGCAAGAACCATCCCCCCCCCCCTTGTCAGGACCCTGTGTAATGAATGGCAGTGCTGAGGGTTGCAGGGCTCTGTCTGCTGTCTCATTCTTCCGTGTTTTATGCCCCTGCAACATCTCAGCCCTCCACTGATGCTGTAAATCCTTCAGCCGTTGTTCCCGCGGCATAGCACGCTGTCCTGTAAATCTTTCTCCTCCTCTCCAGGAGCTGCTGGTTCCTGGTTCAGCATTGCAACGAGTGATACCCCAGGGCAAAGGGGTGTGTGTGCAGCCCACTAAGGCACAACTATTCAAATAGATCAGTGTGGGCTTGTTTTCTCTCCTCCAGGACAGGACTATTGCAACTTTTTAAAGAGAGGAAAATAAAGGGAGGGGGAAAAATCACTTAAAGTTTCCCCCTCTATTGTTCCACTTGGTCACCTGAACAGCCTGGCTGCTGGTTTGCAGTTTGGGCTGATGTGGTCTGTTTCTTAAAATAACAGGGGATTGTTTAAGGGACTTGTTATCCTCTTCAGATACTCACAAACAATTTTGGAAATGGCTGAAATGGGATAGCCACGGATGGCAGGCTGTCGATGCACTGGGGGTTAGAATGCCTGCATTGATTTAAAGCTCATTATCTTGTTACAAAATATCTCGGTGCAATCAAATAGTGCATGGCAGAGATGGCTTTAAATCTGGCCAGAGCCAAATGTCACATGGACTAGCTTGGAAGCTGCCTGTGGGTGAGATGATACCTGTGCTGATGGGCACCGGGAATCTGTGGGGCTTTTGGTGATGGAGAACGGGAGGAGGAGAGCTGAAGCTGATGCAGGGATTGACAGGGGAAAGCCTGGTGAATGAGACATTCCTCCTGGCTTTGTGTCAAACCTGGTATGCAGGGTGGTGGCAGGGCACCGACGTCCCTCGGTGATTTCACATTTTCAGTGCCTCAAACCAAGAGACCTTCCCACAGATTGTAAATTTGTGGTGGCCGCTAAACTGTGCCAAGTCCCAGCTGGCTGCTGCTAATTGCAGTGTCTCAAGCTCTCAGGGGAGAGTGTGCATGCCCTGCTCCATCGTGGACTTTGTTAGCATGCTGGTACCTCTCCATGTCATAGCACAAGTAGTTGTGGTGGCAAGAGGCCAGTTCTACAACTTGGGAGCATGGAGGCTCAGGAGAATCTCTTTAGCATCCCTTACAGTGTGGTGTAGAAAAAAAGTTGAATCAGCCTACAAAAGATGAGAACTGCTAAGAAGGTGTTTAGTGGTCAACGTATCCATGAGTTTTTGTTGTTATGAATTAAATAAATCTGCTCTTCTTCAGGTGAGCAGGAATGGTTGGACAACTCCCAACAATTTGGTTTGAGACAGGCCCAGTGGGAGGACCAAGCCTCTGTCTCCTGGACTGGATTTTCACCTTTTTTTCTGCTGAATTTCTGCACTGTGCACCTGGCAGTGCTATGCGAAGGCAGGCTCTGGGGATGGGCCAGGCTAGCGCCCCATGAGCTCGCTTGGACTACCGTGAACCTCCCAAGGACCAGTTCCAAAAATGACCTGGCAGTGTCTCTGCCTGTCCTTGGTTGACACACCAGTTTACAGATATATCCACTACTGTCACCATCCACTTGTGTTATTTTTGAGTGGGGGATTTCTTGAGTCGCATCCAAAGCTGTTCTGGAATTGCATCTCAAATATGCAGTCGTTTACTGCTTCCATAGCCAGAGAATGGGGAGCTATAAATACTGGCATGTTTGCTTTTTATTTTTGTCTTTTATCATTTGTATTGAAATCATGAATCTCTCTGGGCCTCAGTTTACCTGGGGAGGTGGATGCTGTTGCAACACTGCAGATGCTCATAGAGGAGTTTAACAGTAACAACAGAAAAAAGGGTTGTGCACGGAAGGTTTGAGCTGTAAACAACCTCTTCAGGTATTTGAGGTACTGTCTTGGGTGACAGGCTGGCTATGAAGGGCTTCCAGCCCTCAGGTGCATTTGTTGACAATTTTGTTGGACTATATTAGGTCCTGGTGATTTTTATTTTTTGGTGTGGGAGAAGGTATCACTCATGGTTTCTACCTCAATCACCTGACTGGAAATTGGTGCTGGGCTTTTATTATTTGGTGGCCCCTTGGCAGGAGCAATGTTGTACCGTGATGCTGGTACCTTCACAGCCTGCCCAGATCTTGCTCACCTTTTTCTATTCTCAGGCAGAGACTGCAGAATGGCAGCCACAAAGCTGTTTATTCAATTTGGTTTTGTTTCAATCCTGGTTTATGCCACCTCGATCCATCATCCCGTGTTCTCTACCACATCCTCTCCTGCACCATTGGTGTCAGTAGAGCTTGGCGCACTTTGTTGCTCAAACCTTCCCATTATGTTTTCTTTACCTCAGTCTTTATTCGTTTTAAGACTGCTCCACCTGCAATACAAGCTGCTTCCTCTCTCCCTCAGGCTTTAAGGAGACGGCCTTCCTGTACGCCATTTCCTCGGCGGGGCTGACGCACGCCATGGCCAAGGCGTGCAGTGCGGGACGGATGGAGCGCTGCACCTGCGACGAGGCCCCCGACCTGGAGAACCGCGAAGCCTGGCAGTGGGGTGGCTGCGGTGACAACCTGAAATACAGCAACAAGTTTGTCAAGGAGTTCCTGGGGAGGAAGCCCAACAAGGACCTGCGAGCCAGGGTGGACTTCCACAACAACCTCGTGGGCATGAAGGTGAGCGGGGGGTGGGTGCAAGGCCTGTAAAGAGGGGAGCTGAGGGTTTCTTGGTGGTGATGGGGTTTGTGAGGGAAATAAATAAGGTTGTGAGGAAAATAAGGTGCTGTTCTGCTTGGAAATGGGATGCAAAATGTGTGGAGTCATCCTTTTTTTTTTTTTTTTTTTTTTTTTTTTTTTTTTTTTTTTTTTTTTTTTTTTCCTGGAGGGGTGAATTCTTATTAGGGACCATGTTATGGTCACCGTACTCTAAGAATTGTACAAAGCCACTGGAGAGAAACCACAGGGAAAGAAAAAGGACTCTCCAGAAAACACGAGCTGTGTGAAAGGTCCCTGGCTTTTCCCAAGGAGGAGAGGGTCTTACACTGCAAAGGGACAGCAAGACAGGGTATCCAGTCTTACATGAGTTACAACAAGGAGGAAAGGATTTGCTCTGGAGCATCACAGGTTGAGGTTGAAGGATGCTCTTCTTGAAGCAACTCTGCAGAGCGTGGGCAGCGTAGCATCTCTGTAGCCAAGTTACTTTAAAACTGGCTGGCCAAATATTTGGAGGGGAACGAGGACAGACCTATTCCTCTTTGACTGCACTTAATCCTAAAAGTCCCTAAAAAACCTTCCACCCTTACCAGAGTTGTTGTGTTCACAGCTAAGAGTGTGTGGGTATGCAGACCCTCATTATTTTTTTTATTTTTATTTTTTCATTTTTTCTTCTCCCACTCTCCTCCTGGAGGACTTGGAGGGCTTCTAGCACCTTAATCCATGCTCCTCCCTATGAGGCTTTACTCTCCCACCTGGGACCTCCACCAGGAGTGTGTAAAGAACAAATTGCACCTGCTGGCTCATCCCAGCAAGAGATGGGAAAGGAAAGGGCTTTCCACCTTCTCCCATCAACTGCTGGGATGTACCTACCCTAGAGCTGCTCGATCACTAAAATCCCCCAGATTGGCCAGCACAGGTGCCTAGGATCAGTGTTTCATTGCGCCAACCTCGAAGGGGGACATACTGTAAGGCTATAAATAGCCTTTGAGCCTTGTTATTGTCCTTGTGATTGGATGGAGGGTTGGGGCAGGGATGGGGACCTGGGTCTCCAGTTTCCCAGGCAAATGCTGCTGAGCCAGTTGTGCATTCTAGGAATCACCACCCCAGCTCAGTTGTTCCTGTGCGTATGCATAAAATGTCATTCCTCGCAACAGAGCTGGGGCATCAGAGAAAGCCACCAGTGAGTGCTGGCCAGAAGAAAGTTTCCCCCTCTCCCCACCACCAGATGCTCCTCGACAGCACTGAGATCAGGATTAGAAATATCCTGGATTTAGCTGGTGTCTAGCTTTGGCTGACAGCTTTTCTGCCTCTGGATTAAAAGGCTCAGTGCCTCTGAACTCCTGTTGCAACTCTCTGGCGTGTGAAACAGGCTCTGCAGAGTGATGAAATCTGTTTTAATCCTTGTGGTTGATTGTTCCCGAGGGCCTGTCCTATAGTTCTTTGGAGCTGGCTGTGTAGCAAATGGAACAGAAAATGGGAAAGGTGGTCCATGAAGGCTGTTTTTTCATGCTGTAGAGAGCTGTGAGATGTCCCTGCTGTACTCCTTTTCCAGAGTTACATAATGCAGTCTTCTCAGAACCCAGATGGCTGTGGCTTTAGGTGTCATTGACATGTTCTTGTAAATCCATATACATCTCCCCTCCAGCACTGATGGGGCTAAAACACTTGCCCAAGAGATTTGACCTAATTCCCATTGCTTTCCATCCCAGTAGCTGCAGGCAGGATGCCCATATGGCTGAGAGCCAGTCCCATATGGCTGAGACCCAGTCTTGGATTTTGGTTAGGTGGCCTTATTTGTCAGCTCTGCTCTCCACTGTCTGTGTGGTTTTGAGCTAAATGAACTTCAAGGATAAATTGGAGGGAGTGAATCTCTCCATTCTGTCTGCGCTTTCTTGTCCTGATCCTACTGTGAGTTAGGTCCTGGGGCAATGGGAGATCTCATGGACTCTCTTGCACCCTCTGCCTCCACTTTACTTGGCACAATCAGGCCCTGGTCATTGGCAGTGGTTTCTGAGTGCTAGTGTAATATCTGCAGCTAAACAGCTGAGTAACAGTTGTGACGGTTGTCCAGACACCGAGAGCCCTCATGGCAATCCAAGTCAGAGACCTTTGCTGCAGGTCAGTGAGCCGGTGTTCCTATTTTTGTCCACCCACGCCGTGCCTGTCGAGTTGGTATTGCTGTCTGACAGCTTTGCCTTGGCTGTTTGCGGCAGCGGTTGAAATGATTTCTCTGTTTATGCTCCTAGAATAATTGTACCTTACTGTTGTTGAAAGGCAAGCCAGGCAGCCCACCAGATTCACAGCAGCACCACAAAGCTAGGCAGCGAACAAGAGAGCTGCATGTTAAGAGGAAGCTTTTATGAGGATGGTGGTTAATAATAAGGGGAACATATATCTATGTAGTCAGGATGCGTGGATCTAATCCATTGGCACAATATTGTGTCATTAAGATGACGATTAGAGATTTTTGAGTCAGAGATGAGGATCCAGGTTGGCTTTGTAACTGCAAGGTCAAAACCTGCAACACTTGCTTCAGGCTTCAAAACGTTGAAACTGATTTGAAGCCTGAGCCTTCTTGGTGGGGTGGTTGGATTGTCTCGGGCACTGCTTATGCTTGGGTCTAGAGTACTAGTATCAGGTTTAATCTGCTTGCTTCCTGCCAGCCCTGATCTTCACCTATGCTGCTAGTGCAGCATTGGTGGGGGATGAGAGTAGTCCAGCATATAGTACCAGGCTCCCTCACTGAGTTACAAATATCTTCCTTGACAAAGGCAGTGGGTGAAATATGAAATGATTCTATGGAACTCGATGTGCATCCTTTACTTTTTTTTTTTCTCCTCTGGCTAGCTTCCCATCAACTAACTGATGTCTTATAGACTTTCCAACCATTGCATAGCAGGAGATACTAACCTGGTGGCCGTGAAGATCTAAAACTGCTTTGAATTAACCTAGTTTGTTTGTTTGGATAAATTTATTTTGGATCACATATTTGATGTGAATGAAAAGTCATATAGAATGAGTTCAGATAGCCTTGATTTGTGACGTTTTGGAACAGAGCAATTTTGAAATGGTTTCTTAAATAACTAAGTTGCTCTTACAGACCCTAATGCATGAAATATCCCCATGAGCTACATAAGGATGATTTTGGTGATTTTTGAGCAGGACCTGAGATGCAAACTGAGTGCCTTTCCCGAGGTTATGCAGCTTTCTGAGGATGGAGCAGGAGACTGAGGCCAGTTCTCCCGAATTCCTGCTCAGCACCCGTTGTTTTTCCTCTAACCAAACCACAGATTTTATGTCTATTAGTGAAGCCATACAGGCATGAACCGAAACCCTAGCTGTGCTACAGACTGTTTTGGACTGTGCTGGGAATGGACAAGGAGACTTTCTTTTCCAGTACTTCGCTTTGCTGCAGGAGCTTGCTGCAGTGCCTGCCCACGTTGGTGTAGGTACAGCCTATGTGTGGAGGTGTGTGTGTTCACTGGGGAGTGGAGGAATATCTATCAAAGATATAGCACAAGCTTGGTGGTCTCTCACTGATTCTTAGCAACATATAATCCTTCCCGTCTAATTACTCCCAACCATGGCTAAATGTATAAATAGTACCTTGAGACCCAGCAAAAATAGGACCTGTGCTTAATTGACTGAATTGGCAACAAACACTATTCCCTCCTGGTCGGCACGGCAGTTTCTCCATGGTGTCATGCTAGCAAACAATCCACATATTTCTGGGAGAGTGACATTATCCTATCCCACCTAGTTTTAGTGTCTCTTGGTAGAAGTTCTCGTTTAATTATTATTTTGCTTCTGCTTTTTACAACCTTGATGGGCCGACTATAATTTTGCCGCCACCAATGAAATAATCACTGAGCATGTTGTGCCCGTGATGGCTCACAAAGTTATATGATATGACCTCAATCGCTAATGAAAGGGTGAGCTTGTCTAGCGTGAGGATGAGGTAATTAGACCAGGACTTCTCCAGCCTTCTCTTTATTGAGAAGCAGGAGCTCTGAATAGACCACTTATTAAAAAAGCAATTTCCCTTCCTTTGCCAAATCTACTCTCACTCATTCAGCTATTCTTTCAGAGAGGTCTTGGGTGGAGAGGGTGTGTGATGGGGGGAGCTGCCTACGTGTCAAGGGGATGGGGGGTGGCGGTGGTGAGAGAAGTCAACTGTATTAAAGCTCTGTTACCAGCAGTGAAGTTTCTTGGTTATATTAAATGAAGTACACGCAGCCTTGCTAAGGCTCTCTTCTTCTTTATATCCTCCCCCTTTTCCCCCGCTTGTACACACAAGTGCAGCCCTCTTTTGTAACCCATTAATGAAAAGTCGGAATATTAGAGCACTCAATTAGTTCCACTGGGCTTGAGTAAGTGATGTTTTAATTAAATTTGCCCGGTTTCTCAGTAAAGTATCATTAAACATGACTTTCCAACTCTCTCTCTGGAGCGTTGCTAAGTTTCTTAATCCCAGGAGTGCTGACCTCTTCCAGAGGTATGTCTGGTCAAGCATGTCTTGCAGATCCAAGGGGCACTATTAAAGGGGGCTGCTATTACCCAAGGAAAAAAAAGAAAAAAAAAAGTCATGTTCTCATTCCCTTTTTCCTTTATACTTCCAGAAGGAGGGACACAAGCAAGCCTTTGCCTTCAGGACCCTGAAGTCAGGGGTTTAACCACAGGCTGCCTGAGATCCAACAGTGCAAAAATCTGGGAAGACAGTAAAGGAGAACAAGAAAATTCTCCTCTAAAAAATTCTCATCAGGCAGTATTCCCCTTTGAAATGGGTTCTTTTCACGAGGGAACCATTCTTTAATTATTTTCACACAATATCATCCCATGTATTTTGGTCTGTGCAGGCTATCTGCACACTTCTGAAGGATCCTTGTTACCTTGTTGCTGCAGGGTTCAAGTCTAGACCTACCCCAAGACACGGTACGCCTGCATCCCTGAGACTGTTTGGGATGCTCTGAAGGTCTGTGGGAGGTGCGTGGACTTTTTCTGCTGCTGGCTTGCTTGTTTTGGAAGTCCATGCAAGGATTGGCTTTTCCCCTTAGGCGGTCCTGGCAGGGATCTCAAGGGCTGAGCCTGCTGCCTGCTCTGGAGATGGCCTCTCCATATCAGGTAGATGTTTGCCCAGCTATCATCTGTCTGAGAAACTTCACGAGGTATCACGTAACGTGTTTTCAGAGCACGCCACCCTCTTCGTTGCTGTATCTCCATTTTACAGAGGCGAAATTGAGACCCAGAAAGATTAAGTGACTTGCTAAAGGTCACACACCAGCGCCGCAAAGCAGAGACTTGCACCCTGGTCTCCTGTTGCAGAGTCGGTGTTTGCAAGTACTGCCAATCCCATCTCATGTGGTTCCCACTAGAAAACATGCCACCAGCCAACCTCCAGAGTTTGTTGAACAGGCACCTTTAGTATGAATCTCTGTTTCTTCAAGACCCCCCAAAAAATGTCTAATAATTGCTTATTTCGATAAGGCAAATCCATATGAACTTACTGATTCATTTGGTGCGTTTAAAAAAAGGACACAAAACGCATCCTTTATGTGGTTTCTTCAGAGGTTCATCTGCAGTGTGAAATCTAGCATCACTCTTTAATTGAGGTACAAATCAAACCTAGCAAATAGCCTCTCTGAGACCAGCTCCTGACTTTGTACATACAGATCAGTTTGCAGGGCCAGCACTAGTATTAATTGCTCCAGGTTATGACAGGTAGGAATGCACAGGCATGCTGTCTGGATTTTCCCCTCCTTCCTTCAGGCTGAGATTGGCTCAGCCAAAGTCTTTCTAAGGCCTGGAAGTCAACATGATGGAGGAAAGTGTTTGCTCTGTCCCATAAGTAATTGCAGTTAGTTGTTTTTGCAGAACTTTCTCAGCATGTGAAGCGCACTAGGAATACAGAAGGGGAGAAAATTACTTTAATGTTCTCAACTTAAAGTAGGGTTATGATATTCTATGTTTCTTAAGTGTTTGTATTTTAAAGCATATTTTGCTAAAATAGTTGCAGTGGTTGTGGTAAGGGAAAAGTGAAAAAAAGTTTGAGAAAGGCTCAAAAGAAGAGCTTTTTAGAACAAGATAAAGAGAAAGGAAGAGAAGAAAACAGAAAGGAAAAGAAAATTTCTAGCAATCTGTGAAGCTCTTATACTTCAGCCAATGGCAGTGGCCAGTGTTAAGGCACAAGCCTTCGAGTGGTTTGGGCACTGTGAAGAAATGGCTGTTGTCCAAACCAAACATTAATATTTGAGCTGAGACAATATCTAAGCCTACTTAAATTGAAGGAGGATCTATATGCCGAGGATGGAAGCATCTCAAAGCCCTGTCTGAAGCCAGGCTAGGCAAGGGCAGGCTTTTCCTGGATGCACTAAGGTTCATCTGCTCCCTCCTCTCCCCTGAACCATGGCGAATGGTTTGAAGCCTTGGAGCCGCAGACCAGCCATGACGACAGCGGAGCTCAAACCGAGGAATTCCCACGGCTGCGTCCCCGCTTCGGACTGCTGCTGCCCAGACGAGAGTTGTCTGAAAACCACCGCCGGAGCCCCGTGACCCAGCTGGGAATGAATGGGAATCTGTCCTCAGCGTTTCAGCTAAAACACTGAGAAATTGTGTGTTGCAGCATGTCTGAGACTGATCATTACGGGGGCACTTAGTCTGAGCTTCGTAGCAAACCATTGTTGTGAGGAAGGATTACATGTTGCATAGCAATGCTCTGCTGTGATCCCTTTTCCCTATGGCTCTTATAAAGCCATTTGGGCAGGCGGTCCTGCAGTGCTATCTAATTTCCTCAGAGCAGCAAGCACCAATAAAGACGGTTCAGTCTTGCTGTATCATAATTGTTTTCCTCGTTGTGCTTTTGTCAGTATTTGCTATTCTCATGACAAGATCAATGGGGGGCTTTGTTCCTAAGTCAAACGAACTAATTTGCTTACAGAGCTTTATTTTCCTCCCAAACTGCTGTCCTATTAGTGAGACTACCAGAGCAGGTGGTTAATCAGAGGGGAGTGGGAGGACGTATTTTCAATGTGTGATGCTCCCCCTGACCCAGTGCTTGTCTTTGTTCAACTTCTCTTTCATGGTTTTCTACAGCATGTAGTGCACTGAGGATTCAAATGCACTGCTCTGTTGGTGCTCCTCTGAGTTACTATCACTCTACTGATGTGTGGTAGCTGCGGTGTTCAAGACACAAGGGAGCATGGAATATTTTGCACTTCAGATTTAAGTTAATACGTACATGTGGCAAGATAAAAGCATACACGTTGCCACTTAGCATGGTGTGGATGAAATATGGTTATTAAGTGATGGTGTGAGCATGCAAGAAGTCTGTGTAGGATGGAGCCAGACCAGGATCTGAGCTGCGTGATGTGCCTCAAACAGAAAGAGGAGCTAGCTGCCTATTGCTCTTGAAATAGCTGCTGTTAAAGTCTTGTTCTGCGTCGTGCATACTAGGTTTTTTTTTTTTTTGTAACAAAAGCTAAGTTATTCTGGCCTGGAAGTCCCTCCAGGTCTAAAAGCATGATGTAGACATCTTCCCATTTGTCCCAGGGCTTGGCCAGGAAAAGGCTTCTCCAAGCAATGTGCTGGCATTTCATTGGGATAAGCCTGAGTATTCTGGAAGGATGAGATGGATTTAAGTGTCTCTGACAGGACCATTCAACAAGAGGAGGAAAGTCTTTGTGGAAGCTGAGGAATGAGACAGGAAACAGAGGCTTTGCCAAGATTCATCTTGGCTGGTGGGTGTTGAGGGGGCCCATAGGCAGCAGTGCTCCATCACACGTCGCCTTGAGTAGCTGCATCATGACTGACAGCGGCAGGGGAGGCTGTCTGGGGAAGAAATTTTTCTAGGATTTTCACCATCGCTGCCTCATAACATTCTTGCGCCCTTCCCTGCCCTTCAAGGAGGTTTATGGGGTGGCAGGGATGCACCGCACTTGCACAGTGGCCATATGAAAATCCACATGCTGGATTTTATGAACTGGTTTGTTCTTAACAATGGAAACTTTTTGTGTTTTGGTTCACCAGTGCACAAGTCCTAAGATCTTCCAGCCACTGGTCAACAAGGAGCTAGAAGTGGGTCAGGAAAAACAAAATGAAAAGCGACAATAACAAAACCACAACAGCAGATTGGGATTAATTAGGGGATTTGTTCTTCACTACCTAAGTCCAGGTAAAGAGAATAGGATTCGTCTTCTTAGGGGCACCTGTACAATTTGAGATGTCCTGGCAGTTAGGACACAGCATGTATGAGAGACCTTTATGCTTCTGGAGAGGCAACTGGTGGCAAAGTGCAATGTTTCAGTTTTACAGTGCCTAAAGTAATGTTAGATGCTAATTTTTAGACACCTGAATTGTGCCCAGAGGGTAGGATTGTGCTCACAGGTTCACCTCTATAAATTTAGGTGTCTCCATGTGAGCAGGGTCCCTAAGCTCCTGTTAGCGAGTGGAGATGTGGCCAGCACAGTCAGGGAAAACTGGCGAGCTGTTCAGCCGAGCCTGTGCAGGTGTCTGCAACGCTGCAGGATCCCCTGCCTGCCTTGGCTCCAGCCAGTCAGATGGGAGTTTAGAGGTGTTTTTCAAATGTAGGCATTTAAAGTCATTTTTAATGTCTGCCTCGGTGAGGTCAGCCCTGGCTGGATAGTGTGCTTCAGGTGCCTAAACCTACATGTCTGTTCCTACTTGAAGGTCTCCTGCCATCTGCTAGCTGCCAATCCATCAGGATGTGGATTTCCAGCACATATTGTGCCGCATGTACCAGCCCCGTGTGGGTGCTTTGGATACACTGCACCTGCAGCGTCAGCCCTCCCCCTGGGCTCTGGAGAGGTGGTTCCTGACAAGAACAACCCCCTGCTGAAGTTCCCTTTCTGCATTTCATGACTGTGCCTTGTTCAACCAGCTCTAAATCCAGCCAAAGCTATGCACGGGAGTGTGTGTACCAGCCGAGCCAACTCCTGCTGGTTGCTTGCTTTCCCATCCTGTACAATGGTGGTTGTCTCCTTTTCCAGGTGGAGCAGATGCAAATGGGTGTTGGGGGAGGTGGAAGGGTTGAGAAAAGCCCAAATGGATGAATGACTGCAGTGTGTAGCCCTTCTGCAAGTATCTCAGCAATTTCGCCCAGTTTGCTGATGGTCTGGGCGTGAAATCAGGTATGGGAGCTTTGTTTCACATGAGCTCAGTTCTCACTTCTAGACAACCAGTGAAATGTGACATTATACGAGGGAGAGCATGGGTGAGTTTTTTTTTGTTTTTTTTTTTTTTCCTCAGTGTTGAAATGTGTTCTGTACGCTCTTGTCTAACATTGTGGGATTTCTTGCAGAGTTGGCTAGACACTTTGGCATGCAAAGCGTGACAGCCCCTAACCAAGCCGGCCCAGCTGAGTACTATAAGCAGTAACACATCTCTCTCTGTAACCCGTCACTTGTTTGAATGCTACTGTGTATTATTGGATTGCATTTGAAAAGGTCTTGGCTGTCACAGGAATGAAGTGTGACCATTGGCCAGGCTTTGCTGAAGGCCGTATTATGCATAGTGCCTTTCTAAAAATGTCTCTGTAATATCAGGATTGGGCCAGACACCAATTCTGAGTCCATGACCTATTGCACATTTGTACATGGTGCTCAGCAGGACTCATGTAGCCAAATAATTAAGAACCGGATGGTCAGGAAATGGATTGGAGCCAGTCCTCTGCTGTCATGAGGCCATAATGTAGGCAGATGCCATAATGGGCAGAAGGGGGAGATTTTTTTTCTTTTTTAGGTACCGTAGATGCCCAAAGGAAGGACACTTCTCAGCAGTACCTTGTCAGGAGGCAGCTCTATAAAACACACTCTGTTCTACCTTGCTATTTTAAGGGGTGGTTATACCTCACCCATTTAAAGTCAAAATGTAAACTATTTTAGGGGGAGGGAGAACTAGAGCTATAAATATCTGTTTATAATCTGTGGGCAAAATGCAGGTTATCTGTCACTGACCAAACAACGTGTCTGCTCTCATGTTGCCCACGGAGGAGTCCCAGTAGTAAACTCCTCTGGAGAAGGTGGGGGAGAACATTCAGATGCCATTTAAAAGAAGATGGATATGCTTTTGTGCCAAGGAGCATCTTTATTGCTACTTCTCTTGAAAAAGATGAGGTCCTTTTTTAGCATCATTCAGCTTATGGGCATGGGGTCTCTTACAGCACCTAGGGCGTTGATACCACCTTTGTCTCTCTCTGAGATGAGTAACTGTTGAATAACTGTGTTTTCATCTCTTCCCTTCCTGGTACTGCATCTACTTCCCATGTTACTTTTTCTGTTTAAAGTAACCTTGTATTTCCATCTTCTCCATCTCCTGTGTGAGCACCATGGTTCCACTGGCTCTGCTCTTCCTTCTGTATTTACACTTTGTGGTTCTCAATCAAACCTTGCCCTTGATATTTGTAGTCAGGAGGTATTGTACTGGGTCTGGCTACCTTGACTTGCTGAACCTTTCACGCAGGTGTCTGTTTTCCATTCCTTCACATCTTAAATTTTTGGGGAAAGAGAAGGCACAGAGGAGACTGAGATAGCCTTGGTTTTCACTCTGTAAGAAAATGTACATTGTTAAGTGCATGTTTGGCCAGTGAGCAATGGCACTCTAAGACATGTGCAGGCTTCTTCAATGCTAGCAGGAAAAAAATTGTCAGCTCCTTTAGGATGTGCTGCCACACTGCAGAGTAGGATCTATAGGTGGATATATAGGATAACAGGTGGAAAACTGTGTGTTTCTGGAGCTGCTGGTTTTGGCGGAGGCAATTCAAGCTCTTGTTCTCGACAGCTTATATGTTTTTCAGCTACATAAATGCTTTTCATCAGATGCAAAGTGAACTGGGGGATGCTATGCCTAGCTGATACTGTTGGAAACAGTACAGCTTTAACTGCATTTCCACTGAGCCTGTGCTATTAATTTGGAGCTACATGCGTTTAAGGTGGCAACCTGTGTATTGGGAAGATGGTTTCTGCTGTTCATGCTCATGTTCTGGAACACGTGCCACCACCTGTTTGTGTGGGTTGCAGCAGCATCTCCTCATTAGCTACACTAACTTTTGTTTGTGTGTTTTCTGTTTTCCAAATGACAGTTTTTGTGTTGTTATCAAATCTGTGATTGAGGAGTGTTCTTCTAGCAAATGCTTTTTTTTTTTTTTTTTTTTTTTTTTTCTATGCCTTGCTTTGTTCCCCCACAACTGATTTTCTTCTGGGGCTGTGTGTGTCCACAGGTCATCAAAGCTGGAGTGGAGACAACCTGTAAGTGCCATGGTGTATCTGGATCCTGCACTGTCCGAACGTGCTGGAGGCAGCTCTCTCCATTCCATGAAATAGGGAAGCAGCTGAAGCAGAAGTATGAGACGTCGCTCAAAGTGGGCAGCACTACCAACGAGGCCACAGGGGAAGGAGACATTTCCCCACCCAAGAAATCCATCCCTGGTCACAGTGATCAAATCCCAAGGACTACGGATCTTGTCTACATTGACGATTCCCCGAGCTTCTGTCTGATGAGCAGATACTCACCTGGGACTTCGGGAAGGAAATGTTACAAAGACAAGAACTGTGACAGCATCTGCTGTGGGAGAGGGCACAACACACAGAGCCGGGTGGTCACCCGCCCGTGCCAGTGCCAGGTCCGTTGGTGCTGCTATGTGGAATGCAAGCAGTGCACCCAGAGAGAAGAGGTTTACACCTGCAAAGACTGACGCGTCTTCTGCCTGATGGCAACCCTCAGTGATGGGCGATGGTGATCTATGAGAACTACATATGGAGACAAACAGGGTTTGATTGACCTTCTGGGATCTGAAAGCTATGTCGAGACATAAGCACTTTGTAGGGTACAGGTGACCCAGCTGTGTTGCTGTTTTGTTTTTTTGTTTTGTTTTGTTTTCCTGTAGACTGAATTTTAATGAGGTCCAACCATGTGGAAATAAGTGCCTGTCACACTGGGGTTAGACACCAGTTGACCTTCAGCTTAGTTGTCCACACAGTTTGACGGATCATTTATCCTCGGAACATCTTGATCGTTTCACCAATCCTCCATGAACTTCTGGGCTAATATATTGTCTGGAATAAATAACCTATATTACTTTATTCCTGAAGCTTACCCAACAACTTAGAGAGCTGAACATATAAGAAAAATATTTCTGCTTTGAAGGCAGTGGTACAGGAAGTGTTCATTTTTCCCTTCTGAAACTGGAGAGAGGTGTGGGGTAAGCAGGAACAGCCCTGATCATTCCTCTAGAGGAATTTCTGCACATCCAGCAAACAAGGCTCTCACAAAGAGACTCACTTGGAGGGTAAGCTTTTTAACGACAGCTCCGTATCCACATGCTTTGATCACCAAATACAGTTCCAAAAATGTCGGGTCCACCATGTTGCGGATGGCAGTATATCCAAGAAAGAGGCTGGGAAGACAGTAGAAAACCAGACGTGCCTGTCCCCTTCAGTTGTGTTATTTTTTTCATACAATTTCTTCAAATACAGTTCCTATAGCACTGTTTTAAATTTTATTTAAAAACAAACAAACCACTAGATACTTTCGTTTTATTTTCAATTTTGTGCATGACATTTTTCTGTCCTCTTCCCACCTCTTGTTGATTGAATTCACCCTGTGGAAACTGCTTCAGAAATCTGAACTGGAACTATTTTGTTTTATGTCAGCTGAATTTGGACATGTGCTTTTGAGGAGGACAAGAGAAATTCCAGTGCATCTTGGAAGGCAGTGATGTCTTGCATTGTATAGCAGCCGTTTTGGACTGGATTGGACCTTTGGAGGATTCAACTTTTCTTTACTAGGTCATCATTCCATTTAGCCTAAACCATGGCAGTGGTACAAGACACAAGCTGTATGTAGTGAACCCAATGACCTTAAGATTTTTTTAACCACTAGATTGAGAACTGTATTTTAAAATTAGAACTGCTAAATGGTAACCAACTATTGGATTTGGAACAGCTAACTGACACAGAGACAAACCATCAAGTGGCCAGAGAAGCCAGAAATCAACTGCAGTGGTAGATATAGCTCTGACGCTGTGAAATAGATGACGATCTTCAGCATTTCTTTTCCCTTTGAAGAGGATACTTGCAATCCAGGACTTGATGTGGCAATACCCTTTAATCATATAAAAGTGCTTCTGGGACTGGAAGCAGCCAGTGAATGCCTCAACGAAGCTTTCTAAGGAGACACTGGAGAGTGGAGGGCATTGTATTTTATTTTTGATAACAGTTTTTGATTGTCCAGTAGTAGCAATTTCCACCAATTTTCTATAAACCATTGATCTGGTTCTTAATGGAGGAAAGCTGGCTGGACTTTTTCAAGTAGTAGTAGATGCTGGCCAAGCAAAAAGAGGAGAGCAGTTTTCCAAAATGGACCATTATTTTTCCTTTTTTTTTTTTTTTTTTAACTTTACTTTTTCTTTCCCCAAATAGTAGCCACTAATATTTAAGCTGTTTATGTGCATCTACTGGGAGGAGAAAATATTTTTTTTTCTTGGTAACAAATAACTGCAGCCCAGCCTGGCTTGTTGGCATCAAATTTGGAGGTAGAGTACTGGGGATGAACTTTTAGGATATTACTTTTAGTAGTGCTATGGTCCTGCAAAGTAAAGCATACTGGCTCTACTCACAGTATTTGTCCCTTTCCATCATGGCGGAAGCATGGTGGAGCATCCGATGCAGAGGGTTTGCAGGAAGGTCTCACGGCTTCTGGGAGATGTGCCGCTTTGAAAGTCACCCACAAGCAGTTTATCTAATGGTTTAAAAAATAAACTGACTAGAAACCTATTATTCAGTGTGTGCATGTGTGTATATATATACACATACGCAGACACATAAATATATATATATATATAAATATTGAACAAACATTTATTTATTGTAAAGCCCTTCAGAAGGACCTTCTTATGGTTTCAATGTGGTATTATGTTAAATTCTTTCTCCCTCTCTTTTTCTCCCACACATGTGTGCAAGCTCACTGTTACATTTGTGTGTGTGTGCTAGAATAGCTCTTCCCCTCCAAAGTAAGGCTGGATCCAAACCTGCTCAAAACATGAGGATTTTTGGGTCTGAATTACTATTTCTGGCCCCATTCTTTTTTTAAATATGTGTTCTTAATTAAAGAATGGGCTGCAATTTATGTGCATTATTATTATTAATTATTATTATTGTTATATTTAAACCATGGGCCTCATTTTCCTTCTTTTCACTGGTGTCTCTGTCTCCGTTGACCTCGCTGGAGTAACTCCACATTGCACTGGTGTGAGAGGAGAATGAGTCCCTAGATGCAGAAGAGAGGGCAGTGCTGGCATGGATATTGTTGCAGAGAAAATGCCTGTGTCGGATGGGATAGGATAGCTTGGTGTGTTTGTGGAGAGAGAGGGGTGGGCAATGAGGCAGATTGTTAAGGCTAGACTAGAAGAGGCAAAGAGTGAATGAACTACTGAGTGAAAGAGCTCTTCTGTGTATTATAACTCACGCACTGAAGCCTGGATGCTTTCTGTAAGTATTTAAACAAAAAAGAAAAAGAAAAAAAAAGACACAAAAAACAAATTGTATTTATGTTAACGTGGATATATTACTTGCCTGTTATATATTGTAAATAGCAAGGTTTATTCTCCTGTGGTTAAAAAAAAAAAATATAAATAACTAAATAGTAGCAAGGCACATGTGTTAAATGTATAGGCAGTGTATAAAATATACTAACACTCTGAAATCAGGAGAACTTGTCTTCTTGGCCTTTAGACCTAAGGTGGTAAAACATATGTGGGTTATTTCTATTCTCCCTCCACCTTGTTGTGTGTGGTTTTTGGGGGGCACAGGGAGATGTTTAGGTCCAGCATTTTCCAATATTTGCCTTATCTTTGAATTAAGAATGGGGAAAAAAAGCCTCATTTTGGAAAAAAAAAAATTGAGCTTGAGTAGTGTGATGCAAGTAGCACCTGGTAGAAATGTTGTTAAACCCTCTCAAAAGTCTTTTGAGTGCTTGATCTGGGTTTTCTGTTTATGAAGGTTGTGTTTTGGAATTTAATTGATCTGTGGAGCTGTACAGGAGCTTTTGCTTGTGCTGTTCCATATGCACCTTCAGAAAACCCTGAGTAAGAAAGTTGAAGTCCTCTGCAGACACTGAGCAGTGTCCCGTAAAACCCTTTTGCTTCCAGCTGCTTGAAATTGGATTTTTCCAGAGAGGCTAATTCTGCTGCCACACCATTGGATCTCCAGTGCAATTGACTGAAATTGCTCATTTTTGTAAAAAAAAAAAAAAAAAAAAAAAAAAAAGAGTTCATTTAGGCTCTGAATCTTTCATGGTGCCATTTCAATAAAAAATAAAAAAAACAATGAAACAAAAACCAAGTGTGAAACAACTTCCCCCCCCCCCCCCCCAACACGCTCACACCCCGAGAAAGTGTTTTTTTTTGTTTTTTTTTTTTTTTTTGTGGCAGATATAACTGGAGAAGGATGGATTGGTGAAGGGGAAGTCTCTGGTTTCTGATTATTCCCTTTTAGCCCCTGTCCCCCCAAAATGTCAAAGTGTTGGTTCTCCTAAGCTGATCCAGCAAGACTTGCAAGATCAGTTTTGGGGTGGAGGGGGTGCAACCATTATTTATATAACTTTTTTTATTAATTTTTTAAAAGAGAAGTTAGCTGATGGAAGAATATTTTTATTGAATAGTGCATTTAGTTATGTCAGAAATATAAAAAAATATATATAATATTTTTGTAAACAAGGCAAACTGAAAATGTTTGCTGTTTTATATTAGAATTTTCTATTAAAAAAAAAAATAAAACCCCACACAAATAATTGTTGCACCCGTCATCTGTTTTTTAACAAGCTTCTATTCTGTGTGACTGACTCATATATACCGGATGTGGAGATGTGCAAAACAAGTCCTAAACGTTACGTTCTCATTGTCTTCCAGCTCACAAATGACTCCAGTTGGTGAAATGTGGGGCTTTTTTTTTTCCCCCTCCAAATTTTATTTTTATTCCTGACACAAAAAATGATTTGTGGAGAGTGACAGGCTTCAAGCTTACACTTCTAGTTTTGTTTACTGGTCCTGGAATGCCTTTGAAGGGAGGAAAACCTAAATCTATTCACAATAACTATAGATACTTGCCATTGATCTCAGTTGGCCTGGGAAAAAGACTCTTAAAAGTTAAAGTTAGCTGGAAAAAAGGAAAATCTGAGTGCGTGGGAAGGTTAAATGAAGAGGACCAAATTCCAGGCTTGATCTAACTGAAGTAATTTTTATCATTTTGAATGGGGCATTGTAAAACTGGGGAGCTGGAACTTGGTTTGCTGCAGTTCAGGAAGGCTGTTGTTCACCTTTGGAAGCTATGATGAGCTATGAACCAACTGTTTTCAAGAGAACTGCTGTGGAGAACTGGGCAGGGGAGAAACAATTTCTGTTGATTTTTCATGGTTGGCCAGCTCATATGCATCTGCCTTCCTTCAGACCAGGTCTTGAATTTCTTTGTTAGTGACTTTTCAGCTGGCCTACTTAAGCCAATATATGAGAAGAAATTAAGTTGCTTTGGCCCATAGTAGGGTTGGATGAGAATCCAGATGAAGGGACAGATTTCTCAAGGGTACTTTCATGGTGTAGATGCTGCTTAAGGTAATTTTCTGGTGGATTATAGTGCCTGTGAAAAATTCCTCAGTTGCTGCTGCAGTAAAATTAGGTCTATACTGTTCTTGCTAAAACAGGTGCAGCAAAGCTCTGCATTCCCAGTCTTTTTGGCTCTGCATGCACATCTGGTGGGGTGAGTCTTGCTTCCATGGTCAGCTTGTCCTGGTCGTCTTTTTTAAGGATGCTAACTAGGTGATGACTTTTGGAGGGCAATATTTTTGTGCAAAATGACCAGTGTGTTTTATGACCATTACTGTCCATGTAACTTAAAGGAGGCTCAGTGTGGCACAGGACCAGCCCTGTTGAAATCTAGTTATTGCTAAAGCAGTCATGCTTATGGCCATGATTATCAATTATGATTATGATTATCAATCTTTTCAATACAGATGTCACTGATAAAACTGGATTTGGCCAAACTATTTTAGAGGTTCCAGAAAACAGAATATGGAATGAATGGAAAAATTCTGAATGGAAAAATATTGAATGGAAAAAAAAATAAAAAAGGAAAAAAAAAAAAAAAAAGATGAATAGTATTTGTGGAAGGGGAAGGAAAGACAATGGATATCTCAAGCACATCTTAGCTCTGGCATCGTGGCAGGCTTCCTGTAACTACATTTCTTCAGGGGCAGGGTACGAGAAGAGTATAAGACCATAAATGATTTAGACACATGAAAGTTCATTAGGGTAGCAGGGGATGTGCCTGAACAACATATTTTTCTCAGTTGTTGCTGAATCTTTTCAGAAATGGGAAATCTGTGCTCAGCAATATTTGACAAGGTGATCCGAAGGGACAGTAGATTCCGCTCCTTCATCCAGTTCTGTCTGCACCGTGGAGTTGCTCAGGAAAGCCAAGAAGTGCTGACATGCTTGGTGTTGTGGGCCATTTGCAATGGGATTGGAGTCATACTCCTTTTATCTAAGGAAAGCATTAAAATCTTGCTTGCCCAGGCTCTTGTCTGCAGTTGGTATAAGCAACTCTACAGGTGTTTCGGTCAATGTGGAGGTGCCAGTTTCTCCTAACTGATAACAATAGGAGATAAAGCTTAGGTGAGAGAGGTGGAGATGCATTGAGGCCTAACCAAGGTCATCGTGGAAACTCTGCCAAGATCCCCTTAGGCATGAACCCATCCCAAAACACAATCATCAAACTAGCATGGGAATTTTTCCTTGTTCCACCCACCCCACTGCAGTCTCTAACAGTGACCTTTGCGACTTGAATGTAAAGTCTAGGATTTGTTTTGCACACTTGGAATGGCATTTCCTTTTAAAGGGAGGTGGGAATACTAACATGAAGGATTAGTGTTTTTCTTTTTTTTTTTTTTTTTTTTTTTCCAATGTCTTATGGGAGCCTAAGTTATTTTTCTCTACCTCATATGTACAGCTTGTAGGTATAAATCTGATTCTGAGTGACTGTTGAGAATGTATTTAAGTTATTTAACATCTTTGTATAACAAAAAAGCCAGAACAAATGAAACAATAAATGTATTTTAAATTATACTTGAAATGTGCTCCTCGTTCTTCACATCTGTTGAAAAAGGTTTAATTTCAATGGTTGTGGGAGCCCCTGCACCTCCTGCAGCATTACTCCTCACCTCTGGTCCTGTAGCCAGCCTGTATCTGTGGCTAATGCAAGCCTTAAAAGGCTGGAAAGGCTATCAAGGAGGCATGCTGCCCTAGATTCCAGTCTGAGGTCCCATATCCTCATTTATTTGGGCTCATTGCAAGCTGCCCCTCTTTAAAAGCTCTCAGGATTTCAGGAGAAGGGGTGCTCATGACCCTCATAGAAGCAAGCATTGCCATTTTCTCTCAGGAAAGAAATCCTTATCAAGCCCAGCCTTGGGGACACTTAACCTATGTCACCTCTGAGGTCTATCCATCGTAGGTCCTTGAGCTTGGCCTCCTAGCATGGCCAACCTAGTGCCTCACAAATCAAAATGTAATTGTCCTCATAATATAACCATCAGTTAAAGAAGTGTCTCTATCCCAATTTTGAATGATGATGGAGTGACCCACAGCTAGGACAAAACTCCATGCTTCCTTCTCTCCCCACTCAGATCTTCTACTCTGCGTGAAACACCACCACACAAAGTATGATCAGGTTCAGGACTGCTACAGGTTGTTCTGGCTGGGGCCAGCTGCTGTCCCAGTGTCTTGACCAATACAGTGTTAAGTGCAGGGGGTTGATGAGCTCTGCCAGCTTTTCATAGGATTGTCTTCTCATCATATTGATCTGGAGAAGCCACGGTACCTTGGCAGAATGTCACTGTCATGCAGTGTCTGCAGTTCCTCTGACTGAGTATCTGACTGGAGCTCCGAATGAGGACACTGCCAAGTGTAACCTGTCTGAATTACAACAATTCTCTAAAATTCATTTCAGTTGGGCTTTAAATATCTAGAGACTGTTGCTGTTCATCTCACAACCTACTGACATGAGCATGGTTTATTTGGCTTTGCAAAGCCTCTCAGAAACAATCCCATGCCTGTATGTATATGCATGCAATGAAATGCTGCCTTCCCTTGCTACAGCTGTGCAGAGGTTCATAGATGTTGCTTTTTCATGAGGATGAGGAGAAAGATGAGAAATCTACCAGTAGCAGCCTGAAGTCTAACTTATCAAGATGTTTAAAAAAATCAACTGGACAAAAACAAACCAAACCAATCCGAAAAAAAACAAAAACAAAGCCCTGGAATAGACGACGTGTGGCTGAGCTGTTGGGAGAATATGTGGTGGGCTGTTAAGAAGCTATTTAGCTTACTGGGCTGCTGTTTTTTGAGTCAGGCAACCAGGCACCAACACCCTTGTTAGCTCATTTCCACTGTGGTGCAGCAGTCACACCCAGGCCTTTAACCAAACCTTTAATAAATGGCTCCTGTGTACTTTTCACACTCAACATTGCCTGTCCTCAGAGATGATGATTCTTTCATTCAGTATTTTGCTCATGTCAGTGCATTATGCACACTATTGCACTCCTTCTCACAGCTTATTATCTACAGCATCCACCTAAGGAAAAGTGCATTAAATTAGTGAGAACTCTGTACAACCAATGAGCCTTCCACTTCTTGTTTGCTTTGTTTTTCTTTTTTAAAGTTTCAGTTGAAAGCTTCCAGTGCATCAACATCTGTAATAAACAACATCTGTAATAAACAAGTCCTGTAGGAAGTGTGATGTCCCCCTCACAGAGCACCAAACTGTGAAATCCTGGTGGTTTTGCATGCATTAGCATCCTAGGGTCCTCACAATTCTATACAATGATTTGGTGAAGGGGCTGCATACACTGAACAATGTTTTCTACTTTAAACCCGATGTCTGAGGGTGAATAGAAGATTCATCTGCTTAAATGCAGGTATTTACACTGCAGATGGATGCACATGAGATGGTCACCTCCTGTGCCTTTTATAGCCAGTGGATAGCCAGTCAATGAAGCTACCGGAGTTGGGACCACAATTCCTCTTTTCATATAAACCATTGGACACCTTGCTTTGATCTTCACCATCTCCACTCATTGATGGAGAGCTGGAGTGTCAAAACTCACGCTTAGCCACATATATCCCTATCCAGAGGAATGCCTTTACAAACACCTGAAAATCCACCCTTGTGAGCAACCTCCACAGATCATCTGAGCTAATGTGGTGCAGGCGAGTTGTACACAGAGCTGTTAGCTCCAGGGAGACCACCTGGAGGGGTTGTATGGTAACAGCATTGAGCAAGGACCGTATCCATGAAGAAAGAGTTGAGGTAGGCAAAGGATAGTTAGTCTACATGAGGTAAGGGACAGAAGGATGGACTTACACTCGATATACTTGCATGAATCAAATCATTTGGTCACAGACAGAAATGAAAGGAGAAGGAGTTTCTAGGACTCACTTTCTGTTGGTCTTACAAAACTTGCACAGTGGGTGTTCCTCAGTTGGCAGTAAACCAAACCCAACAGGCAAGCATGACTCTTGTCATGATGAGAATGATCAGCACGAGGCCCTGAGGAACCTGGCTGATATTTTGTTTGATGTTTGGCCCAGGCAGTTTTAAGCAATAAGAGTGGATGACTGGGGGTGAAAGGGTTGGACATGGGGGATCCGGGGAGCTATGTTTGGTCTACATCCCATCAAACCCTGCAATGTACCTCCCTGGCTTCTTCAGCTTCCCATCTGACCTTGCATTACACTTCCTGCCAGTTGGGTAATGAGAAATCGCAGGCTAGAAACCTCACAGCCAGCCTCCGCCAGACCCTTAAAGAGCTGCTAATGTGAGTCGTAAAGCCGCAGTAGCCTAGGATGTAACAGCGTTTTGACAGCTGTTCCCACAGAGGAAGTGGGTGAAGCTAGAATGCGTATTGTAAGAATATGGGATTAAAAAAAAAAAAAAAAGTATCAAATGAGAGTCTATACCTCCAAAAAAATAAAATGGGTTTTCTTTTGCCTTCTCTCCCATTGCTTTCCTTAAGGCCAATGCTAGGTCTTCGCAAGAAAGTGGTTTCAGCCTGCATCTGTGGATGTGCTGAGCAGCAGGGAAGCATGAGAACAAATTAAATTCATCAAACAACAGAAATGTCTTTAGCTTAGAAAGAAATAAAGACTTGCCTGAGCCTCTTACTAGTACTGAGTGCAGCCTTGCTGAACTGAAAGTAATCCTGGCAAGAAGGGCTTGGGGGTATCGGTGGATGAAAAATTGAGCATGAGCCAGCAATGTGTGCTTGCAGCCCAAAAAGCCAACCGTGTCCTGGGCTGCACCAAAAGCAGCGTGGGCAGCAGGGGAAGGAGGGGATTGTCCCCCTCTGTTCTGCTCCTGTTTGACCCCACCTGGAGCCCTGTGCTCAGCTATGGCCCCCAGCACACAGACAGAGACCTGTTGGAATGAGTCCAGAGATGGGCCATGAAGGTCATCTAAGGGTTTGGAGCTCCTCTGCTGTGGAGCCAGGCTGAGGGAGTTGAGGTTGCTCTGCCTGGAGAGGAGAAGGCTCCAGGTAGACCTCACAGTGGCCTGCCAGGGCCTAAAGGGGGCTGCAGGAGAGCTGGGGAGGGACTCTTGGTCAGGGGTGTAGGGATAGGAAAAGGGGGAATGGATTTAAGCTAAAAGAGGGTATGTTTAGAGATTAGTTATGAGGAAGAAATCCTTCACGCAGAGGGTGGTGAGGCCCTGGCCCAGGCTGCCCTGAGGAGCTGTGGCTGCCCCATCCCTGGCAGTCCCCAAGGCCAGGCTGGATGGGGCTGGGAGCAGCCTGGGCTGGGGGAAATGAGAATTATAATAACGGGGGGACACTTTCTATACAGAGCGTCCCATGAAGCAAGCAAACAAGATGAAAATCTGACTGTTACAAGGACAACAAAAACAAAAAATCTAATCACTGAGAGAATAGTTGGCTGAATCAGGTCCTAAGTATTGATTCACCATCACCATTAGTACAGCTCAAGGTCCATAGGTGCTTTTGAATCATAGAGGTCCTACCTGAGTTATTTAAGATGCTGATGTCATGTCTACCCTCTTTTAGTTCAAGTAGAAGTATAGACACAGGGTTTGAAAGGTGGAAGAGGCCTAGAAAGATGTGACATGACCAAACTTATGTCTTGGTTGTCTTGAGAAGTAGGTCAGAACCGTGTAGTGGTTAGGGCCATCAACTTTGTTTGAGATGTGGAGGTACCACCAGTGGCCAGGACAAATATACATGCCACACTTTGGTGTTTATAATCTGCCTTTCTGCAATGGGAAGCAGGCAGGCAACGACAGCATGGTTCATGTGTTTCACTACGGATTTTCTTCAAGCCTCACTCTCCAGACTTATGCTCAAGGCTGTCTCCTCCACTTCTGCCAATTGCCAGTCTTGCAGGGGGAATCAAAGCTGGCTGGAGATGATGCTAAACATATGACTTCCTCATGTGCTGCTGGCTACAGTACTGGTGTGCTGTAGCCAGGCTAATAAAGTGTATAGCTGTCAAATGCAAAATGGAGCATTTCCCTCAGGACCTGGGATATAGAGATAGTGGCTGGAGATGCTGCCAGCTGCTCAGAAAAGCAAAGGAGCCATTTCATTTTCTACATCCTCTCCCAGGTCATTTATGCTGCTACTTCCAGGGGTTATGTTGTTAGTACAGGGAATTCTGGCTACATCACTACTAGTTAATTAAACATAGCTCTGATGCTGATGCCACCTGGCATAAAGCAGACCACATCTAGCCTATTAAATGCTCTGACCTTCCAGAACAAAGTGGTTCTATTCAAAATGCCTTTTGGGAATGGCCCTTCGTATATGCTAACACTTGATCCATGCCCATAAATTGCTTGGGAATGTGCTTTTAACTGACTTAAAAGCAAGCTGGAGAATTCCTAGTATTTTCACAATATTAATGCCTCATATATGCGACTGTGTGTGTGTGTGTGCATGCACCTGTGCTTGCACGCATATATTTACATTCACATATCCTCCAATGTCATAGCTGGCAGCAGTGACTATAAGAATGCCAAACCCCAGCACTGACACAAACAGAAAAATCCTGAGGAGCTTTGATCAGTCTGAAATCCCACTTCCACATAACTGGCATTTAGGTGAGGTAGGGAATACTGGATTTCTAGTCCAGAACTTGTATTGAATCCATTCTCCATCTCTTTTGATGATGAACTACCAGTACAAAGTCTCTGATAGACGCCCCAGTTTGCTAAGTGCACACAGTTCCTGCCTTAAAGAGCCTGTCCCAGCAATACTTTCATTTATATCCTTCTCATCTTCCCCAAGCAGCTTCATTTCCAAGGTGCTAATTGCAAGGGCATTCATCATAAATTATCGCTCATTTCTCCCCCCTCACTTTCATGGAAGTATCCCTCAAGGGATTATTCTCATTAAAACAGGACCAAGCTCTATGTGAGCAATGCCGCAGGACAGCTAGGCAGCCTGCTGGGAGGGCTGAGGGAATAGAAAGAAAACAAAGGTGGTTGGGTACTGAGGTGTAAATATGAGAGAGCTCCAGCCCTTGGGAATCCTCCAACATCTGCTGGGAAAATCTGTCAGCTAACCCTACTTGATTCACTCAGAAGGACAGAAAGCTATGTGTGTCTGAGATTTCCCTATTTTTGTAAGGATCAAAGATGAAAAAAATGGGGTTAGTTACTTCCAGCAAGGTAGCACTTAAATTGAAGTATTTGACACATTAAAAAAAAAAAAAAAGCATAAGTAGGACTTTTGAGTAACTATCGGATGGTCTTTACCAGATTTCGTTGATCTTACAGACCAACAAAATATCCCAAGCCTCTTTTTCTTCTGTCTGTCACCCCCTGAAGCAAGGAACCCTCAACAAAATCACCATTTTCCCTTCCTCAGGTGTGAATGACCTCAGTTGTGCCTGTTAGTGTTTCTTTATGCCTTGTGACAAAGCACTGGGATATGAATCCATCTCAGAAGCACAGAGCAGCTGTACAATGCCACAGCAAGAAGGTGATTTGTTTATATAACTCAGTTTTATTTCTGGGTTGCACTGGCTATTAACTTTAATTTTGGTCTTTTAGAAAGTTACTTCTATCAGCTGACATTTACAGAATGAAGAAATGAAGAAGCCATCCTTTCATCCTTTTTTTCTTTTCCTTTTCCCTTTTTTTTTTTTTTTTTTTTGATTCTCTATCAAAATCTTTGAGATGGGCAGCCCATCTCAAAGCCCTGCTGATTATTGTCTTGCCCACATCATGCTCATTTGAGTCTTTCGCAATTTCTTCTCTCTGCTGGGCTTGCGCATCTCAGTTACTACAGCTGTGACTGAAATGCTATTAGTCAGTTACCATCAAGAGAAATTACCTTATAGACAATTGAATCATTTGATTCCCAATTTCCAGGTCAGCAAAGTATGCATGGAGGTCACACACGGCATATTAACAGCACACATGATGGACTTGGCTCGAAAATGTTTGTCCTAAATTGCCTTTCCTTCATGGGTTGCCATATTAGTGGTGGTGGAAATGTTCAGCCAAGCAAGCCTTTGAACTCCATTGGATCTCTTATGTTGTTGCTTCCCTCAAGGATAGTTAGTGGTGCCTCTGAGTAAAGTGGAAACTGTGGAAAAACTGCATATTTGAAAGGAAACGGAGCAAATGGCTGTTTTGTGTAAATCAGATTGGTTCCATACAGTGAGGTTTCCCTTATATATTGGCCTCCTGGTTAGTCCAAACTCCCCTGATGCACAACATGTACCTCCCTGGGGGCAGTGTGGGAAGTGAATTGGCTGGCAAGCTTAGTCTGCACTTCAGAGTAGTGACAGGAGGCATTTGAGATATAATTCTCATAGAATCATCATAGAATCATAGAGTGGTTTGGGTTGGAAGAGACCTTAAAGATCATCTAATTCGAACCCCACTGCCATGGGCAAGGACACCTCCCACCAGACCAGGTTGTCCAAAGCTCCATCCAACACTTTCAGGGATGAGGCAAAGCTAGCATGGGAAAAAAAAAAAAAAAAAAAAAAAAAGTATTTTCAGTGCATGGAAGTACAAGGAAAGGGACAGCAGGGAAGATATTGGATGAAAATAGAAATGTTGTCCATTGAAATCAGAGCATATTTTGTAACAGAAAAAAGGTAACTGAGCTGAAACCAACATTTTCCTATCAAAGTAATTATTTATGGGAATATTCAAACCACTTGCAGGTAAGAGGGTCCTCAGAGAAGATCATCATTATAATATTGACGTCTCCTAATTCTATCTCCTGGCTCCTGCTTCCAAGACCCACCCTAGGTTAACCTTACTCACACTATCTCAGTTTTATATGTAGCTCTCACCTGATATTACCTGACATATGGGATGTGACAGAGCACTGTCAGAAAGGGAAAGTTATTTACAAATGTATCCACATTCCAGTTTTACTTTGACATCCTTTATTATTGATCCTTGGCAGAAATCCCAATCCTATCATATCAGGTTATACTCACTCAAAATGCAAAGCAAACATAGATAGACCTTACAATTTATCTGTTTAAGAGTTTAGAAGTGAAGATATTTGGGGAATTGTTTCTTTTTAATCAGATATTTAATTGGCTTAACAAGTGTCATCATTTTTTTTTCCTGTTCTTCTCTTTCTAAATAAGCATTTGGGGACATTCTTGCTTTTCACAGGGCTGCTAGTTCACTATTTAAAAGCATCTGCCTGATACATTTTCTGTAGGTGTCACTAGAGGAAGAAAACATATGCTG
Organism: Aythya marila; assembly: GCF_965140915.1. Lineage (NCBI taxonomy): Eukaryota > Metazoa > Chordata > Aves > Anseriformes > Anatidae > Aythya > Aythya marila. The sequence goes on along the minus strand of NC_139043.1, from coordinate 2,834,224 downwards.
TGATATACAGCTATTCCTAATCAGTTTGAAGAAAAAATACTGCACTTGTGAAAAGCATAAAATCTGAGTAAACAACACATGAAAGCTTTTTGCTAAATACTCCCCACTAAACGCTCTGTCAAGCCTGTCACTCACCTGAATTTTAATTCAGCTGGAGTTATGGGAGTGATTATGACCAGTGTCAAAAATGCTTTGGAATTAATGAGCAATTACTGACTTCACCTTGGTCATTTCCAAGCATATGGACTAATTCCAGCATGAAGGGAGACAACTCTTGCACTGCCTCTTTTGGCTGGAAATGCCATCGGCACTGTCCTCTACCCCACAAAAGAGCGAAACACAGTGTTCATGTTGTGTCCTCAGGACCTCACTGCTGCTCACATTGGCACCTCTCCCTTCCCAAAGGGATCTGCTAGAGTGGGTGGAGGACATGGAGCCACAGCGAGCTGCCCTGGAGATCCTGCTGGGCGGGGGTTAGATGAGGACATCTGCTTTGCTGCTCTCCATTCCGCTTTAGCTTAATATGTATTTGGGCAGAGTAAGTGGGATTCCAGTAGGATGTAGTCTGTTTTGGAAGGGTCAGCAGCATGGCTTTCCCTCCCTCCCCCAACACTTTATTAATTTTAATTTTAATTTTAATTTTAATTTTAATTTTAATTGTTTATATATTTATTTTATTTTATTTTATTTTTATTTTTGTTTATTTTTTCTCTTCTTTGTGCTGTTATTTTCTCTCTACAGCTTCATCAGAATGCTCCCAAACCCAGCATTAGCCCTCTATAGCTTCTATAATTTCCTACAAAGGCTTCATGTCTCACACCCTGATGTTTCTCATTGCAGTGACCTCAGCTCCTAGCATGTGCAAGCCAGACCTGGTACTTATAAGCTGGGGAAAGATATCTGAAGGAAACAAGGAGCCTTTCTGAGTCTTTTCAGCAAGAATTTATCACAGTAATAGTATCTGTAATCACCTTCATGTTAAAAGTCAAAATATAACCTTCCTGGGTCTGTCGCATCTTAATTAGCAATCAGCCAGTATCAGGACTTTTCGCCACTTGACTATTTTTGATGTTTAGATATCAGATTTTTAATATTTAAATAAATAAATAAATAAATAAAAGATTTATTCATAATTTTTTCTTCCCTGTTTTCTCAGGAAATATATTTTGTTGTATTTTTTAAAATATCGAGTTTCTAGCATTTCAAGAAGAGATGAAATTAATTTCCTGCACCCAGAGGAGGGATGGAATGGAGCTCCATTTGGAATGGAGCTACTGGGATTTTCTTCTCCTTCTCACATTCCTTCTCTCTCTTTACTCGCTCTCTTTTCCCCTCTCTTTTTTTCCCTCACTTTCTTGTTCTCTTTTTCTTGCCATCTTTTGGAAGGTAACATAGCTCAAAAACAAACCAGTGGTGCTGCAATTGCTGTTCTTATTGGTGTAGCTGGAGAAATTTGTAGTAAGGCCTCCATGAGCTGTATTTTGGAAAAGAAGGTGGCCAAATCCTGTAGCTGCCTTGGTCAAGATTGGCATCTGACTCATTGAAAGGCTTAAGGCTTTGAAGGGTTGTGGACTAGTATCATGCTATCTGGGGATGTCTATACCAGTGTATTGTCTTTCTACAATCCCTTGTTGTTTTGGTGATTCCAAATACACCGAGAGAGCTGAGGTATCTGCACCGGCATGAGGTAGCAGTGCTACCTTCATGCCAAAAGGGAAGCAGTCCAGGTGAGACACTGTAGGTCACCTCAAAGGACACAGGATGCCTATGTCTGGGCAACTGTGTTCAACCTTGGACCTCCTAAATGTCAAGCAAGAAGGTTTTCCTGCTCTAACCACCCTCAGAGAAGACTCTTGACTGTCCTCTATGATCTTCGTCCATCAGAAGTGCCTCAGACTCAGGCCAAATACTGCAGACAGCTGTGGGCTCTGCCTGGCTGCCAGCACAAGGCTCCCTTTGCTTTGGTAATAAGAGCCTTCCTCCCAGCTGGGATGCCCCCACCACACCATAATCACCGCACACACTTGCATGAGACTGAGTTTTTGTCCCTACAGAGAGATGGGCTTTGCCCACCTTGCGGGAGGAGGCAAGCCAATGCCACAAGGAAGAGAGAGGGTCACGAAGGCAAAATGGCAGCAGCACAAACTGACCCCCCCGTGCCTTGAAGCCCGGCCGGGTGCCCACAGCAAGAAGCCCAAACGCCCTTTTTACCACCAGGTGGAGCTGGGAGAGAGCTCCTTGGGCCAGGCCAGCTGACGACACCCTGGGACGATTGCACAATCCTTGTGGCTAACTGAAAAGAGGATTTTTAGTTTGGTTGTTTGTGTGTTATTTTACCCAACTCACAGCCCAGGAATTTCATGTCTCTTCCACTGAGAAATTCCCTCCTGAAAATCAAGGGAGGGAGTATCGTGTGTCATTTTGTTTTCAAAAAATAAAAATAAAAAGGATGTAAATCTGACCGGTCACCAGACCTTGCAATGGCTGACTGTTGGCTGGGAGGAAAATTTAATGCAACGCTGTTGTTGGGATTTATATTTCATGCACAACTACTAAGTTGGCCCCATGCTTCTGCCAGTGGCCACCTCCCAGCTCAGGACTGCCCACCCAAGCTTGCCTGGAGGAAGTTTGGGTTCAGGTTGTCCCTGTGAAGCTTTTACCCACTTTCCTGGGTAAATGCTTGGGTAACGCCAGCAGCACTGCTGACCACTTCTGTTATTTCAGCCCTGAGCGGAGGTGCGTGGAAATGCCCTGCTGACGCACTTCTCCCATCTTCAAGAGGCTCTTAAGCACAGTAGGCACTGAGACAGCTTCTCCCACTTAACAGCTTATAGGAGCCACTTAAAGTCCCCTGCTGTGCCTCTCCTTTCTTTAGGCTGTATATTTTGCCTTTCTTCCACCACCACAGTGCCGGGTGTTAAGACACCGCTGCTTTGTGCTTTTGGTGTTGAGGAACCTTAACGAGACTTACATTAATGTGCATTATCAACAGTGGAGATCTGTTGCATGAGGCTTGCCAGGTCTCCACAGATGAAGTCAGCTCACTGCTGCCTGCCCCAGCAACACGCTGGGGAGGTCAAATGGTGACAGGCTGTGAGCTCAAAGCCATTCTACCAGGGGAACATAGTGCTGTATCTGTGCTACTATCTACTGCTGCTGAACAAGGCTCATCAGATGAATCAGAATTACTGAGGGCCCAGAAAGGACCTGACTCACCTGCAGCAGGTTGGAGCATGTGTCCATTGCTTGCATGTGCCTTTAGGGGTTTGCTGGGCGGATAAAAGCAGCCCAGGAGGCTGGACCAGTATTTGCAGTCAGGAATGTGGTGCTGCAGTCAAGGCCTTTCATGGCTGAAACCAAACAGGTTCAGGGCAGGAAGGTGAGTGTCTTGTTAAACTAAGCCTCTAGAAATGAGGGAAGGAGAAAGTAAATGGGAAGACAGAGAAAAAAGCGTTGTTCTGGTACAGAACAAAGGTCAGGAAATAAATCACACAGGACCTGACAATGAAAGAAGCATGGCTGAGGCAAGGTCGGGTGTTGGAGGTCATTCAAAGAACCATTCTTCTCTTATCCACATTCTGCCCAGCCAAACCTCTGCTCCTGTCTTGGTAGAGCTGTGGTGGGCTCATCAACTGATGAAGAAGTGATGTACAAGTAATTTGGTGGCTTGTTTTCAGACAGGGGTGACCTCAAATACCATTTGTATCTTCCACACAGGGTCCAACAGCCCACCTGCTACTAATTTGCTTATGTGTTTACTTTGAGCCCAATATGGGATAACAGTGTAGGTGATTTGTTGTCTGAACTGGTTCCTGTGTGATCTTTGCTCCAAGAGCAGGTGGAGTCTCTGCTCTTGTAATATATGGGATGAAAAAAGTGACTTGTTAGACTGTTTTTATTTTTTTTTAAACTGGACTGACCCTGAGTACTCTTGCCTTCACCTTATAATAAATGTTTCCCCTCCCTGTTCTTTTATTTCCTTTTCTTTTCTTCCTTCCTTCCTTCCTTCCTTCCTTCCTTCCTTCCTTCCTTCCTTCCTTCCTTCCTTCCTTCCTTCCTTCCTTCCTTCCTTCCTTCCTTCCTTCCTTCCTTCCTTCCTTCTTTCCTTCCTTCTTTCCTTCCTTCTTTCTTTCCTTCTTTCTTTCTTATTGCTATTTTTATTCCAGCAGGATTTGCTTTCCTTTTGTTGTATTTTTTAGTGCTGTTGAACTTTAATGCTCAATTCACAGGCTCATTTGCTTCCTTCCAGCTCACAGATACTCTTAGTACAACAAGCTGTAAAAGGAGACCTCTGAGGTAGAGTTGGGCTCTAAGAGATGGCTTCTGGGGCTTCCTGGGAGTTGTCTCTGGGCTGCAGACCACCAGTTTTCCTGCTTCTTGTATTATGACCGTATCTCAAGGCCACAGTCAAGGGTCCAAATTTTGCAGTAATAAAAAAGCCCAGTTTTGATTTCAACTAAACTGTGTTTTTGGACTTTCTTCTCTGTTTGCATATAAAGTGGTATGTCCTTCACCAAAAATAACAAGCTTTACTTCATGTGAGCTGGCAGTCAGGCCTTTGTGTCACATTTTCAGCACAGTGCAATGGCCAAACCCCCATTTTTGTGCTCACACCAAGCAAGGCTGGTTGGCCTCACACGTACTCAGTACTGGCTGGGTCCAGCATGGTTGCTCCCGGAGCAGGAGCTGTGCTGCAGGCAGAAACTGAGCCCCCAGAGGAACCTCTCCAATAGGACCTTCTCACCCTGCAGCTTGGTCCAGGCCCCTTCCTATTAATGCAACTTCTCCACCTGTCAGTGCTAAGCGTGTCCATGGCACTTGCATTGCATGGAGGAGATTTGAGCTAGCACCAAAGCTTGCACCTCCAGTTGCTGGTACAATAACCCTCACTGGGGAGCTGACATTTTGGCAGAGGAGAGAATTGTCTTCTCCAGTTTTACTCACACCCAACCAATGAGTTTCTGTGCTGTATTTTTTGTTTCACCCAGCCATGCCGTTCCTTCCTCGGGCTGGTTTATTTCTTTTCCATATGCTCTGCATCCTTCACAAGGCTGCTGGAAAGGCTTTGCAAGCTAGCATGGAGGTAGCATAGGTAATAAAATACACGTTACCGAATGCTATGCAAACAAGTGAGGTCACTGTGTTTAGTAAATCTGTTTTTCCCCCTACTGAGGATAAAACCTTGTTCTCTCAAAAAGCTGGAAAGTCTAACGCTTTCCTTTCCCCCCCACCCTTCTTCTTTTACTCATTTTTAATTCCCTTGTTGGTTCCCTGTGCGAGTATCCCACCTATTTACCCAATGCTTATTATTGTTGTTAGGTAACCACCAAAGATCGACATCTTGCTGAGCAGTCTCACCCACAATACTGCCTTTTTCTTAGCCCCAGCAAAGAAGCTGAGGACCACTAATATTAGCTTTATTTTCATTGGCACTACCCAGAGCTGGAGCCACCCAGTCTTTCCTTGCAGAATGCTCCTTAATCAATAATAAACAACTGATAGTGCAAACAGCTTCCCTCTGCAAACAATTATTAATCAACGCTGGGGGGCTTTGGTGGAAAAGAATATGCAGTAAGGCTTTAGGCTGGAAGCAAAAGGGAGGCTGGATGATTGGGATTTGGCAGAGAGGGGATATGCTTATAATTAGATATATTCCTATGTGATCTTGAGAGCAGAGGGATGATATCGAGGACCTGACTCCAGTTCTACCAGTGTTCCTTGAGGAAGACTCTGATTTTTTTGTCCTGTATTTTTCAAGTCATATCAAGCCTGGACCTAATTTTAAGTTCAAGAACGGCTTGAGTTGTGTATTGAAACTTTGTTAAATGTAAGGAACACCTATGTTCTTAAGTAGATCAACATGTCTGGAAAATCCAAGGGTACAGGAACTGAAGTTATGAGAAAAGAAAAAGAACCATCTCTACATAAGGACCATTTGAATTTGGCCTGAACTGTTCCTGAATACACCAATTGAAATAATGAAACTCATTCAATTTAAAAGGAATCCTTCTACTGTGTTATAATCATCTTCTGTGAAATGCAACTTCTGAGAAAAAAATAAATGAGCAGTTCAAATTCTTGGACAGCAGAAATCAAAAGTATTCCTTTTGACCTTGATATTACATAGACCTGTGTGAGAGCCAGTGGGAAATTTTCTGAAGGAATGTTGTCCTGTTGGATGAAGCCAATTTGATAACACTGAAATGGTTTGCAAATGTTAATTCTGATGAACTGTAATTAAAAAAAAAAAAAAAGTTGTTTTTTGAATTTCATACTGCATTTTCATTTCCATTTTTAATTTTAGATGCTGTAGCATATTAGTTGTATACAAAAACTAAAACTTGAACTCAGCGTGAAAATTTCTCTTTATTGAGATGAGCATTTTTATCAGAAAGTGTCGTTTTCTCTCAAAGTTGTCTTTAGTAGGAAATTTTGAAAATATTTTGATTTCCTTTGGATTCAGACTGGAAAGTTATTTGAAAACAAGGGGTTTACCACAGAATGGAAAATTCAAGTCCTCTCCAGCTATGGTGCTTGCAGGTTACAGGCACTTTATGGTGCTTTTTTAGAAAGGATATGGGAACAGATTGTGGAATAGACTTTCCAGGAACATGGTAGAACCCCCCATTGCTTGAGGAATGCTAAAACTGATTTGACAAAGCCCTGGAGAATATGTTCTTGAGGGCAATTTGGTATTGGCAGGCAAGTGGATGAGTTGACTTAAGACATTCTTTATGCTTCCATGAAGGGAGGACAAAATGTTTATTTTGGTTTCAGGGTTTAATAGGTTTGGAGATATTTCAAGCTACTGGAGGCTTCAAAATTAAACCATTCAGCCCAGAGACTTCTCCATTTATTTATTAATTTATTTATTTTCAGGAGGACCAAGACCAATCTGGGCAGTAACAGAGCTGCAGTTATCTACACAAAGCGTATCTCATGTTACACGTTGACTTTGGGCTACAAAACACTTTTCCACCTGAAGAATGAGCATTTATAGAATGTTTCCCCCTCCAGAACCCCATTATTGAATACCCTCCAATCTTCAGTTGAATTGACATGGGAAAAGTTTAATCAGGGTAAAATAAAATTCCTCAAATGAATATTAATTTATTGGTTGTTTTCTACAGTAGGGATAGTGTCTCATGGCTTCCTCTTCTTCATTTCCGTTGGCTGTTGACATTTCCCCAGGGCTTTGCAAGCAGCCGTGTTTTCTTCAGAATGTGAAGACTTTCTTGCCTTTTAATTTTCCAACTGCATGTCAGAAAGCCAAAGTCCTTGGAAATGTCGACTCAAAGGGGAAACAGGTGATGTGAACTCGCCATGAGTAAGTCTGGAGGGTGGTTGCAGAAGTACGGTGTTCCAAGAGATTTATATATATATGCCGATCTGCAGGAGCATGAAATGACCCTGCTGTGTTTTTTTTCTCCCTCTCCCCCCCCCTTTTTTTTTTTTTTTTTTTTTAATTCTTTTCCTGCCTCCTTTAATTGTGTGTGTCCTTTTTGTTGCCCAGTGGGTTGTATGTTTTGGATGATGAGGCACCTTCTGCTCTCTCATGTGACAGGATTCAAGGACGGGTCCACCAACAGCATTAGGAGAGCAGATAAAACCTCGGGAAATCTCTGAATCCAAGTGTGAGTCATCAGAAGAGTTGATTTGAAAGGACAGCTGTACTAACATTGACTAAGATGCCTATTAAAAATATTGGCAGTCAAAGAAGGATCACTCTGTATTTGATCATCCATTTTGGAAATTAGCAAAACAATCCACAGAGATTCTGAATAATATTTTCATGTCAAGATAAGGACTTTTCATTTGTGGGTGTTTTTTTGCATTTTATGATTTCCTCTCAATTTTATTCAGGAAATTGTAGAAACACAAAATATTCCTTCTTTGGTGGTACTGATATTTGAAACAAAACATGAAGTCTAGGGTACATTTTGTAAGTCTAATTATGACTTTCCCCCATGATCAGTTATTCTTTTTATTAGCCTGTGACAAACTGCCTGAGGGTTCTGGGAAACGAGCAGTTAATTCCATATCCTCTGGGGCTCAGTTTGTGGGTGGTTTAATGCCTGGGTAATGCACAGGGCTTTTGGAATAGTTGTAGCCTTTCTGGGAAAATCCTTGGTGTAGAAGAGCTCTTTCCCATGGTACCTAATAGGAACTACAAACTATGCTTCATCTCCAAGATCCTCATGTTCAAGTGTGGTTTTGGGACCAGCTTGCAAGATTTGTGCCCATACAAGTTGGTCCTCAGCCTATGTGAATTCTACAGGCTAATTAAGTCCAGTAAAGCATCCAGTCATTTGGAACATTACTGTAACTCAGGTGGGGGGTAACACGGGATCTCAAATAGCTCTTGAAAACAGGAGGAGCTGGATGTTTTTCTGTGCTCATTCCAGGGTGGGATGAGCCTGGTCCCTGTTGTTCCCCAAAACAGATTAAAATGCAGGGAAGAGTGTTAAGATGAATTTGATGAAGAAGAACCCACAGCTAGATGCCTGGGACTAGGATGAGCTTCAGGTGAGAGATTTTCCTAGAGTTTCTTTGCATGATGTCTTCACCTTCACTCCCTGTTGATCTATCCTTTCCACTTTCCCCCTTAATTCATCACCCCTACCAGAGCTGGGATGCAGCAGTGGGGAGGCTTTGCTGGGTGTCCTCTTATTCTGAAGATACGAGAGTGTCATGACTAGATTTGGTGTAGAAACCAGGTCTTGGGACATACAGATGTACGTATTTGCCCACATTTCCTCACCCATCTGCTCTGTTCAGGGCTTGTTGTGTTTAAGGGTTGCTGTTTGTTTGAATACAAATGATCTTTTTGACCAGAACAAAATATTTTGATGCGGAAATCATCTTTAACTGAAATTTTAACCAAAGAGATAAAAAGGTATTGCCAAAGTAGGTGCAAAACCTCCACTTTTGTTTTTGTAAAAACCAGTCCCAACATTTCTTTAATTGAAAGAATTGAAAAAAGGAATGTGTGTATTTATCCTGACTGCATAGCTCATTTTTGGCATTAAAACAAACAATTAAATGTTTAATAAAGTAGTTAGACTCATCTTCTTATCACAGCTAGGTGTGCTTATGCTCCATCAGTGATATATACAGTAGCTCAGCTTTCTGGTTTAAAAATAATTTGATACAGACTGAACTCTGCTCAGTGCACAGAAAACTCAGCAGAAATAGTGCCATAGGCACAACCTTTCTTCCAGCTTTGTGTCGTCAAGACCTGGCCTGAATGTCTTGTGTGATTCTGTGTCTAAATGAAAACAGAGACAAAATATAAATAGTTGTGTAAAAAATGTAAAAAGTGTAAAAATGTAAAAAAAGTAAAACTGTTTTTCCTTCAAGTACCATACATATGCTACTGGCTTTTGAGCTTTCATATATTTTCTTACTCTGCATTAAGACAAATGTGAACTCCCTGAGCATTTGTCACAAAATACCAAAGAAATGGAGGAACATGCCAGAACATTTGTAGCCTTTGAGGAACATGGGAAGAGCTGAATGAAGAAAGCATCAATAGAGAACCAGGATGAAAATCTACTAGCAAAGGTTATTAGGTACCATCCAGAAAGCCTGTGGTACTTTCACCTAATCCAAGGGAATCAAACAAAAGCCTATCTCCTCCTCAGCCAGAGCCCACCCAGTAAGAAGCAGACTTGTGGGTTGTCTAAATTCAGATTGTTTTGTCCAGAAGACTACACACTTAACGGATTACACATCTCTGTGTTTTGTGGTCGTCTTCTAAGAAAGAGCATCATTAAAAGAAGAAAATTTTGAACTAGTGAATATTTTCATCTTTTGATTCAGAGTAATTTTTCTTTCCTTTCTCTCCCCCAGCCTTCCATCTCTCCCTCTTTTCTGAGTATAGAGAAGTAAATTTTGTCTCTGTGATATTTCTTTGGCTGAACATGATTCAGCACCACTGGCGCTCTAAATCAAGTTAATCAAAATAATCATGTCTTTTTAATCCATCCACTGGTCCCAACCCTGTGTACTACATACATATTTTTTTCCTAAGGTTTGGCTCTGACATCACTGAAATACTTCAGCAAAATATCAGGACTAATGTCAGGAATAAACCAGCATTGTTAGTTCCTCCTTTCATCCGAAGCCAAACACCTGCAGCTCTCTGCAGGACTCAAAGAAGACCTCGCTGCCTAGAAATGCCCAAACAGGACTCCTTCTCCAATGCTGTGCTGTTGCAGGAAATGGATTCATTAATGGGAAAAGCTCAAGTTACAGACTCCAGCAAAACTGCAAAGAAAAGAAAAAAGAGGCAGGCCAGATCCTCAGCTGATGTCAATTAGCAGAGCTCTGTCAATGTCAAAAACTATCCTGGTTTACAGCAGCTGAAGATTTGGCTTGGGAGCTTCCAGCTTTTTGAAGCTCCCATTTGTTATGCAAGGATGTGTTGTTAGTGCTGCTCTTTCTCGTGTAGACCTATAAATGGGCTCCTGGGCTTGTTTTCTCCACGTCTACCAGGTTGTTTCACTGAGCTCTGCTGGTCTGCTCAGGAGAAAGCAATGTGCTGGCCTCTGCCAGGCCACCCAGGCTGCTATACGTTGCTTCCATGGGTGGAGATGGCAGTGGTGCAAGGGATTTGTCTCTTGAGAGACTGCGAGCTGATAAGGAGTATGGGAACTCCACCAGAAAGGCGGGAAATATCAGATATCCACAGCTTCGGTGAGGCCCAAGAAAATGTGTTTATGTTTTAAAGCTGCTGTTTGCTGTCTGAGTAGTCTTTTTTTATTGCTTCCACAGCTTTGCACCAGCTAAACCTACTTGAAGATAGAGTTTTTCAGCTAACATACAATATTTAATTCCATATACATGCACTATTATGTTGAAAGGACTAACCTGGTATCTCCATGTGGTTCCAGACTGCATTATATCAGACCAGCTGGAAGTTAGTATTAGTGCAGAGATTTGCACCATACCTTACTGCTCAGTCTAAATGTTCTTTACCTTTGATATTCCCATACAGAAAATAATAACGAAAAAAAAAGCGCTTACCTCTATGTGACTATTTCAGGTTGTTACCACAGTTAAGTATAGAGGGGTTGGTGTCTAAGTCTTCCTATCCTGGAAATGATATATATGGATGCACGTAAAAATACCTGTTGCTTTTTAAAAGCCTTTGCACACATTTTCTGCTTATGTGTAGCTAGAAAAAAAATGACATCTGGGAGTCAGCATGAACAGTTAAATTTTACACTCAGTCCCTGTATGCTGATATCAGGGAGATTGCATCAATTCCTCATTGAAAATTTGGCTTTGGTAAATCACTAAAAGTTCCTGGGAAGTAACCAGCTTGAAGTTTCAAGGAATCTCACGGAGCAGCTATGACTAACTGAAAAAAACAAAGGCCAAAATTGGCTTTCTAGGTAACCATTTATTTTCCCAGAGAAGTCCCTTATTAATTTTTATGGTGCATAAATACCAGAAAACCAGACACCATTAATTACTGACTGGTTTTGGTCTTCGTATTCAACTCAGTTTAATCCAAGCCAAAAGCTTTTTTTTTTTTTTTTTTTTCAAGGTTTAGAGAAAAATACATATGTGGATAGGTTAATTTTGTTGTTTCTTTATTTTTTCCCTATGCCGTTGACACATTTCTTTATTATTTTTTTAAATTATTATTATTATTTTTAATGATGAATATTCTATGCTCACTGGGACCTCATCTTACAAGATATTACTCTTCATGTGTACCCCATTCATCCTTGTGGTAGCCAACACGTGCCATATTGCTTTATGGATAGACACACAGAATGGCTGAGGTTGGAAGGGACCTCCAGAGATCATTTGGTCCAAGCCCCCTGCCCACATTGCACATTGCACAGGATGGCATCCAGGTGGGTTTTGAATATCTTCAAAGAAGGAGACTCCGCAACCTCTCTGGGCAGCCTGTTCCATTTCTCTGGATCTTGAAGTCCATTTATTTTATATCTTGATTTCTATTGATGCAACAGATGCCATCCCACTGACTTTGGCAGGGATCTCTAGGGTAGCAGGTGAGACCTCTTTTGAGAAGTGTCTTGCTTAGACAGCCACAAGACTTTGTGTGCAGTCTCTCTCAGCCAGTTCTCCTACTCCAGAAATAACAGATCCCCATCCTGTGTGTGCACAGAGGGCTCTAGCAACTGTAAGCATTTTGGCTGCCAGAGAAGGGTACATTAAAAAAAATAAAATAAAAATGCACCAAGAAACTGATCTCTGAAATTCTTGGATCTGAGAGGATTTGAATGCAATGAGTTATTGGCCATTGGACTGAGAAAGGTTGAAATTTCTTTGAGCACCACATCTGCCAGTAAATCACACAGAAGTTCCAACTTTTAATTACTTTGAATGTTGAAAGCATGCCTTAGGTATTGTGTTAACCTTTCTGTTGTCACACTGTGTTTCAGCACTGTATGTAGAGCTGGACTCTAGCTATCTTGAGAGCACAGAAGTAGAAACATAGGGTTTCCAAAGTCCCACAAGAGGCCTATAAAGGGCTTTCATTAAAAGTTGAGTGCCCAGCTCTCCTTGGTCTCAAGACAAAAAATCAATCCCAAGATTGATCCCAAAAGACCCAAGCACAATTTCAAACTTAAAGACCTAAGCACAATTTGTTTTGAAAGCCCTGGAGATTGGATCTTGTTAGCAGGATCACACACCAGGGGTATGGCTATACGTATTTTCTGTATCCTCTACTCTCAGGTTTGATGACAGTTTGATGTGGGTTCCTTCTGATGGCAGAAGGAATTTATGATATGTGGCTGGTTCCAGCTGAGATAAGAACCTGATATGCTGCTCACTGTGTGTACATTGGCTAATGACTGTCCATAGCCTACTTGCATATTTATCTCCCAAATAATTAATTCCTCCTCCTTTTCTTGGGATGAATGATCTCTCTGGCAATGCCTGCCTACTTCTTTTGACTGAAAGAGTGTGTATGGTTAACTTAGAGAAATGGGTAAGGCTAGGGCTTAAGGTTGCAAATTCTTCACCCACAAACAAAGGAGGCAAAGAGGCAGGAGGGAGGTGAACAGTGACAGATTTGCTGTGGTATCTCTCATCTGCAGGTCTCGGTGTCACAGCTCATTCTCACTCCCAAATGCGCAATGAAACCATGAACCAATCTGTTGATCAGTCCATTCATCTAGATTTTCTTTTCTTTTCTTTTCTTTTCTTTTCTTTTCTTTTCTTTTCTTTTCTTTTCTTTTCTTTTCTTTTCTTTTCTTTTCTTTTCTTTTCTTTTCTTTTCTTTTCTTTTCTTTTCTTTTCTTTTCTTTTCTTTTCTTTTCTTTTCTTTTCTTTTCTTTTCTTTTCTTTTTCTTTTCTTTTCTTTTCTTTTCTTTTCTTTTCTTTTCTTTTCTTTTCTTTTCTTTTCTTTTCTTTTCTTTTCTTTTCTTTTCTTTTCTTTTCTTTTCTCTCTTCTCTTCTCTTCTCTTCTCTTCTCTTCTCTTCTCTTCTCTTCTCTTCTCTTCTCTTCTCTTCTCTTCTCTTCTCTTCTCTTCTCTTCTCTTCTCTTCTCTTCTCTTCTCTTCTCTTTCTTTTCTTCTGTTTTTTGTTTGTTTGTTTGTTTGTTTGTTTTGTTTTGTTTTGTTTTTGTTTGTTTGTTTTTCCCATCTTTTCTTAATGAATTAATTTTTCAATAGGGGAGCCAATTCCAGAAGCCAAAGTAAATCAGATCAGCAAAATGCAGTGGACTGAAAGTGTTTTGCGAATGGGCACTGCCAGCTCTTTTGAACAAGAAAACGAAGTGAAAATTGGAGATTTGTGTGTTTAGACCACAGAGCTGGGAAAAATGGAGTTGACTGAATGTAGGTTGGTGAGAAATGGTGTGAAAATTACATGTCTTCCAGACTCAAGCACAGCTGTAGAGCACCCAAGGGTATGCACTGCTCTGGGTTTCTGCTATTCTTGGCACTCTTAGTACCTCTTAAGTGGCAGATGACATCTTGAGAGTCTCCATACGTGACATGATCCGTGTGCTCTGTAAAAACTCCATGCAGGATTAACATGCTGTTTGCTTAGGAGAAAATCTTTAGGTTTTGGAGAGGCTGAAACTCACTGTCATTCAGGGGAATTCACTCACAGAAGTTGCCCGAGTGGAGCACGCAGGAATTTCAGAGCCTTGGGAATGGCTTGTGCCTGTTCAGCTTGACCTTATGTACATAGCACGTGTGATATTATACACAGCAGATGAGCAGATTGCGCAAGGAGTGCTGCATTCACTTTTAGTGGGTTGGTTATTACAGGGGGATAACAGGGGTAAATGGTCTCTGTGGGAACAGCCTGCCTTGCTTTTCTGTTATTTGCCAGTGATGAATAGTACGTGTGTGGGCATGGAGATCTCTGAAGAGGCTGGTTTATAACCTGACGTCTCTGCCGGTAATACTGCACTCATTTTTCGATGTTTGCCTGAAATCTCTGTTGACATTGCAGTTTAAATGAAGGCAGACTGGCTTGTGGCTTAGAAGATCTAGGTGCAAGTCCCAAGTGAGTTTCTGGACAAGCCACTTTAACCTACCCATGCCTTGGCTTTCCTCTTAGAAGTAAAATGTTTTGGTTTTAAACAAAACATTTTTCCCCTAAATGGTTTTTCCCTCTAGATTTTATGTTTTCAGATGGAAAATTTCTTTAATTTTTTTTTTTTTTTTTTTTTCCTGGTTCCAGTTCCTGTTGGAAAACATTTTTTGTGGAAAACACAACTTTTCCCATAAAGTGTTCTGAACTCTACTAAAGGAAAGTGCAACGTAAGATCTATTATTCTTGTGGTGCGTTTGGGGTCAGGATGCATTCATTGATCACGTAGCCTTACCCAGAGTGCTTTTCTGGAATGGGAGTACTGATGGGAGAGAAACCCTCAAGGACATGTTTTTTTTTTTTTTTTCTCCTATTTGTTTTGTTTTGTTTTGTTTTTAAACATTTCTAACCTCTTCTTAAATGCTGTGTTCTGCTCCTTTTTTCAACTATTTCCAAAGGAAGGAATCCCAAACCCGTCTTCAAGATGTTTTTTTTTTTTTTTTTTTTCTATGTGGAAGTACCACACACAGCTCTTATTACCCTCCTTTACCTCTCCCCCTCCCCGTGCTTCATCCTCTCTCCCAGATCCCTCCCAAACACTTGGGTTTGGCTTGCTCCTGAAGCCAGTTTGGTTTTCCTTCAAGAACCCTTTCCGCAGCTGTTATTGCAGACCACAGACTAGCAAGGCAATGAGCTTCTCCAGCCCTTCTTTGCTCCTTACTGGCCATTGTGAATCCAGGGGGAAAAAAAATAAAAAGAAAAATAAATTAAAATATAACCCTACCCTCTGGAATAACAAACATGTTTTTTCTGCCTTGGTTAAAAAGTAGAATGCTCGGATCCTGAACAAGAAGTCCATCAGGTCAAGATCTCTAAAAGTCCATAGGGTGACAATGATTTGCACCAGCTAAGGAGCTGTTCATCCCAGTCCCACGACACTGAACTCTTTTATCTACCCTTTGATGGATTCACTGTACGGTTTGGAGCAGAACCCACAACCTGGATGGGAGCTTTTAGTTTAAAAGGGAACCTGGAGTCTAATCATTCTTTGGTTTTGGCTATGCTGTAAGAAAAGCCCTGGTGTGTGTCTTGCAGAGAGGGAGTGAACCCAAAGCTAGTCAGGGCTGATTTGCTTTGGTTTATTTTGTTTAATTCGCGTGAATGTAAACCAAGGGAAAAACAGTTTAAGAGTGAGTTTTCTGTGCTGAGAAGCAAGAATGTGATCAAGGAATGTGAATGCAGAGTAATTTTACAGCAGTTGGTGGTAGATCACTGTGTAGGTGATCATATCCAGCTCTCAGATCTCAAGCCAGGACCTCCGTTTTCTCACTTGCCATCAGATTTAATGGGGTGTTGGGACTCTAAGTGAGAAGAAGCTTCTTGAAACTTCTGTCAGACTACAGTGATGAATTCAAATTATTAGTTAGCTGTCTGCATTTATAGATGAGTTTATATCAGTGCATTCATCTGCAGAGAGGAAGACTGGAAAGTATCAATATGTGTGAGATCTGACTTAGACTTTGAAGAGAATTCTGTATCTTAAAAAAATACTCTAAACTTTATCAAGGAGTTAAATCACTTCCTTACCCTCTCTAACTCAGTTCACTCAAATGTCATGAATCATTCCACTCTTACGTGCCAGAGAAGGAAATTTTCATCCTAAAGCATTCATTTCCTCTTTGATAAAATTGTATAAAAATTGTATCAATATCAATTTATTCCCATTTAAAAAATAAAAAATACTCCAGTGTAAAACATCATGGAGGCTCAACAGCCTTCTAGGTCCTACCGGATTCTGGACACTGTTCCTTGCTTTGTCACTGCTGCTTATAGTAAGCACTAATTAAACTAAAATAACTATTGACAGACCTCGCTCTGCACCTCTGGAAATGAGAAAAAGCTTTGCTGAAGAAATCACTGCCTCAGACTTAGGCTCTCTTTTGATGCATGCTGAATCCTTGAGGTGTAGTTCAGATCACCACCAACACTTTCATAACTTTCATCCACAGGTATTTTTGAATGCTAGCCCTTCTTTCTCCCTCCTTTTTTGCACGATAGAAAAAATTATTAATTGCTCAGACTCCTCCTTTTTCTCTTGGTTCTCTTGAAATCCCCTTTCCTCCCACTTAATTTTGTGCATGCATAGCCTGAAGACTTGTATTGTCTGATGGCCTTATGGATCAGATGTGTGTCAATGCATGAAATCAGACCCTGACGTTCTTACAATATACAGATAATGAAATATCTGAGCAGTGAGATTAAGGGGACAGAGCTGTCTTGTCCTAGGGCTGCAACAGACACTGTAACCTGCTGAGATGGTCCGGGCAGTGGAGTCAGCTGGCAAGGTAAGGTACAAAGGGGGAGCTTTACCTGTTTTATGGGATTACCAACCAAGCCCTGGGTGATAAGCAGTACTTTTGGTCATCCCACACTTAGTCTAGAGAGGAGGACTTCTGAGAGCTGTTTTGGAGTCCCATTGCTCCCCCTGTGCCAAAAGACTTTCCCCTTCCACCAAGCAGCTCTATCACTGCCCCTCATTGCCAGGCCCTCCCTGGCTCAGGTGGGGACAGCTATTGCCCTGAACCAGGATATCTATTGTCCTGACCCCACAGCCTGGGTGACAAATGCTTGATAACAGTAGTGACAGACTGCTGGAAGGGTCTGGGGAGTGGTGTGTAGCCAAAGAGAGGGTCTGAAATTATCATCTTGATAAATCATTCCAGAACCCCTCTGCTCTTTAGTAATTTCTAGATATGCCCAGAAAAATACACTCAAATCTATTTTGGCTTCTTTTTCATCCTATTTACCTCCCTTGCAATGACCTCTGTTTCCTTTGGAGTGAATGCGTTTAGCACAGTGGGTGATATTTTCTCTTCTACTCATCCTTTCCTCATTTTTCAGCCTGCCCTGGAATGCAGGATTAGAGCTTGTAATGCAGCATTAGGAGCCTAAAAGGTTAATATCCTGCCTCCCAAAGTCACTTTTAGGCTCACAGGCTTTAATGAAAGACCCCCATACCCCTCCCCTGCTCCCCCACACCCCCAAAAATAAAGGATTTAGGAAACAGGTCAGGGTCTTGTCAAGGGTGAGAAAGAGGGAGGAAAATAATGATAAATAAAGTAAATAAAGGCCAAGCCCTGTTTTTCTATACATAGGATTCAGGACCCTTTTTGCATTTGAGACATCCAGCAATTATTAGTTAATCCATTTGGCAAATGCAAGATGGTGCATAGATCAATTCTTCCCAGCACATTTTTGTATGTGTGTGTGTGCGGGGAATGTTTGCTGACTGAATTAAGGGACAAGCAAAGAAAATACCCTCCTTGTTTCCCTCAAGACAGCAGAGTAGCCTGACAAAGCCACTGCCTGCAGCTTTGGGAGATGGAAGCTGCTGGGCCTCTGGGTGTCTGGGAAGGCTGGAGGAGTAGTGGTGCTGCTGGGGAGAATGCCTGTCTGCACCTTGGTCCCACCTTGGCCACCTCAGTGTCCGACAAAGACAATTTCTTGCCATTTCATCCACCACTGGGCACAGCTCTAGGCATGCTTAAGCAGAAAGCAAGGGGAGAAAGGGGACTGTGTTGTAAAGGAGGAGGGTGGAAAAGCACGAGAGGAGCTGCTGAAGCCACCTTGAATGGTAACTTATGGACTTGATTCTGGAGGGCTTTGGACTGGCAAGGATAGCTATTACATGGAAAGGTGAATCTACACAGGTGAGATTTCTTTTCCTGTTCCCTGGGGGTCCTGGGAAGGCCCATGCTACCCAGAGCACCCAGGAGGGACGGGCAGTATCAGATTCCCTGCTGCTGCTGCGTCTTATTGCTCTGAGGTGTGGGGTGGCTCCTCCACCCTGCTTTGCTTCTTCTTTCTGTAAAGGAGCCCTCACTCAGGACCTAGGACTACAGTTGTACATGTCTTTTCGAAAGCACATTTCACACACTGTTCTGAGCCATATGTTAAAATGAAACATTGAATTTGGAGCTGGCATGCTGGTCTGAATCATAGGAAATACAGCCCTGAGTTTTCTCTCTCTCTCTCTCTCTCTTTTTTTTTTTTTTTTTTTTTTTTTTTTTTTTTCCCCATCCTATATAGATGCTTTTAGTGTGGTTTTGTGTAAAATCAAGAAATTGAATATTTCATTGTCTAAGGAGCTAGTCAGATGAGCCTTGCAGGAAGCCGAGGAGCTGTACAGACCATAAGGTATGAAGGAGAGAGAGGGATATGGAATACAATTCTGCTCCATGGAAAATATCACAGATGGGTTGCTGACTCTTGTTTTTTCATTCAACCTGTTTCCCCAGGCACTAACACACAGCAAACTTACTGGGAAATTTTTTCAGACTCTGATGGGGAATTTTACTGTGAATTTAGCAGACACTTAGACAGTAGCTGCCTGGAAATGTAAAAGTTTTTCTGGAATAAAATGACATTTTCTCATTAAAAGCAAACAATCAAGCAGCACTATGAAAGGAGAATGTGTCCCACCAGCAAATTCTCAAACAGTCCTGAGTGGAGGGCAGGAAAAAGCATTTTGTGTAGGTTTTATATGGTCTACTGGGAAGTTATGATTCTGCCAAATCAGACACAGATTAAGGGGAAAATCTCCAGTAAGTGATAGTATCTCCAATGCATAATAATTCCATAATAATAATTCAGATGGCTGTGACTATTTCATGAGCAATTTCATAAAATAAGGAGTGTCCTTTCTCCTCCTCTGGACTAGATAGCCATTGTGCCTGTTTTAGTATTTGAATTCCTATACTATTCTCAGAAAGATGGATCTAAATGATCAACATCTATCTGAATATGTCCAGTAAAGTTTAACACTAAGTAAGAGTTGGTGTTTGGAAAAATCTTAAGCTGATATTTCAGGCTCTTTTTTTTTTCTCTCTTCTTGGTACAATATTTTAACATGGAGAATATCCTCTGGCATAATACCTAAATTAAGCACTGATGTCTAGAGCTTTATAAGTGATGGATAAATTAGTAGATAGACAAATCAGTAGATAGACAAATCAGTATACTTAGAAGTGCCTGAGATGTTAGATCCATGTCCCACAGACTGACATTTATCATTGCCCTGGGTTTTTATGTAGCTTGCATTTCTCCATAAGAATGGTCACAGAATCACAGAATCACAGAATCACAGAATTTCCTAGGTTGGAAGAGACCTCAAGGTCATCGAGTCCAACCTCCAACCTAACGCTAACAGCCCTCCACTAAACCATGTCCCTAAGCTCTACATCTAAACGTCTTTTGAAGACTTCCAGGGATGGTGACTCCACCACTTCCCTGGGCAGCCTGTTCCAGTGCCTCACAACCCTTTCAGTGAAGAAGTTCTTCCTAACATCTAACCTAAAACTCCCCTGGCTCAACTTAAGCCCATTCCCCCTCGTTCTGTCACCAGGCACGTGGGAGAACAGGCCAACCCCCACCTCGCTACAGCCTCCCTTGAGGTACCTATAGAGAGCGATAAGGTCACCCCTGAGCCTCCTCTTCTCCAGGCTGAACAAGCCCAGCTCCCTCAGCCGCTCCTCGTAGGACTTGTTCTCCAGGCCCCTCACCAGCTTCGTCGCCCTTCTCTGCACCCGCTCAAGCACCTCGATGTCCTTCTTGTAGCGAGGGGCCCAAAACTGAACACAGTACTCGAGGTGCGGCCTCACCAGAGCTGAGTAGAGGGGGACGATCACCTCCCTAGCCCTGCTGGTCACGCTGTTCCTAATACAAGCCAGGATGCCGTTGGCCTTCTTGGCCACCTGAGCACACTGCTGGCTCATATTCAGCCGACTGTCAACCATCACTCCCAGGTCCTTCTCTGCCTGGCAGCTTTCCAACCATTCCTCTCCCAGTCTGTAGCTCTGCTTGGGGTTATTGCGCCCCAGGTGCAGGACCCGGCACATGGCCTTGTTAAACTTCATGCAGTTGACCTCAGCCCATCGGTGCAGCCTATCCAGATCCTCCTGCAGAGCTTTCCTACCCTCAAGCAGATCGACACACGCACCTAACTTGGTGTCATCTGCGAACTTACTGAGGGTGCACTCGATGCCCTCGTCCAGATCATCGATGAAGATATTAAAGAGGACCGGCCCCAGCACCGAGCCCTGGGGGACGCCACTAGTGACTGGCCTCCAACTGGACTTGGCTCCATTCACCACGACTCTTTGGGCCCGGCTATCCAGCCAGTTTCTAACCCAACGAAGCGTGCGCCAGTCCAAGCCAAGAGCAGCCAGTTTCTTGAGGAGAATGCTGTGGGAGACGGTGTCAAAAGCCTTGCTGAAGTCAAGGTAGACCACATCCACAGCCTTTCCCTCATCCACCCAGCGCGTCACTCTGTCATAGAAGGAGATCAGGTTCGTCAGGCATGACCTGCCTTTCATAAAGCCATGCTGACTGGGCCTGATCGCCTGCTTCCCCTTCAAGTGCTGCATGATGACTCTCAGGAGGATCTGCTCCATGAGCTTTCCTGGCACTGAGGTCAAACTGACAGGCCTGTAGTTTCCCGGGTCTGCCCTCCGGCCCTTCTTGTAGATGGGCGTCACATTTGCTAGCCGCCAGTCGATTGGGACCTCCCCCGATAGCCAGGACTGTTGATAAATGATGGACAGTGGCTTGGCCAGCTCCTCTGCCAGTTCCCTCAGTACCCTTGGGTGGATCCCATCCGGCCCCATCGACTTGTGCACATCTAAGTGCCGTAGCAGGTCACCAACCAGTTCTTCATGGATAATGAGGGCCACATCCTGTTCCCCATCCCCTTCCACCAGCTCAGGGTACTGGGTATCCAGAGAACATCCGGTATTGCCGCTAAAGACTGAGGCAAAGAAGGCATTGAGCACCTCCGCCTTTTCCTCATCTCTTGTAACTAAGTTTCCCCCCGCATCCAGTAAAGGATGGAGATTCTCCTTAGTCCTCCTTTTTGTGTTGATGTATTTATAGAAACATTTTTTGTTATCTTTAACGGCAGTAGCCAGATTGAGCTCCAGATGAGCTTTGGCCTTCCTAATTTTGTCCCTGCACAGCCTCGCTACTTCTTTAAAGTCCTCCTTAGTGGCCTGCCCACTTTTCCAAAGCTTATAAACCCTCTTTTTCCTCCTAAGATCAAGCCACAATTCTCTGTTGAGCCAGGCCGGTCTTCTTCCCCGCCAGCTCGTCTTTGGGCACGTGGGTACAGACCGTTCCTGCGCCATGAAGACATCCCTCTTGAAGATCGCCCAGCCTTCCTGGACCCCTCTGCCCTTCAGAACCGCCTCCCAAGGGACTCCACCAACCAGTGTCCTGAGCAGTTCAAAGTCAGCCCTCCGAAAGTCCACAGTCACATTTAGTTATCTGAGTTATATGTCAGCAGGTACTGAAACAGTTAGTTTTACACTAATTCTAGATTGACTTGCAATATTCAGAGTTGGTCAGGGCTTTTTTTTATTTTTGTTTGTTTATTTCATTTTGTTTCATTCTCAGATTTCCACAGTCCTCATTAGGTATCTGCTGGAGGCACCCCGCTGGGTATTAAAAATAACTTAGCACCCAGCTCAGCAACTTCAGTAAGCTGCAGTGATCTGGTGGGAGTGACAGCATTTCTCCTACCCAGCCATGGGAAGTGCCATAAAAAGTAGGGAGAGTTTGAAATGAAAATCCATGATTGATGGTGCTCATGAGGGCCATATACCTAGAATTACTCCAGTGTTCATAAACTTAGGACATTCCACTCAACAGCTCAGAGGAAAGGTGTCCCTTTGACACCTTGGCTGTCCTCCAGCTTAAACTCCAGAAAGACCTCACACAGGGCCACAAAGAAGGCAAATGAACATGAAATAACCTGAGCCCGAGGCCGTGGCATGTCAAGACCCAAAGGAATGACAGAATAGTTATTAGTCTTGGAGAATTACTTTTTTCCATGAATGTTGTATACAGTGTACATTTGTGAGTTCTATGCTATTTGTAACGTGAGATTATAGTCCTGGATTGAAGGTTTGGAGACCTTATACCCTCTGATTAGCCACAAGACTAATAGACCATAACAAGAGCAAAGAAGCTCTCCCCTATCCTCCTCCACTGTGGGCGATTCAGTTCTGCTGCAGGGGGCCTGAACTGCAGGCAAAATTCTTGTTATTCTTAGTTTCTTCTGCCATTGCCTGTCAGCTTGGATTTCCTGGCAAGAGCACTAGTAAAATCTGGTCAGAGTTACTAATTGGGCTAGTAATAACTAAAAAATTACTACTTATCTATTGGGAGCATAAGTTTTCCCCATATATTTTGTCCTTCTAGGTCCTGGATTTAACTTACAACCTGTTGTGGTTTATTTACTTTTTCTCATTGGGAATTTACTAGCTCATTTAGTAGAAACTTCTGAATACACTTACAAATAGCCCAGATGTGATGGACAAAGGTGAGACCTTGAGTGGCTTTCCAGAAGCAGGCAGGGTAGGTTAATGATAGTTCTTTGCACAGGTTCACCTTTCTCTGCTCATCTTTTGTTCAGCATGAGCCTAACATGCCAAGCAGTCTCCTCTCCTGATGCTCTATGTTGAATAAGGAAGTATTTCTGCAAATAGGAAATAACAGTGGGAGAAAGAGAGAAAAAAGAAAACACTATGTTGTGTCTTCACAATAAATAAATAAATAAATAAATAAATAAATAAATTTGCAGGATTTTTTCCTGAACTTTTCAGACAATGCTCATGCATTTTTGTAACATTAGTGAATCTTGCATTGGTTCCAATAAAACTGCAGTGTATAAGAATTGTATAGAGGTGTGCAGATGATGAGAGGGTATATTGAATGTGTTGGCCCAGACTGTAAAGGTCAGCATTTGCTGTTATCCCACCTATAGAGCTCCTGAGAAAGGGTCCCAATATTGACATCAAGCCCTACCATCTAAGAAGTTAGATCCACTTGTCCTATGGAAAATATCATGCGAAATACACTGCTTCTATTTCTTCTAGGTATCTAGTTTGAGAGAAGCCTATTTTGACTGTGGTGGTCAAAGGCTTTAGTGTGCTAAGGGTGACTGATGTGAGATGAATTTGTGGTCTCAGCCCATTTCCCAGTACACACAAGGGCTGTGTCATCCTTAAGAGCTGGCACTAATTGTCAGGATATTCGGTAGAGAAGCCAAACCCTGCTCTGTGTAGGGGGTTAATTAATGGTCTGTGCAAAGGAAGATGCAGTGGTTGGGAAGTGGGAAGAGGTAAGATTCTCTGACCCTGATTAAGTGTGGGTTTGTGGATAAAGCCATCTCCATTTCTGAACCTCTAGGAAAACCAAATCAAACCAAATAAAACAAAGCAAACATGGGGAAAGCCACTATTTATTTATTTATTTTTAATCTTTACAAGAGAAATTTGTAGAATTCAGAATTTGCCATCATAATCTAAAAAAAAGTATTCCAAGGTCAGGCAGTAACTAACCCAGAACCATCAGAAACTGAATGTCTCTTTGGCTGTTAGTCCTCAACACAGCCTGTGTGTTACCTGTGGACACAGGATTTTTAGTCTTAGATGAAGCTTGGTGAAGTTGATGAATGGTTCTCCAGTGACTTCAAAGGACACAGAGGTAGACAGCTATCCATGGCCTAGGATTCCCATGAAAGAAAATCTCCTTAGGAATGTGCTCTGTGAGGCTTTAATAAGACTTGAGTGTCAACTCAGAGAGAATAGAGGAAGATGTATATTATCTTGTGCTGTTTTTTTACACCTACATTGATGACAAGGTACTTTTCCTTTCCCCTTCTCCCATGCCTCCTCACCAAGCATCTGACATTTTTTGAAGTTTAACTGAAGAAAGAGAGGGCCAAAATCTTTTCTTGAAAAAATGCTTCAAAATGCCCCTCTCATCTAGCAGATGATATAGTAAAAGTGCCATTGGCTAAATTAGACACTGGAAATGGGAGGATGGAGCAGAGCAATACCCATCTAGATGCTTGACAGGATACAGCCAGCAGCATGTCTTTCCTTTCTTGACTCTTCCACTGATCTTGGATTTCTATCACATCCCTTTTCTGCCACATTCGAAATGCTTCAGAAAAGGCCAGTTTGGGATTAACATTTCACAAAGAACAGGTGAGATCCTTATTTTCAAACTTATTGTTTTGGCCATGCCTATTTGTGTTAAGTTGTCTACGTTTTGGTCAGAGCAAAAGCTATTTCCTAGGACTTTTTTCAATGATTAGTCAAGGCATAATGTGTCTGAGTGTTGCCCCATATGGTTGTAAGCTGTGGTGGTTGGGTAAAGGTAGAACGTAGCTGTTGAAGACTACTTTTGGTTCTCAACCCAGACTAGGGTGAGTTTTTCGTCATTGACAAGAGTTGTCCTAGATTTACCCCCAAGACAGATGAGATTGGATTTTAGCCTGTTGCTCTTTGGATAGGTGATGTAGTTCATAGCTGATGAGCTCAGGCCATTATGAGGTCATGGTTGGTTATTAGGGCAACCACAAGACTTATATGACCTGTCTGCATTACATTTATTTTGGAGGGCTTTGTACTGCTCAAACTACTGCCTTGTAAAGGCAACATCCTTTATCTGGCTCAGATTTTCCCAGGGCCTCTTCTAATGGTGAAATTAAAGAAGGTAAAGGTTAGCAATAGCCCCTCTAATACATTTGATCATTTGACTTATAGCGAAGCTGGAGAATGTGGTGGAGAGATTTTTAGTCTCTCAGTAGGTATCATACCTGTCTGATAAATCAGTTGTCTTGCCTCATCTTCGTCAACACACGCAGATAATAATAATAATAATAATAATAATAAAGGCAAGTGTTTTTACCCATATTTTGTAATATTGTCCATGGTTTTAAAGGTCTTTATTGTCCTTAGCAACCTGCATGATGTGGCATTTAACACTGAGTGCTTTAGCACCTCTGCAGTATACCATCTCTCCACACTTCATGGTGACAAACACATCTAGCAAGTTGGGCTAGAGCACTAAAATGCCAGAAATTTCATTGATTCCTGTCCCAGCATTTCAGATTTCAGGAATTATTAGTCTGCTGCTTAGTATGTTTATTATAACCCTGCTGCACTGGATGCCGAAGGCTTCCAGCCAGTGATTTCCAGTGGAATGGAAGGAGACAGCTTGACTAGGAAGATCAAACTCAAACCTGGGAGCTGATCCAATATGGAATCATATCTATTTTGAGAATTTGATTTCTAGCTTTAATTAAGGAAATCTTTGGATCATCCAACAGCCCTGTGGCTTTGTGGCAGGCACAGGAAGCTCTTGATTCATGGGTCAGAGACCTGACCCCCCACCTCCCTGGTGCGGTGGTGGGATGGGGATTCTTTTGGAGAAGCATCATCTACATGTTCCGGGGGAGCTGTTTTTGCAGAATGGTTCTGACCACCAGCTGCTGATTGAGGGGTGAAGGCTTTCTCCTATGGTGTCGGAAGGGGGAAGTTGGCAAAGCCGTTGTGACTTGCATGAGCAAAGACAGTGATTTATCAGAGCTTTAGTGGAAAGGGTAGCTGATAGGGATTCTTTGTGCGGTCAAATACCAGCTGGGCTTTGCCTTAAAGGGGTGGTATTCCACTCGAGAGGGAACCCAACAGCATTAGTAATGTCGTATGACAGTATGCACAAATCATCCGCTGCTGGTATGAATGGTCCTGCAACCCTTGACAGCAACTTGCTGCTGTATTTGGAAATGATCTTACTCATGCCTCTGGGATGCAAATGATCCAACTCCTGGCTCCCCCTCACCCCATGTCCTTACGCCACATAGGGCCAGAGGCCAGGCCCACACTGTGCCCCTGCCATGTGGGGCTGGTCTAAATGGCAAGCAGCATTTGGAGCGGCCGAGGGTGTGATGCGAGAGCTATAGCATGTGGAAGTGGTGCCGGCAGCACGAGGCTGTGCCTGTGCCAGCTGTGGCTGGGGTGGATGCATGGGGCAGCCAGCTGTGGCTCCACTCAGGAACGCACCCTCCTTCCCCTCCAGATGTTCCTGCTCACCAGCACGGACAAACCCACTCCCTACCCTCCAAACGGATCGATATTCCCCCGACACCAGTGCCCAGTTCCCAGGGCCCCTGTGCCAGGGTGGCAATGGGGAACAGAACAGGGTGTATGTTTTATTTAATAATTTATATGTATGTATATAATAACATGATCAGGTCTCAAATAATGAGCTCAGATTTTTTCCCCCTTATTCCTGCTTTCCAGGGAATGCTGGCAGGTTTGGCTCTGTGCATCATACCACAAAAATCTCACTCCTCCAGAAGAGGGCTAATACATGAAGGAGCTTTCTACCAGGCTGATGTATCACACATGCTTTATGTATCAGCGTGGATTTCTTTGGTTGAGACAAATGGATCAAAGACATAAGGCAGGGCGTGGGTTTCAGGGAGTTTTAGTTCTTGCAGACATGGAGAGCTGGGCAGCATATCATGACTAGAAAGGCACAGGCACAGCCAAATGTAGGAAATGGTATTTATGAGCTGTGCTTAGAAACTGCCTCTGGAGCTTTCAGAGCAGCTGGTGTCACTTTCAGCTGACATTTGTGCAACTGAAATGCTTACAGTGCAGACAGGAGCAGGAAACACAAACTATAGACAAAGGATTGATGGATGCAGGACCAAGAAATATGTGTCGTGTGGTCCAGTTCCCCTGCTTGCAGATTTCTGTCATTTTATCTTCTTGAAATTGTGGTAGGGATTAATTCCAGGGTTGAAATGCTGCTGGAGACAAGAGTAAATTTAAACATCTTCAACTAATCTACTCCACAAAGACAATCTATTATAGATTGTGCTGAATGTTTCCAACTTCCAACAGGTGAACATTTGAGATCCTGACATCATTCTTACTCTCTGAGGGTGTCCCCACAGTCACACCCTTGACATGGAGATGTTACTTGCGGAGGAAAATGAGAGGTGTATCTTTAACAGCAATGAAAAGGAGGATGTCTATAGAAGGAGATAGCTAATTACAGTAATTTCAGAACTAATTGCAAGTCTCAAATATGTTTATTTTCCAAACATGTTTTACTATGGTGTTCTATGCATATTAAATGCTTGTTAAGGAACTGCAAAGTGCCTTGACTTTGAGTTTTGAGTAGGAATTATGAACACCCACTCAGTGAGGTTTCACATACCTGGATTTTATGTCAGTTTAATACCTTCAGGAAAGTCTGGGAAAAAACAGGTATGTAACCTGCTGCCAGCTAAACTGATGAGAAATGGAGACTTTTCCATTTAAAACATGCCCACCTCCTGTAATTGTCCTCCAGTGTGGAAAGTCTTCTTCCTAGCCTCTCAGAAAACTGAAGAAATAGCTTTTTCTTTTTCTTTTATTTTTTTTCATGTTAGAATATGGTGTGGAGATGAAAGACCCAGCAATGTGCAGGGGTGCTCTCAAGCTAGCAGTGATGTGACATCAGCAGGATTTGGAAGAAGATACTTCATTTGTTTCAGTGTGATTGATAGCAGTTCCCAAACTAACCATAAAATGGCCAGTAGGATTTTAGACTGGACTCAATAAATTTGCATATCTTTGCATAGCAAAGGGCAGTATTGCATGGACATACTGGTTCACCTCAGTGATCGCTCAGGCCCCTCTGGACTGTTCCTCACTGTGTAGACACCCCCAGCTCCAAAACTGCCACCAAAATCAACCATGACTGAGTGTCTCAAAAGGGTAAGCCTGAGCTAAGCCATGGCCAGCCTTCAGGGCTGCTTGCCCTCTCATAGGTTGAGCAGTGCTGAAGAACACCCTCCAGAAGGTCACGGGGCTTCTGTGGGGCCCTTGCTTTCAGGACCTATTCATTCCCTGTCCCTGAGAGCAGTAGAGTCCTTCCATGCCAAATCCTGTATTCCCCCTTGCTGGGTCACCCCCTGGTTAAGACAGAATACGAAACAACAGCACACATCTGGAAAAATCCTGCGGGTCTCTTGACCTGTTGGCTGTAGAAATTGCTGCTGGCTTCTGCTGAAGAATTGCCTCTTCCTCCCCATCCTTTTGCACAGTACTACATTTGTCAAGCTTTCACTGGGGACATGAGGCTCACTGGTGAACAAATAAGTTTTGCCAAGGCCAAGAAGACAAAGACAGACTTGTGTTAGTGTTATGGAAAGAGGGGTGGTAGGTCCTGTTCCACCCCATCCCCATCAAACCAATGCAAGTTTTTCTGTTCCTTGATGATATATTTTCACTGCAGGAATAGCTGGAGAGCATGGCACATATTTTTGTTCACTCTGCCACTGCCTGGATTGGCAGGAGATGTTGCTAGGCAGTCATTGTGAGTGTTTGTATACACAACACCAGGTTACTGTGAAAATTTGGGAAAGTCCCATCCCAGAGGTGATGCTCTCACCACCACGTGAGAGCGGTTTTCCACGGGTACAGGGAAATGGTCACTCTCCACAATCACTGATCTATTTTTTTTTTTTAAATAGTGCCAAGATTTTTGTTGCTCCTATAGCTCACCGTACAGTGGAAAGCTGATGTGATGTCCACAGCCCTGCTTGGAGTAAAAGAGGGAAGGAGCTGTGCCATCAAGTGCTACAACATTGTCATGATGGATGCATTAACAACATCACCCAGGGAAAGGGAGTGTGCTTGGGATAACATTATTCCCACCATTGGTAAAAAATTAGGAGAGAATACAAATATATCACTTCTCTTGGGTGCTTTCAAGATGGGAGGAACTGGGCCCCCCAAACCTGAGTCAGTTTTGAAGGGGTATCTCCCCAGATCATGAAATGGTCAGATGTCTACTGAGTTTGGAACAGGAGATATCAGGATGGGAAGGGATTCTTAAACCAGAGGCTGCTGGACTCGTGGCATAACAACTGAGTGTGAGAGTGGTTCAAGGGAAGTCTTAACCAGTGGGAGGCCAGAATGACAGGCCTGGTGCTGTATCCTGATCTTGCTTCAGTGGATTTACAGCTGGTTCCTTTCCTGGAATGAAAAGATTAGAATCACTGGAGCTGTGTGTGTGTCTTCCAGCGAGGAGAACTAGGTATGCAGCAGCTGTAAAAATAAAGAGCCCTTGCAGGCCATCGTAGTAACAAGGTTTGGAAACTGTTGAAAGTGGGGTGGGGTGGGAAATCCTCAAATTTCCTACTTTTTTTTATTGTCAGTGTTGTTCTGAATTTCAGCTTGTCAGTTTGGAACCTGATTTGAAAGAAATGAGAGTTTTACATGACATTTTTGTTTGGGGAAGCCTTAGGAAAAAAAAAAAAAACGTCTCAACACTTCCTTGAAATCTCTAAAAAATTCTTATTGGTTCTTTCTAGTTTGTCCCATCACTGCCTTTCCCAGGAACACTGCTGATTTTGGAGCTCCTGGCTAAAAGAAATCAGTGATGTAAAGCCTGATGAGAATTTCAGAGCGACTTGACAATGTTAAACTGTGTGCTTAATTATGATGTTAGCTCATTGCATTTTCATGCCTTAGGACTTCAGCTGAAGCTCCATCTACATGCGGGTGACCACATATGACACCAGACTTGTGATTTCCACTTACTCATCAGTTACTGAAGGAAACAGAGTAGAAGGACAGACAAATAAGAAAAATAGTCACTTAACAGAGTCTAGGAAAAGACTGTATTAGGAACTGGAAAAGTAAAATGTCATTTGCTTCTTCTGACAAAATGTTGTGTAAATAGGATTGATCAGAATAGCAAATTGCCATTCTGCCTATCAAGATATGTTGCTGCAAAACTTCCTATTTGCTTCACTAACTTAAAGATCTCATGAAAGCTGAAGTTTAACACAAAGCTAGGGTGAAACTAAAGTAGGAAATATCTCTTTTCCTCTTTCTTTGCTCTGAACTTGACTGGGGACCTGTTCAGAGGAGCTTTTATCTCATACTGATGACAGCAGTGACATCAGTGGGAGTTATGAGACCCCTTTGCCTTTCCCTTTGAGTTGGGCCTGTAAAACTGCTAACCCAGCACTAACCCCTCCACCACAGATGTCCTTCCTAGCCCTGGACTGACTGAGATACTCTCTTTGGGCACTCTGGTGGGCAGGGGAAGGAGAGGTGCAGTCTGGAAAGGTTCACAGCCCATAGCAAAGGAATCATTAGCTCAGGAGAATGGGATGATGTTAAGTATTGCTAAGCAATATAGGTCCACTTAGAATAACTAAAGAATTATGTTCTCATATTCCTTTGCTAGTCATGTAGGGGTGTCTGATTTGTCTGGTGTAGAAAGGCTTGACATTGCTGCATGTGGGAACCTGACTATACATGCTTAAATCTCAGCTTCTGAGTTTGATCATCTGTCTATGTTGGAAACAAAAGCCAGGCTGAAACTGCAGACAAAATTGTAAGGAATGAAAATGTCGACTTCCCAGAGATGATTTTATTGTGGAATTATGTCCCTTGCCTATTAATAAATAAAATACGTTAATATCTTTACTCACTGAACTGAAATTATTAATTGCAATCTCAATAGCTCATTCCTTCTGACTATTTTTGGGCTTCTTGACCTTTGCTTTATCTACTTCTTTGTTTAATTCCAGGTATGCCCCCTTAGTTTGGGTGGCTGTGGTCTGTCCTTCCAGAAAGGTGCTCTTCAGCTCTGAGCCCTGTCAGGCTTCTTGTGGGCAGGAGGGCATGTTACCCACTTGTTTTTTTTTCATCTTAGTTCTATTTGTTTTCTGGTCACAGAGGCTGCTACCCTGGCCCAAACTAATGATCCAGAACTTGTTCTGAATCTCAAGCAATGGCAAGCACCATCTACTCCTGAAAATGAATAAATAAATAAACAAATAAATAAATAAAATAAAAAATAAAGGCACAAGAAACTTCCAATAAGCAATTAAGAAAAGCTGTCCTTGGAAAGTTTCTTCTTGACTTGCATTAGTAAGAGATCAGTTTATTCTCTATAGCATGAGAGTTTCCATGCCCTCCCCAAAGTACATTTTAAAATTCCTTATTAATCCAGTTACAAGGTCATTATTGATCAACATATATTTTAATTATGTAAAGACAACACTAGGATTTGCAGAATTATTTGTTGTGGAAAGATGTTTTTTCCCTTAATATCTTTCCACAGTCCCTCAAAGAATTTGTTGAGCAACCCTTGAGATTAGAGGCTGTTCTGGACTTGGTCCTAGAAAACAAGCCAAGTATGATAAATAAAATAAAACATCTGGAGGTCTAGCCATCAGAATATCATCAGATATCCACTGGTTCTGAGGGAATGTTATGTATGAAAGGTAATAATCTGAAGTATTGTGCTTTTCATAAAACATAACTCTCTGAAAGAATGTAGAAAGAGACAAAAAATAATGTTGATCAGAGCTGATTGTCTAGAAAATTTACTATGGAAAATCATGAGGTCTGTAATGAATAGTTGGATAGCTTTAACAAGTGTCTGTGCCAATAAAATCTAAACATATATTTAAAAAACAAAGATAACAGAAGTCAATCTTGCTAAGCAGAGATGCAAGGAACAATGCGAAGGATAAACACTGTTTAAAGGGGAAAAAAGGCAAATAAGGTTCTAATTAGTGGGAGGGAACAGATTACACAAAGAAGATAAAAGCAAGGAAACCTAATTGGAAACACAGCACTGTAGTATCAAACAATCCGAAGTATGTTATCTAGCACAAATGACTTTTCAGCTCTTTTCACAAGCAAGTGGTGAATAAAAAGGTTGATGCTCTTGAGGTTAAGAGACAGGAAGCAAAAGAAGAAAAAATATTAGTCACTATTAAAATGCCCATTGCCCAAATCAAGTAAGAGACATATGAACCACAGTGGAGACTGCAGTTTCTGTTTCATCCCTCATGGAAATATATGAACACAGACTGATGTCAAATGTTTGAGTTCACCAAATTCCTGCTGTCTCTTCATGGGTTCCAGTACTGGTAGAAGTACTGCAACTTAGAACTTAGCAGAGATCTAAGTTCAGTCTGAGCATTGCTACCTTGTCATATTACTGTGGTGGCCCAAGTAGTTATTTCTCTGATTTTGGCCCTCCCACTGTAGATATCAACTGTAGACTTTGAAGTTTGGAATCAGAAAGCGTTGGTGAGTCTTCTCACTCCCTAGCCAGAAAATGGAGAGCTGGGTGCTTCTTACAGTGTTGAAATGGTTGCAGAAATACCATATGATCACCTTGTAATGGATTTTCTGAAGAGATATCTAATCAAGGCCTTTGACGTTATTTTGGGGAGTCATTTGAAATCCAAATTCTAAGCATGATGGAGAACTAAAAGGGCAGAAAATCACTCTCCTGAGTTTATGATGGCTATGTCTACATTATATGCTGTAGCTGAGGGCTGGTATATGACCTTTGGTTCTTAATGTACAAACATACTCACTGAAAAAGAGCAATCCTCATCTGTTTGTAGAACTGCCATCCTTCATGTCCTTGTTGTTAGACTCAGAAATACATGCACAAGAGGAGTGGCACTTCTTTCTTTCTTTATTTATTTTTTCCAATCTCCACCTCTTTGTATATAAAGACAAGGCCAGAGAAGATCTAGGAAAACACTTTGTGGTGAATAACCTACTGGCTACCTTTCATTACTTTCTCTCTTCAGGGATTATGATTTTCTTGAATTGATGCCCTCTCTCAGTACAGTTCTGTGAGTACTTATTATATGGGGTTCAACAATCCTGACAGAAGAACTGCTTTGTTTGGGTGCCTGGGTCACACAGCAGTGGTTTATATTTGTTGGAGTGACATGCACACCTTTTGCAAGTGGCTTTCTGGAAGGAAGATCACATTTTCAAATGTCTTTCTGCAGTATTTAATGGATGCAAGGAGATGACTGGCAAATTCACCCCTTTACAGAGAGCACAAGGGTGCCTCACTGCAATTGTATAGATTTGGCTGTTCTTTTCCAAGCAGTATACAGCCAGGCAATGCCAACTCATTTAGATTTCAAAATGCCAGCATATTTGTGGTCATTGTTTCTTCTTATTTTGTAGAGTTTTGCTCAGCATTATTTGGAACACATTAGCCTCATGAGTTTCTGGCAGAAGATGATAGTGCTGTGATCCTTTCTGTAAACAGAGTGTCTGTCTATCTATCTGTCTCTCTGTCTTCTCCTCTTGTAGTTTGAACCCTTAATCATGAAGCAAGTTCACTGCTTAACCATGATAGTGAACCCAGACAATTCCTTATTGGTGACAAAGGGAAGCTGTCTGCAGGACCACACATTTGTAGGAATGATGATTAATGACATTTTTATTTTTATTTTTTTGTTAAAACATTATGATATTTTAAGGTGAAATAAATACAATCATTCCTGTCTGGTTGACAAATTGGTGCAAGAATGCCAGGAAATATGCTGAGGACAAAGGAAAAAAGTTGCCTTAAGTGAACCCTTAATGGATGAGGGAAAAGAACTGGATAAACAGAAGTGAAGCGAGAATATTCAGTGAGAATATTTTACATTTATAAATTTATATTTATATTTATATATTTTATTTTATATTTATATATTTTATTTTATATTTATATTATATATATATGTTAAAGAGTATATATATTTATATTTCAGGGGTTTTAAGAGGGTATATTTGGTTTCTGTAGTGTCTGTAAAGAGCTGAGATACTGCTAAGGCCACTGTGAATAGCAGAAATGAGTCTCTCATGGGAACTATAGCACGACCCTTTGTTGGCCAGAGGTGGCCGTGTCTTTTTTTTTTTTTTTTTTTTTTTTTTCATAATAAATACACCAGAAACCTCGAGTTTTGATCTCTGGAGTTTATTGGACTTTAAACTGGAACAAAACTGGAACTGAGTTTCTGGAATGGAGAATTTCAGATCTGCCAGTAGATGTTTTTCTTTTACAAACAGGGGTTCACAGAGAGATCACCTGTCCCCCATGTCTTTGTAGGAAAAATCCTTTCTTCTGGGTTATTCACAGTCCAGACATTTCTAAAGGGTCTTTAGGTTGCAGTCACATCCACACAGTCCCCGAGACTTTAGGAAAAATCTCCTTCTTCCTGTTCCGTTTGAGTTTTTAAGGGTCAGTGCAAAACTAAAATTTGCCAGCACCATTCACAGCACCTTTAGTTCTATAAAGAGATCGAGCATCTCTGATTGACAACATGCAAATAGTTTTACAGCCAGGGGAAATAGATGGGTGCCTGACTGCTTGCAGTATGAGCCTGATGGTGTAAGTGACCTGATCACTCAAGTGCTGACCAAGAAAGCAAACAGCCAACTGCAAAATATAGCTCTCTAAATAAGGACAGGAAAGATGGTTTCAGAAAATGAGTGCTGTCTCATGTTAACATGTGGTAAAGTTTTGAGGTTATTGCTGGTGGCCAAATATATATATATAAAACAGGTCTACCATATGTTCTCTTGATAAATTTTAAGCAGGGGACCATGCTGTGGTTGAGGTTTGCATCTCAGATATGGAGTGATAGAGTACAGGAAAAATTTTGACACAGTGAAGGTCAGGAATGGTGGTGCAGACACAACTGGAAAGCTTTGAGGCTGAACTAGGGTTATAAAGTTAGAGGTGGGATCAGATGGTCACAGCACCACGGCTCAAGTGCTGAGCGGACTGACATTCATGCACAGTTGTCCCTTGCAGGAATCATGGTGGAGTTTGTTCCCTCAGGGTTCAGTCTAGCCAAGCTGAGCTTTGCTGTAATGCTTGTGGGAGCTTGCTCCTTTTGTCAGGCTCCCTGACAAATCATTACATGTGGGGCGCTCTGTCTGCTATGGTGGTGGAAATGTGCTCTTCACCTTTCCTCTCCATTTCCAAGACAAACCTTCCCCTGAAAGCCATACCAGATCACAGGAAAATTCAGGTCATAAGGGATTGTATATTATCTTCTCCAACCTCTTGTTTAAAGTGGTGATGGGGAAAACTCACTGCTAATGAGGGGGGTGAGATGAGCTTTCACCACAATCTCCATGGTTAACAAAAGGCAATGAACTATCTTTAACATCTCTCATGAAGGACAACCTTTCATGAATCAAACAGGACGGCATTTTGGTTTTCTTCTCCAACCCTGTGACAAATGATAACATCAATGTGACAGTGTTCCTTTTCTGGCTAGCAGACCCATTCAACCACCGAAAAAGCCACTGGTTTCAAAAAGACCCAATGCTCTAAAGAACAGCCCTTGTTCCTCTGAATTTAGGCTTTCATTTGAATGGGGTATTATTCCCTATATAGACAGAATGAAATAAAGGATGGACCTCTGTAAGCAGAATGATCTAAAGCTAAATCAGGCTCCAAGCTCAAAGAGAAAGCACAGAAGACAACACTGCTTAAGCCTGGCTGCTATAAAAAAGTATTTTCGAGGTCTCCACTGGCACTGCATTATTTTTATGGCTTGCACCCTTTCAGTACACCATCTTAAGTGTGCCTAGGATGGGAACTGAAGAGTGATAGAAAGGAAAGACTAGGGCTCATTTCAACCAACATTAGCAATCTAAAATTTGATATCTTGTCAAAATTGGACATTTCAATTTATTTATTTATTTATTTATTTATTTATTTTTGTATAGCTGACACTAAATAAGCATGTTTAGAGGGCAAATCATCCAAATGATTTCACAAGAACCTATAACACTTAAGATGGGGTGAATCTTTGTCAGACTTTTTCAAATGATTATTCTGATGATTAAAGATGAAATGGAAGATAGATGATAGAAAGTAAGTTATATCCTTTATTTTAAAATATTGCCTCTGATTTGAAAGACCTGTTTTGCACAGAAAGCCTATTTTAACATTGAAGAAATAACTACAATAAATAATTAAATATCAATTAAAGTATATTAATTAAATAAATAATAAAGTAATAATTACATTAAACTCCAAAGTATTTAATTAGTCTTTGGACACTCTAGATTCTGATATAAACCAATTTTCCAATGATAAACTTTGAAGTGTATGATTTCCCTTTTCCTGATCATGGGCTTTTCTCAGGGGACAGATCAGCATATAGAACTCTTTACTGGACTTAGTGTGATGTGTGCCCTTAATGACTGTTACTCAGTGATTTTTCTAACTTCCCTGACTCAACTTGACATCCTGACCTTCTTGTACCAGAGCTACAAGGCTGCCACATCTTCAGGATGACTTTGCAGATGACTCCTTTAGGGGTTTCTTTTAAGCTGGATGTTCAGCTGTTTCTCATCTGATCTAGCTTTATTGTTGTTATTATTCCTTTACTTTTTTTTCCCCCTCTGATTTTGCTTACATCCATAAAATCAACAAATAATCCAGCAAAAAGCATTCCTGGAAGGTTAGGGTACATGCAGCCACATTAGCCATTAAAAGTGTCTGCAGGGCACAGTTCCCAGTCAGTAGACGTGGGGGTGAGATTTCTCTCATCTTAATATCAGATGTCTGAAAATTATTTAAGTCTGTGCTAGTTATTCAGTTCTCCCTTTAAAGTGAAGGCAGCCTACACACACCCATTCACTCCCTGGCCTCCAGGATCAATTTCATTAAATGCCTCTATAATCCTGTTCAAAGGAAAAAGAGCAAATCAAACAAATAAACAAACAAACGAACAAAAAACAGGCAAATGGGGCCTCCTTTACATCAGGAAAGGTAGAATTTGGAGACTCTCAGATATTAGTGTTTCTGAATATCTCAGGGATTTTATAAGTCCATTTTTACCTCCAGCTGCTCTCTCCTCTTCTCACCAGAGACTCTGTTAACCCTAATCCATTGCAGCTGATCTACAAACCCTGCAAGTTAAATAAAGAGCAGCTACATTTTCAGCAAAGTAGAGGTTGTTATGGTTTCATTCAAAATGCAAAGCCAGGTGCTTTAAATACACTTTACAATAGAGGGTTAAGTTACAATAACAAACTTACTCACATTGGTGTTAACTCACACAGAAGAAGAAAAAAGAAAAATTATGCTCATCCAATTCTATACAGCTTGGCAAGAGATGGGAAAAGCAGTGCAGGGTTTCTAGGAAAGCACAAGGAAAGTCACTGCTTAGAAAGCTGATCTGGTGATTTTTTTTTTTATTATTATTTTTTTTTTTTTCCTGGATTCACACAAAACCACACAGGCCAGGAGGGATTTACTTCAGTGTCTGCCACAGTGCACAGTAATGAGCACTGGTCCAAAAAGAAGCTCTTTGCAGATGATCTTATATGTGCTGCGCATTTCTGTGGCTCTGTTCCATTAGATGAGAAAGAAAGACCTGAAGTGCAAAGAACGCCAGACATGTTGTTCTGAAGTATCAGCCATGCAGAAAGCTAGATGGTTAAACACATATTTAAATTGTGACCTGAAAATCAGTGTCAAGCCTCTACACAACTCCTGTAAATTTAGTCTCATTTTATTACTAAGTCTCATATTACTACTAACTTATCTACTAATTACTACTTATTTATCTATCTATCCACTGCCCATATCTATCAGGCATATTTACTGCTAAAATAACATTCTCTTATTTAACATAATCATAGAATCGTAGAATATCCTGAGTTGGAAGGGACCCATAAGAATCATTGAGTCCAACTCCTGGCACCACATAGGTATACCCAAAATTTTAGACCACATGGCTAAGTGAACAGTCCAGACGCTTCTTAAACTCTAACAGGCTTGGTGAAGTGACCACCTCACCATATGCCAGATAAAACATATACCTCTTTGCTGCTTTGAACAAGATGGCTTTCTGATCCTGCCACAGGAATATTCACTTCCCATCTTCACCAGAGATATATTTGTGAGTGATTATTTAGTTCATTTAATTTAATCACTACATCCAACCACAGTTTCTCTGCTTAGAATCTTATGGTTTACGTAATTGTCTAACACAGCTATATTGGCAGCAGCTGGGGAAAGCTCCCAGATTTGATTGGTAGCATTTTCACAACAAGAGAGGCACATCTCCTTTGTTTTGATATATGGGAGAGAGAGAGACAGTTCTGCTGCAGAAGTTTCACAGATTTAAATAGAGATGATTATTTAGCCAAAACACCACTCCAGCAATCACATTTTTCTGGAGACATTGGGCAAAGACATTGGATTGCAAATGGTTTAGTATGCCATCAGCCAAATTGTGATGACTTGACCAGAAATTAATTGTAATGCGAAGTACTAATTTGGTTAAGCCATCTTCAGAGACATTTCATGGTCCTCTCTGCACTGGAGCAAGGACACAAAGTTCTCTAAATATAAATGTCTAGCGTCATTTGAGCCTCTCAGAAGAAAGACATCCACATGAACCTCATAGATAATAGAAATGTTAGTAGAATACTTATGGTTCTCTAAATGCTGGAGATCAGCTGGAATCCCCGAGAGCATCTCAAAGAGCATTGGATGCCTATGTTTAGGCAAATGAATTAAGGTCCATAATCATCATGGCCAACTTGGATGAAGGCAGAATGACTCCTTCTGGAAAGACTGAAAGCCTTCAAATTGCTCCAGCATACACTTATGAGGGTAAGACCGTGACCTCAATCTGACTGCCATCCCAGCTGGGAAGAGGAAGCAGTAATCACCGTATTTGCTTACTTGCATATTCCAAATAATGAAGGAAAACCAGCTAAGACCAAATGAGCTCAACTGAAATCTGCAAATCCAAGCATTGTATGTGCTTTTGTCTCAGACTTTGCTGTATCTGGAGGGTTTTTTTATGCATCCCTCACACTGAAAGACCAGTAATTATGAAGAAATTCAGGTTTGTTTTAAAAAGAAAATAAAGTAATAATCCTCAGAAGTGCAGAAAGAAACCTTAAAAAGTCAAAATGGAAAATTTTCCAGTACTAGAAGGCAAATGAGCCTACATTTATTTTTGTAAAAGTCTGATGGATTTTAATTCGATAATATGCCTGGGATGGGAGGGAAAAGGCAGAGGGCTGACTCATGTTTTTTGAATGTTTGGGGTTAGCACCAGTGTGTTTGGCAAATTCTTATGTGTACTTAATATGTGTGAAGGAAATTATAATTGGTCCATAGATGATTTGTTAGCTAAAAATAGGGCTAAAGCTGTAAAAATATTTGTAACATAAAATTTCACCAACTCTTCATCATTCTTTAGCACTTTTTTCAAAACACATTGCTAGCTATGGGGTCTCTAAACACCTCTCCATGGTAATTTATTTGAAGGTTGATGGCAAAGCTGAAGATGCATTTCAGCACGTTGGGTGAGATCTGCAAAGGCCGTTAAATGAGATGAGGACCTACCAAGCTAATGGAGCAACTCCTTCTCAATCACAACATTGAACTGCCTCACTGATTTCAGTGCCTATATCCTTCCAGTGCCCCTTGATTGCTTTGGTTCTGTATTCATAAATGAAGGTGCAGTGACTCAGAGGTTTGGCTGTCTGAGCTGTCTGTCCTTGATGGCTGAAAACATCTCCAAAGCAGGTAACTGATCTCAGCTTTTGCTAACCCCCGTATTACTTTTCCAGCCCTAATTCTGCATGTTGTCTTCATATTTTGAACTCTTCATGCCATTGAGCTTCTCCTGGCCACTTTTTCTTCTAAGACAACAGAAACCTGCTAGAAGATGCATTTTGCATTCTCCCTACAGGAATGTTCCCAGGTGAATTTAGCAAACTTGACATTAGAGAGGAATCCCAAGCAAGCCCATGAGGTGGTCCCACTAATTACACGGCATGTCACCTTATTTTCTTAAGTGTATGCAGGGAAAGTCTCAGTCTGTACATAGAACAGATTGAAAGTCCAGTTGAAGTCGGTGGAAATAATCCTCTCTTGACCTTCGTGAGCTTTGGCTCCTCTCCAGACTCATGATGTTCACACCTCCTTAATGTAACCTCCGGCACTTGAGTAATGCAAAGCTGGGTTGGGGAAAACGTCAGGTAATGCAGTGCAAGCAGCCACCCCGGAGGAGACAGACTGGTTGGATTTTCCCAGCTCTGCCGTGGTTGAGTGCAGAGTTTATGAAGTGCTCCTTCTTTGAGTGCATCCAAGCTGAGCAGTGGCATTTGCTGTGCCTGTGAGAAGAGGCCACAGAACATGAGCTGCTGCTGACACCTTACCGGTGACCTCAGTGCTGCTCGCCTCTCTCTCCTCTCCGCAAGCTCTGCCCGCTCCCAGTCACCCCCCTCCTCTTCCTCTCCCCACCCCCATGACAGCACTGCAGCTGGCTCCAAAAATCTGTCAGCTTTGAGTTTCTACCCCCTGAAATTATAGGTGACGTTTTGCAAAATGGTGGAGGCCTGCTCAGTGTTATCTCCCTGTCACTCCGCGTTTGCCCTTGTTTAATATGTGGATGAACTTGGACAAATCCCACAAATTCCTCTGCTTTCCTCTTTTTGCTTTCCCATCTCATCTTTCTTCTTCAGCCCAAGTTTAACAGCAAGCGTAAAAACTGTCCTTTCCCCAGGCTGTTAACCAGTCATTTAATCTTATGCTTTGTTCACAGCATGAATCTAGAAATGACATGCATACATATATGACATACATGTGCAAACACATGTGTATGCATGTGAAGATATTGCTCTTTCACATCAAGATTTTCATCTTGATATGGAAGGAGCGGAGAACCTGGAAGGAAATCCATTTGGCAATGGGAATGAAGTGCAAGCTTTCAGTTCTTTTTTTTTTTTTTATTTTTTTTTTTTTTTATTTCAATCTTTAGCCCATCTCTCATCATTCAGTTATGTACTTTCTCCTCAGTGAACAGTTCTGCTCTTGACAGGCACTAGCCAGCCCTCTGACTAGCCATTCCCCCCTTTTTTTTGGGTAATCATTTGTCACTTCCCTACTCATACCACTGGAAGATGCCAGAGGATGTGTAGCATGGTCTGGTTTGAATAGGCTTAGGCCACTAATGTCAAAGACGGGATGCACAGTTTGGAGAAGAGAAACCAGGATGATATTTGAACCAGATACTCATTGCCCCATGGAATGATTATCACAGCAGTGAGGGGATAGCATGGGAAGCCAGTATCTGTCAGTGATGGACCATATGTCAGAGTCACTGTTTTCTTTAATTTGGATATCACAGTAAGAAGCGAAGTCTTCCTTAGACAGACCCAGGAAAAGCTTTGTCATGACCTTTTGGGCTACATCAGTGCTTATACTCTAGCATAGGTAGTGAATGTAAAGTAAAGGTAAAACTTTGAAGTAGTAGCTCCCTTCATGAAAGTTGTGTCTTATTAGTTACTAGTATTCAGTGCTAATTAAATAGACTTGAAGCTAATGTTTTAAACTGAGAATAAATGAATAGTTTATTAAATTAAAAATGTCACCTGGGGCTCTCTGACATTGAAATCTTACATTTGACCTATTTTTTCAAGAAGAAAGATTACCATTGGCTGTGCTTTGTGTGTTACACCTCCACAAAATAAGTTTTTTCCTTTTTGTTTAGGAAAGAAATATCACCCAGCCATCAGCAGCAACAATTTCAAGTTTGTCTCAGTGGAGGCAGGTCAGTGGTCTATACTCTTTCCTCTACATAATGGTTAGGCAGAGATGGGTTTATTTTTATACTTCTGTGACTGGAGCTGAAAGGACAAGTTTAACTGGAAGTGATCAATGGTGTTGTTCATATTTCCCATTGGAGGTGCTTTGCCTCCCGGTATGACAATGAGATTCACCCAGACTTTGAACATCAGGGTTCTCCTGGATTGCTGGTGGATGGTTGGATTAAAAATAAATATTGCACTGGCTTTTTGGAGATGGTCCCTGGAGGGAGACGCTGATCTCTCCTAGTAGACCACTACAAATCAAGGGCCAGGGGATTAATAGACAGTCCTAGGGGATTAATAGACAAGCTACTGTCGGCTGCACTACTGGAATGCAGGAGTGATGTTTTTCTCTGGAAAGGAAACACACAGCAAGCACCCTGCATATTTTTTTCCTCTTTCCTTCCAACTTTGTCAGCGTGTGAATGCAGAGTTTGTGCAAATTCAGGTCACTGCACACAGCACAGCAGAAAAAAAAAAACAAAAACCCTAGGGAACTCAGCATGGCAGAGCAGTCCAGGCTCCAGTAGCTGCCACAGCAGGTGGGCAGAGTGAACTGGGCTTGGCTGTCTTCAGCTGTTTTGAACATTTGCTAGTAGAAGGAGATGATCAGAGGTCATGTCTGTGTTATACGGCAGCACTGTTTCCGGTTGGGGATATTAGTCATTAATTAAGAGCAGGTGTTGGTTGTCTAGACAACTATTTGGGATAGCCAGAAAGAAGTGGGTTTTCAGGCGCTTATTGGTAAAAAGTTGGAAATTAATCACTTAATAATCTTCATTTTATTTACTTATTTATTAACTTACTATGTTTAACCATGGATTTTTTTATTGTTATTATTTTGTTTTTAATAGTGAGTCGATGAATTATTTTATAAGTACAAAGCATCATCTTTAGGATATGCTGTGATTCTCCTTCATGAAATGCAGATCAGAGCAGTACCTTGTAGGATTTCACTCTGTCTGAACTTTCAGAGAGAAACATTACATCTCAGAATGATCTCATCCTCTCAAACACCTTGTAAGTCCTCACAACTTCTCAGCAGTGATGTGTCTGTGTATATGTGTAAAAGTATAGCTATATCTGGGTAGCTGCATACAAATATGTATACATGTACCTATACTTTGCCCTGGAAGAGACTACTTGGCCTGCTGTTTTGACCATCATAAGGTAGTTTCTGTGTTCCTGCATTTTACTTTGTTGAATCTGTTTGCCTATGTGGTACTTGAAGACAGATTTCTTTGGAATCTGATCCCATTATGTCTTAGTAGGTAACTCGGTAAAAAGAAAAGTGTTAAAAGTATTAGAGACAAAAGAAACAAACAAACAAAAATCCTCAGAAAACAATCCTTGGAGGCATAAGAGTATGTTCAACTAGTAATCTTGGAGATATGGTAAGGGGGTGGATGAAATATCCTTCTGAACCTCCTTCCATTCCTATATCTTTATGGGACCCTGAATCAGCATCTACATGCCTTTTAAGTAGAGGTGCTGATTTGGAAGACATTTTCTCCCTTCTGACCCATTGCTTCACCCACCTTTAAAGATATGCACATGGCTGATGCTCTGGTCACCATATTGCCTGTTATGCATGCTGTGGTATACTCCCTGTGGTTTTTGTTGACACAGACTGAACTTCTCACCTGACTCACAGATAACACAAGTAGAGGAACAAAGCATCACCTGCTTTACACCAAGGAATGGCTCCTATTGCTCCCTATCACTTTCTGATGTAGAAATAAGTTGTAAAATACAATTTCTAATAGGTTATATTAATGATAGTGCTCTGGATTCATCTTCTCTTAAATTCAATTCTCCCTTGGTGGTATTTACATGCTGTCTTCACATCCTCCTTAAATAAATTCATAAGAGATATGTGAATCCTTTGGTATGAAAGGTGGTTTTTGAGTACAGTGCTTGGTTCTGATTTTCTGCTGTTTTAACTTATGCAGGACTTCTATCCCATCAAAGGATCTCACCACTTTCCATATCAGGAGGAAGGGGGAAATGCAGGCCATAAGGTTTTTCCTGCTCGATGAGCTGGAGGTTGTTGTCCTGTTGTCATGAATCTGAGCTCACTGGATGGAGGCGACCAGGAAATCCATTTGATGCTTATTGTTGAATTTATGAGGGGTTAGTAACTCATCTGGGTGGAAACAAAAGCTTACACTATGGTTGGGAGGCACTGGAATCCGCTTGTTTGGATTTTTAGATTTGTGTCTTCTAACCTTAGATGTTTGAAAGACTGATGTCTCAGTTGAGCCTTGCCACTGCAGGTTGCCTTTATACTGCCTAGCTAGAAGACACTTCCCCTGGTGCAATAATACACATTAAAGCTTCTACCAAAGACGAGAAGCTATAATAACATAGTTGTGAGAGAGGAGAGAGCACCAATATTCCAGGACCCTCTACTAAGTTCAAGTTGGGCTCTTCATGGAAGAGGCTGAGGCTTCGAAATATAGTGCTTTCTCAGTGGGAATTACCTTCAGTTTAGACATCCTGGCAGAAATTCTCAGAAGCCTTGGAGACCTCTTTATAGTGGAAGGACATTTTTGAGATGAGTCACTCAAAGCTTTCCCTGTGCTCTGTCACTACAGCTGTTGGTGTCTGATGTGATATCAGGGAAAACCGATACCTGACCTGGGCAGGTATGGCAGATCCTTAGTCAAGTTCCTACTTGTTTTCTTCTGCTATGTATAAATACTATGTAAATATATTTCATTTTCTGAATGTTCAGACTTCTGAACTACACCTCAACTGCATGAAAGCTGACAGAGGATTTAAAAAAAATTCTTAATCGAGACCAACTATTATGACAATTCTTTAGCAACGTGAAATTTTGAATTGTAATTAAGGATTGTGCTCACTTTACTTCTTTTTTTTTTTTTTTCTTTTTTTTTCTTTTTTTTTTTTTTTTTCTCCAGAAGGACTTAAGAATGTGTTCAACATGCCATACATTTTTAGATTCTGTGTTGAAAAAGGTCTTTGATCTCTCTTTTTTTTCTTGATTTCCCTTCACCCTCTCTCATCCCTTTTCTCATCTGCTACTTCTAATCTAGGCTTGTGTTGTAT
Source organism: Aythya marila (assembly GCF_965140915.1). Classification (NCBI taxonomy): domain Eukaryota; kingdom Metazoa; phylum Chordata; class Aves; order Anseriformes; family Anatidae; genus Aythya; species Aythya marila. The sequence goes on along the minus strand of NC_139043.1, from coordinate 2,789,306 downwards.
AAATAAATCCTAAATTGACGTCATTTGTCTGTGTTATGGAACACTGTTTATGTTGAATCAGTTTTGCTGTTTTGTTAGTACGGAAGGCAACCTGAATAGTCCAGGTGCAGAAGCCTGAAGCTTAGTGGCTTGAAATGAACATGTAGATTGATCCAGTCAAATTCTTACATTAATTAACTGTACTTCTTAACTGTTCTCCTTCTTCTTTCTCTCCCCTCCACCTTCCCTTGCCCCCAGCTCCTTTGTAAATGAAAACATAATCTTGATTCATGTTGCATAGCTTTGTTTTTGGTCTGACACAGAGCTGAAGTGGGTTTTGCTTGGCAAAGCAAGGTATTACAAAGGTTGCTGGAAACACTGTGTGATTGCTACGTGATTTTTTCCCTCTCCTTTGTTTCTTGCCCTTACCGATGAAATCAACATAGATCTGTAAATGAGGTGTGTCTAATTTGAACTACCGAGTGCTTTATAGGTGATAAATTTGCTGTAACTATTTCCTGAAGATGTTTTCTTTTCCCCACTTATGCTGAGAGTTGTGCTATTATTCTTCTATAGAAAGACTGTTTAAGATGTCTACTTCCAGCTGAAACAGCTCTAGTCTTTACTAAAGTATATATTTGTTTAAGGGACTTCTACAGAAAAAGAAATAAAAATAACCTCTGAAAATACAGGTCTTCAATAAGAACTTGATTGCACTCAATTAAAAGTTTTGCCACAAATTTTCTCTGTTTATTTGTGAAATGGTAAAATATAAAACCACTCCTTTTGTCTTATTTCTTGATACTGGTTTTTCTGAATAGCAGATTTAGCATACAACTGAGTGTCACTTAAGGGTCCCTTTACAGTGCCAGAATAGTTATACATTTATATGTATATATAAGAATCAAGCCTTTAATCTCTCAATGCCTTGATCTGTAAGGACCCTGATAATACTTGCTTTGTCTCTAAGCTCTTTGATGCAGCGTGGTTCCAAACCCCATTGCTTTTGGGACAGCCTTGCTGAGTGAGGACCTTGTTCTTTGTTGGACCTACTACAACATTTACTATTTACTCAGACACAACATATGTCTAAACCAGAAGTGACATGGCAAAACCATACACTTGCCTGCTAGGTAGGGCTAGAACAACTCCTGTGCCATTCAGTGTCCAACACTGAATGCGTCCCTCTTAGAAACTGGCTATTCAATATTATATATTATTGCTGTAGTTTGGGTTGTTGCCTCTGGCTAATTTTCTGAAAGCTGTTCAAGCCCAGATCTGACAGTAGAACAATTAGCATCTCTTTTGACTTTTCTGTGACACTCATATTTCACAACAGCAAAGTAGTTGCTTTCAACCCTTTTGCATTTGTGGACATAGTGAGAATTTCTGAAGCTGAATCATATCTTAAGCAGAAAATTCCTCTGATAAAGTGGATATTTTTGTGCACAAGAATCAGAAGTAGAAATCACATTCAACTTTCTACAGAATTTACAGGATGAAGGATGCCCAGTGGAGAAACGAAGGTCTGGTTCTTAAGGGTTGTCACTCTACCATCATTACAAAATAAGAGTAAAGATAATAATAATGAAAATATTCTGCACTCGTCTCATGTAAATTAGACTAAAGGGGTGGGATACATCTCCCCTCAGAGAGGACAGGACCTGATCTCTTGTGTGGTTCTAGATGCCTTCCATTTTCAATGAGACTGGTGGGAAGAGCTTGCTGCAGTGATGGGCCAGTAGCAAATGACTCTTCTATGTGAATTTTAGGTATTGATAGATCAATAGGATTTGGTGAATTAGATTCTGCTCTAATGTGCAATTCCCTGAGGTGCCTTTGTAATGACCTGTTACCTACCCTCCTTAGGGTGGTTTGATACAATCAGCCTCAAAGGACCTTGGATGGTTTCTCAGCCAGGTTTAATTCTGCCTCCTCATAACCCAGTCCTCATTTAATTGAGAAATATGTGAGGGGTTGGTCCACCAGCTATCTTGCAGTCCTCCTCTGTGTCATTGTGCTTAATCTTAGGGTATATCTTAATCATAATTGCACAGATTCATACAAGGAAAGATAGTGTTTGTACATAAGTTAGCATAATGACTGGATCTTGAAATTAGTTTAGTATCACAATGCTGCTGAAATGCATGGGAATTAGTCACTCAAAGATGGAAAAATCATAAGCTTACTTTTTATTGTATTTTTTTTTCCATTTTACCTAAACATCAGAATATGAAACAATAGTTAAAATATATCAAATAATGGAAAAGCAGCTAAATAGAAGTTATATTTTGGTTTCCTATGCCTTTCGATGCAGAAATTAGGATGCCATTTGGGGAAAGAAGGGAAGGAAAGAGATAAATTTTTCAATGAACTTTCAGCAAATCAAACTACATTTTTTGGAGTAGTTGGGATCATGTGACACAGCTGGAAGTTATGATGGTGAAGAAGATGCTAAACATCACTTTGTTATGCAGATGATAGAAATTTGGCCTGTGGACATGGCCAAAATCCCTGTAGCCTGATGCAAAACCCAAATGATGGTATGCTAAAACAGACTTGGAAACTATTTGGCCACAGACAAATTTACATCTCCCTGGGTTAACGACACAAGGGAGAACAGTCTCGTCCTGTTGCCCTAGCTTTCTAACTACTTGTGATTTACCTTCCTCACTGGGATGTTATCAAGCCAGCCCAAACTCCTCCCAGATTCCTGCCGACTGCGGTCCCTTTACTTCTGATGCTTAGCAGCTTTTCTGGAGAGTGTCTCGATGGGACAGTCTTTGTACTGTAAGATGATCCAGCCGTCAGGCAGGAGGTTTGAGCATGCCTGAAGAATTTGGGAGAAGGGTTTCTAAACTTCACCATGCATAAGCCATGTGAGCATATGGTCATAAATCCTATAAGCTTGGGCACTTAGTGGTGATACAATAGCACTTGATGGACTCCTCTGGATAATGCTGCTGTAATATACGTTGGATACAGCAGGGAGAGACTGGAGCCTCAAGGTCGGCTCTATGGGCTTTGCCGACTTAGGCAATGTGGCAAATGTCCACTGTACACACAGACAGCTCCAGAATGCAGCGATACATCTGGGCAACTGCTTATTGAACCCCCCGACAGAGACATAATGCTCTGCAATGCCTGCCCAGAGGAGTTTTCAGGAGAGGAGACCTGATTTCCTCACAGTGCAGCTGAGAGCTTTCCCCTTCCCTCCCTCTCATTCCCTGGCTGAAGGCAGAGAGCGTCTGTGTTGCCATTTGTGAGTTTTGCTTCAGGGAAGAGACAGCAAGATTCTGTTTTTCAAGCCGGGTGCTGTGTATCCGTGAGCATCAGGGACCCAGAATACCTGCCCTTGTGTCAGCAAAAAGATATTACTAAGGATTGTTCTGATTTGCTTCTATCTCATTACAAGCTGATCACGGCAATTCTTACTAGGGTTTTCTGAGTAGCACCACCCCCTTCCTCCCCTCTCATATGTCCTGGGGATGAAGGGGCTAATCCTTTACATTAACCAGCCCATTAACTATTGTGCCTGTAAAAACACCCAGCCTGTCACAATTACTCCTGGCTCTGTTCCCTTCTGCCCATCAACTTGATCGAAGATAATGTGTAACGGGATAGCACAGCGCTGCGTGCTGTTGACACTAGGAAGAAAGATCCCAGGGCTGAAGTGCCACTCAGGTTACAGATGAGCTGGAAAATCCACCCACTCATGAGGGTGGTGACAGCTTTGTATACAAACTCTTGCTGCCTGTGATACTGAGATTGCCGAGGCTGAAATTCTGCAAGTGCTTGACGGGCAGGACTTTGACAAGAGCCAACAGGGAGAGGGGCTGGGTGGATGTCACTGGAGGTCAGCTGGGTCATCTCTTTTTTAAACCTCGATGCTATAGCATAAGTGGAATAAGTTATCGGCTTAAGATAAATCAAACAAGGATATCTGCTTACCATACACCTCATCCTTTTTGTCACTCAGTACAAAGGGCAGGCTGAGAAGCTAAACATACAACTACTTTGTAGTGACCACAGGTTGTGCGCATCATGATGCGGTTAGATGAATTTCTGCAAGCCATGACTGAGATGCCTGGCAGTCTACTGCAGGAGCTGGGGCACTGAAGCCAAACCACTGGGCATCGGCCAAGTCATGCCCAGGAGCCCTACCCTGTCCTCTTGGTTCTGACTCTGAGGTCACATACACCATTGTGTCATCTCATATCGATACTTCTATAAATGCTTCAGTGCAGGACTCAAATATTGACATTTCTTTCTCTCTCTCCTCCTCCTCTTTACTTTGTCCTAAGAAGTGTGTTTTTCATGGGAAGTGGTTAAAATGTCAACTTCCAACCTGAGGTGCCTCAGCTCAAGGCAGAACATTTCAATTTTATCAGCTGGCACAGAGAGATCTGTTTCAAATCATCTTTGACACATATTAAGCTGCTTTTCTACCTCAGATTGGAAATGGTCTCCCCACTGGGTCATTTCCTTTCTCTGGAAATTAAAGTGCTTTTCTCCACCTGAAAACCAAGTACATGTAAAACAGGTGAGTGGGTGAATCACTGGGGCATGAACTTGACTCAGGGGAGAGAAAGAAGCATTTGGATTTTCAGAATATACCAACAAAGGAACAGTTAAATTCTCACTTGATGTGAAAACTGGCATTGCAACTAGCTTTACTGAACTGAAATGCAATGTTACATCTTCAGTATTAATAAAATATTTTGTTTTGAGTAAAAGCAAGCTTTTTAGAATTAATGTTCTGTGAAAAGGTTCAAAATGTCCCCTATTTCATTTTTGGAATAAAACAACTTCAGGAAAGCCAGGACTTTCTTGAAGGACAGAAATACTGCAGTGCACTTAACTTTAACATTTATATGACAGCTGACAAAGCATGACTTTAATGTTGGCTGGGATTATCCATGAAATTGTAGCAGTAATATAAAATAAAGGCTTCTGAAGTACTCTGGGCTGAGGTTGCTTTCCTGGGAGGGATGAAATATGCTGGGATTAGGTGTAATTTTTAGAGTATAAACTCACAGAAAAAAAGATTATCCATATTTGGATAGAAGAAGTCCACCCAAACTGCCTATATATATATATATATATTTTTTTTTTTTTTTCATGCATGCCCATTCATAGCTGGTACTGTATAGCACAGCACCTCTTACTAATGCAGAGTGAAATGGGCAACAGAAAATCATTTGTCACTGGGTTTCTGGGGACTCCGCACCATCTCTGAAGGGTCATTCCATGATCTGTGCATTTCCATTCCTTTTTGGATTCCCCTGAACATTTGAGAACTCTTATTGCCGCTATCCTTTTAACTCAAAGTATTCTGAGATTAAAGGAAGTGTTACAAACACAGTCATAATGCCAGCACAGAAGATGTTAACGGTTTCACTATGAATGAACAGTCATAATAATAATAATAATTCTTGGACTGAAACAGGTTGAAAGGTAGGGTTCAGCAGGCCAGAATGAGTTTATAGTGTCAGGGATGCTGTCTGGCCTCAGAGGTTATTCTGCCAGAAATAGTTCTCCCCATCTCTGGGGTCAGAGTAGGGGGAATATAAAATTCAGAGCACGTTTTGTAAAGAACTGCTCAGCACTTATGTGTTCTGGTCAATAATTCCTTACTCAACAAAGGCAGGTCCAAATGTCTGAGACAGTGGAGTCTAAATGAAATCCTGTGTTCTATGTCTAAACAAGATGAATAACCAGCAGTCCTGGATTGGTGGTATCTTTTCTGCACAGCTATCTCTGTTCATAGTAGGGAGGTATGTTCCAGCTGAAAACCTTTAGGAGTATTTGTGAATAAAGCAGCAAAAGCAGTGAGAAAACCTAATAACCTGACATAGATAAGCAACCCTGTGAATAAGAAGGAAAAATACAATTATATAACCTCATCTTAGTTTTAGCACTTTTGGAAGCCTGTACGAAATGACACTGGGTTACCTTCTATTAAGCTAGCACACCCAGACTTAACTAAAAGAGTATGGGGACTGTTGTGACTCCAAGATATGACACATAGGATAGAAATTATTTTGAGATCTAAGCTTCTCAAAATCTCAGAAATGGCTTTGTATACCCTAGTTAATATCTATATTATTTTTTTTAGTGATGCATATGCAAACAGAAGGGAATGTCAGTGAATGTATGACTACCTAAAACAAGATGTCTCTGCTTTGTTAATCCTAACTTTATATCAAGAGCAGGAACCCTGTTTTCTTGCTCCTGCCCCATCACCCATGAACAGCTAATGGCTCATGACACAATGCCAAACACTTCTCTTCAACATTTTGGCTGCCAACCAGCTGCTCAAGTGAAGTATAGTTAAAGACTCAAGCACAAACTTGCTGGTTTTGTTTTATGCGTAAAGAAGGGCTTGCCTTCCTAGGAACTTGTCTTATTTGCTTTTCTGTATCTGTATTTTTCCCCAGCTCTGTGTCTCCAATCTAATAAAACCCACTGATTTACCCTGCAATCTTTGCTGATTGCCCTGTTGCTGTGAGGTTGTATTTCCCAAAACGAGCAGAGATGTTGCAATACAGCATGATGAAACATCTGGAAATTGAAAACTGAAAAGCAGCCATTGCAGGTGAGATGCACCTTGCTTCCCTCTATATTGGGTATATGGAGAACTAAGCTCCTAGAATGGACATCACAAAACCAGAATTACAGGTGATTACTACTCTAATCAGAGGGAAACTAAGAGGAGAGATGCAGGGAGTTTGGTGCTGTTTCAAGGCTGTAATTAGGCGTAGGAGCTTTGGGGGAGCTATCTGCAAAAGATACTTATATTTTATTTTTGATACCAGAAACAGCTAAACAGTGGTTTATACATCCAGAATCTGCTACGCTGTCTGTTTTACAGGTCCCATAAATCTTGCAAATTTGATGCAAACTAGCAGGAGAGATGAGAAGCATTCACTTTCAGACTGGAGCTTAACTTTTAGGCTGCTTTTCAAGTTTCTGCAGTGATTAGTTCAAAGTTACTTGTAGGAACTTGTTGACCACTGTGTTGGTCTTTGAAAAGGGTATATTCCAAGTGTGGTGGATGCTATCTGTGGAGGTACTGCTGCAGAATTAATTGCCAATGTGTCTCTTTTCTTGCTATGAGGAGGAAAATAGGTATTGATCACTCTTATTATTTACTTTATCATTTGTTGTTTGCAATTCTGGTGAGCTAAGGAACAATGGGCAGTGCAGGTATAGGTAATAAAGCCAATTTAGCTCCAGAGATCTCAGTGTGCAAAAGGAGGAGAAGGATGAGTGTGTCTTTATGTGTGTGTGTGTGATGGGGGAATGGATTTGGAAAAGAGAAATAACATTGAAAGCAGTAGCATTGCATTACAAGCCCGTCAGCCTGGAGACTGTAGAAACATGGAACCTTTTGCTTCTCAGCTGCTGGAATTTAACTTTATTGTTGTTCATTTCTATTCCTTTAATAAAGAATCCTGAGTTGAACTCCTTGCATGCTTAGTGCACTCTGCCTTTGGCTGGCTTACTCAGGCTTTCCCTTGTAAACTCTGGAGTGAATTGTTTAATCCGCTGGACTGGAGTTAGAGAAACCGTGGAGCAGCTCATTCATTCACTGGCGAGGCTGCATTTCTGCTCTGCAGTGGCTGGGACAGCCTACGCTTGCTCCTTGACTCGGTAAGCTATCCGTTTCACTGGCTGGTTCAAGCCGCGTGCTCCCTGCATTCTTTTGGTCACAGGGGCGTAGGAAACGATCTTACCGCTCAACTTATATAATGAAATGTCCTGGCAAAGCCAACCGTGATTTTGTCATTAAACTTCGATGCCTCCTCTCTCAGCCTTCCCCTCCTCCCCTTTCCTGCCTCGAGTCTATGCTTGTAAAACCGGCAGTGAGTCTGCCACAAAATCATTAATCCAGCAAGGTAGGGAGGTCTGTACACATACATTGCTGACGTGGGCTTTCATCGGAGTGTTTGTATGGCTTTGCTAGCCTGGGCTTTCCCCTTAAGGGCTTGGGAATGAGTGGTGGTGGACCCAGGCGAAGACTTGGCCCGCCAAAACACAGGGCTTTCTGGTTCCAGTAACCACTGGCTCCGAGTGAAGACAGAAAGCCAGGGGGGAGGAAGGAATTTCCACCGCAGCACTATGTTGGTTTTGTGATTCAATACAATCAGTGTGTGTTTTTTAACTAATTTATTTATTTATCTGTCTAGAAAGAAAATGGAGGCGGTTGTCCTACAAGGGAGAGAAGCTTTGCTCTGCAGAGCAAAGGACAAATTGCACTGAGGCTCCAACCTGCCATGGCAGGAAACAGGCAATTGGGAGACCCATAGCATGACTGCTGCTGAGCTCCAGATTGCTCAAAAAATGCATCCCACTTGTATAGTAGAGCCAACAAAACCATGGGGTTAAGGAACAAGTAGGCTCCCTTTTCTCTAAGGCCAAGGTACTGGTGATGAATCCATATAAAACAAACAAACAAAAAAAAGCTATGGAAAAAATGTTGCCTCACATTACTTTAATCCTCCATAGTTAGTGCACAGTAACTTGAGTTTTGGGGTGGTTTAAACCATCTAGAACATCACCTTATGGTGGCTTTACAGAACAAACAGGATTATTTTCTACTAGTGCACTCCCTTGTGGCTGGAAGCTTTCTGAAACTTTCTGAACAGACTGTTTCTGTCTTGAAAATACATTATTTTTTTCACAAATAAAACTTTTGAAAAAAAAAAGGTGGGTTTTAGCAGGTTGCAATTTGCAAACATATGTGTGAATCTGTGCATATGCAAATGTAACATTTTGTAGGATGGAAGTGTTCTGTCTTAATCTTGTCAGAAAAGAGAACTACCACTTTTCACACTATCATGACCTTTTATTTTGAAGATTTCTTTGTATGTCATGATAGTCATTATAATGTTTTAAATTATTATAGTACATTTGAAAACTTTTGATTTTAATCCAAATTGTTATGCCCTCTCCCACCAAAAATAAAGTATTTTTTTTAGATTATTTTGATATGATTGGCAATGATTTCCTTTTTGAACATTATGAACTATTTTATAAATAAAAGTTCATGTTTTCATGCAGATGTAGCAACAGCTCAGATGCAGACAAGACATATGCCACTTTTCTCCTTATGGTGACCATCAAAACCTCATTAACTATGGAGTGGAAATTACATCGCATGACCTAAGAATGTGCACTTTTGCCATGTGCGCGTAATAGAAGCCTTATGTAAGATGAGTGGACAGTGAGGGTTGAGAACTGGCTGGATAGCAGAGCTCAGAGCGTTGTCCCCAGTGGCACAGCCCAGTTGAAGGCCTGTGGCTAGTCGAGGGGAGGGATCTTATCAATGTGTATCAATATCTGAAGGGAGGGTATCAAGAGGATGGGCCAGACTCTTTTCAGCGGAGCCCAGTGCCAGGACAAGAGGCAACAGACACAAACTGGAACACAGGAAACTGCAGCTGAATATAAGAAAATACTTTACTCTGAGGGTGACAGAGCACTGGAACAGGTTGCTCAGAGAGGCTGTGGAGTCTCCCCTAGAGGTATTCACAACCCATTTGGATATGACCCTGTACAACCTGCTCTAGGTGACCCTGCTTGGCAGTGGGCTTGGACTAGGTCATCTCTAGAGGTACCTTCCAACCTCAACCATTACATGGTTCTGTGTTTCTGTAAATACTGATGATATTGAACCTATGAGGTCTTTCTCTCAGCAGCATAAAGTAGTAGAGTCAAGGCTAGCAACTAATCCATTCTAAGGATAAAATATTCAGTAGGAAGTAAGATTGTCTGGAAATAAGACGCTAGCAGTCCCCACTAAACCATTTCCCTAAGCTCTACATCTAAACGTCTTTTGAAGACTTCCAGGGATGGTGACTCCACCACTTCCCTGGGCAGCCTGTTCCAATGCCTCACAACCCTTTCAGTGAAGAAGTTCTTCCTAACATCTAACCTAAAACTCCCCTGGCTCAACTTAAGCCCATTCCCCCTCGTCCTGTCACCAGGCACGTGGGAGAACAGGCCAACCCCCACCTCGCTACAGCCTCCCTTGAGGTACCTATAAAGAGTGATAAGGTCGCCCCTGAGCCTCCTCTTCTCCAGGCTGAACAAGCCCAGCTCCCTCAGCCGCTCCTCGTAGGACTTGTTCTCCAGAACATGGAATATTTGGGATATTCCATGCTGTGGAAAAAGGGATTGGTGTCTGATGACTCTGGAGTGTTGTATCATGTATCTTATGGAAAAGAGATGTCTTAGGAAAGAGATAATTAACTAGCAAGAAAATAGACAAAGAAAGAATAACGCAGAGTAAGAGCAGAGGTGACTTTTTTGGAGAGATGGAAAGGTAAGAGAGGTAATAAATCAGGACATGAGAATAATGTTCTTGATAAGTCTCTAGATGGAAAGGAGTTGAAATAGTCATAAGCATTTCAGCTTCAGCAATTGCTGAAATGCAGCTTTAGCTGGAATGCAAGCTTAGCTGAAACACTGAAACTTCCCAGAGTACATTACAGTACTGATAAAGACTAAAGAGGACGGGGAAGTTCAGGCTCAAACCTGTCATGTATTTGACACTGCCTCACTGGCACAACTCAAGTCAGTACTAATAACTAGCTTGATGTGAGGCTGAACCCAGCCTGCTTAGGGCTCTTGAGGAGAGTTTAAACATCCCATATGATCTCCTGAGAAGACACTGCAGAAACTCACCCTTTTTTCTTGGCCAGCAGATACAGGAAAACAGCTCTGATTCTGTCTCTGATCAGAGACAAAAAATGTCTCTGATGAATGATGGTTACTCCTTCTACTGACAATTTCTGTCTAAGACACAAATGCAGAATTTTTGCAAGCAAATATAATCCCATCCAACGTGCTCTATTACTGCTCATGGTACATTACTACTCATGAGGAGAGACTTTGACGATGAAAGCTCCCGTAAAAAGCTACGTTATGGGCAGATTAGTGACTGGTATAAACTGAAATCTCCAGAGATGGTGATTCACTCTGAGGATATATCCATCTATTTTCTGCTTGGAAAATTAGACAAATGGCAATGTACATGAAGGCCCAACCTTGTCTGGAAATGCCATCTGGTAAAGGTAGAGTAGCGCACATGGCAATAGCTGAGTGGGTGATCACAACCACACAGTGATTACCAAAGGGAAAAAGGTGGCCTTCCCTTAGCAAGGATCTTCTGCTGATTTCCTAACTACTCTCTTATGTGTCTCAAGAGGAAAATGACTGTGAAAGAAAACATTCATGCGCTTGTCTGTTTGTTGATCCTTTTGGGTAAACAAGGATCTCCAAATTTTTCATCTGTAGCACATTTCCATGTAATTTAACAGCAGTCAAGCCTGTTTGTTGAAATTGTCCTTTTTTTTTTTTTTTTTTTCCTTCTTTTTTTTCCCTCCCTACTATTTCTCTCCAGAAACACTCACAAAAGCTCCAATCCTAATTTCCCAAACTGCCTCAGCCATGATCCTAAACTGCAGCACTGCTAAGCCTCCTGTTCATATCAGCACCTGACTTGGAGCCCAGGGAGCCAGAAAGCTTTCCTCTGGCTGCAGACCCAAGCACGGGGCTGGTATGGGCTCAGCAGTGACAGGGTCCTCCTAGCATCCCCTTTCGTATCCCCTCACCACTGTTGGTACAGGATTTGCCTCCTTTCCTTCTAGTAGCAATGTACAGGGTTGCTCCATCCTGCTACCCCATAAACAACAACACAATGAGCTTATAACTTTAAGCCTCCAAATGAAATAAGAAGCTAATTTGCCCCATCTCAGTGCTTGCCATCTGTAAGAATTAGTCCCAGGGGGAAATGAATAGAACCATTATTCCTACTGTGCTCTTGGCTGTGTAATTCCTACAGTGGTGAAACAGTAGACAGCAAGAGGAAAAACATAATACTTGTGTGACCGGCCTGCCATTGGCTAGGCGAGGTTGTGTGTATCTTGTTCATGAAACGAAGAGTCGGGCAGACAGCTTAAGGGGTGACAGACTTCAATGTCCAAAATGCTTCTTAGGCACCAACTAATTAAAGCACTGTGTGGAACGGATAACAGAGCTAGGAGGCAAGTTAAAGGTTCATTTATTGATGTCTGAGGCTTGTGAATGACTCCACTGCAAACCATGGAAAATACCGGCCTGTGACTGCAATTATATTTATGCTCCCTCAGAAAATCTCTTGCTCCCTTTCTATGTCTCCTGTGTTCTCCTTTTGTTGGAGATGATGTTAAAAGTGAAGCATGACGGCCCGTTAACCCTCACTGGTCTCCCCGAGCAGCATTGTTCTTGCCAGGAGAGGTTGGATTCTCCTCTGGTGGAAACTGGCCCCATTCCCGTTTTATACTACGTGAGGATGTGGCCTCTAATTTTTCAGCTGAGTCGAGCCCAAGCCATGAAGTAAAAGGTTCATAAAGTAAGATTTTCCAGTCTTAAGTAAACGTTACTTTATCTGAGAGGAATGAACAAGAATGAACGAAAGCACAAGGAGGAGAGCAGTGTGTGATACTCCTCTCCTGGGTGGCTATCCGAAGAATAAAATGGTTGCTGTCCCTGAACACAACCAAATGAATGCTGCCTCTTGGAAAGGCAAAAGTTGTGACCAAGGGAACACTGAGGAGCTTAGCCACAAACAAAACTTGCTATCCAAGCAAATAGAAACGTATTTATCCCTTCTGTTTGAGTCAAGGAGTGAGGCACAGGGAAATTCAGTCTGTGTGGTACAAATCTTCCCAGTATCATACCAGGAGTCCCAGTTCAGGGACTTTGCACTAAAACCACTTGATTTTCCTTGTCTTATTTATTTTGATTCTATTTGGACTTTGGCAATGAAGAAAGGTGAGTCTACTCATCTCAGGACCTTCCTAATCTGGGGTACGTGCACCAGTTCTGTATTCAAAATGAAGCATCAATGAGCCAGGACAAAAAAAGAAAAAAAGGGTCCTGGGAATGTCGCCCCTGCATATGAGGGAAAGGCTGCTGTAAGTAGGAGTGAGGGACTCAAATCTGAGGGCCGAGTAAAGTAATAAGCAGCTTGATAAGCAGCTTTTCTTGTGCAGCCCAGAACCACTCCATGCAGGCACTGGTTCGTGCCAACTTTTTGCTGCTGACATGATTTTTGTTATGATTTTTCATTATATACATGTATGCGTATATATATAAAACTTTTTTTTGTTGTTTGTTTGTTTGTTTGTTTTTGGAGGCACCCTGTTGCTGTTCAAAAACAATAACTTCTCCACCTATGCTGCTCTTACTATGTCTTTCTTCCTTTTCTTTTCTATGTCTTTGCTGTTCCCATTTGGCTTTATACGTTACTCTGAGATAATTGGAATTATCCATCTCTCCTCCCTTTCTGTCTCCCTAAATCAAAGCCTTTGAGCATCATGTGTTCATCAATACCCTTACCTTCCTGTGCAAATCCTGAACCTCTCTGCATCATGCTCTTAGTATTTGCTGTGGTTTTGTTCTTTTGCTCCTCTAATTCCAAAAAAGTACTGGAAGTAACAAATCATCTCAACCACCTCGACGATCTGAGCAAGAAGAGGAAACAGAGACTGTGTCCTTAAACAAACCACTTCACCCCACTGTGTCTCATTTATTCACCTCCTTTTTTCCCTTGCACTGTTTTTGGAAGCTTCCAAAGACAAAATTGTACATTTTTTTTTTTTTTTTCCAAATGGGTCCTCATTTTACACAGGAGCTCACTGTACTTCTGTGCTACAAGTTGCAATACAAGCTGAAGGATTGTGAAAGATAGGAAAGTGTATGTCTGAATGAGGGCATGCCAGCCACCAAGCCCACAAGGGCTTCCTGGTGGAGAAAACAGACAGGCAGAGCATCAATATGTCCTCTATCTACAGTGGACTGTAAATATTAGTTTAAGACCAAACACCTTATATTCTGAAATAAAGAGGATCCCAGTATTTACATGGAGAATGTAGAATAGTAGCAGCAGAAAGGAGATTAGCAACTTCTGATGTGTTTTACTGAGACATAGCATATTTGGCAGTTTTTTTTTTTTTTTTTTTTTTTTTTTTTTTTTTTTTTAATCCGGTGGTGAGAAATCAAGTCTGAATTGCAGTGGAAATGGATCTGCAGCATTATGGTTCCTCGGAAAAGGTCCAAATCACCTGCCAACCCTGACTTTTCCTGCTCTAAAGCTCAGCAGAAGAATTACCTTCAATGAAGAAAAGGCTTCTTGAGCATAGTAGGCAAGTCAACAGGACTTGCTAGCTTAACAGCTGATCTTACATCACTTAGATTTTAGTGGCCAAGAGGCGAGGTGATGGTGTTTTGCATGAATGATCTGGTAGGGGAGAGCCACATTTAACATCTCCTCCAAGACCAGCAACAGCTTCAGAACCTGAAAATGGAAGCCTTAGCCAAATCGGTTGCTTATCACACTGAAAGCTGGTAAGGGGTGTTTGAGGGGTGCTAGTGTATATTGGATGTCTGGAGAAGGAAAAAGTATTGTGTTACTGACTGAAGAAAAGTACTTTGCAGCCAATTTGCACAGTTATAGCTGGTTGCCATGGTGTTCCTGCAGGAGTGGGAGTAGATAGGAACTTGCTGTGGGATTTGCAAGTTCTGACGCCCTGAGGTCTCTTTCTCCATCCACCCCACACAGCCGTCCAGCTACTAATTGTGCAGGAGAAGCTTACCAGATCCACTAATGGTGAGCCAATAGTTTACTGGGAAGGGACCAAGACAAAGCATGGATTTTATAAAAGACAACACCAACCCTATTGATTCTGTACTTGCAGCCGAAACCACATGGATGTGCATATGCACACGCAGTGGAAAAATGGAGGCTGGATTGCTCTGAGATGCCATTACGTTAACAAGATGGCTACCCACAAACCTGTGACCCAAAGTCATATGTTCCTACTGGGAATATCACAGCACAGAACATTACGTCAGCCCCACACAGTTCTTTAAGAACAGCACTGCCTTTCCGCTCGGCACTATATATTCCTCCCTTTCGTCTCTTGGAGAATTCCCAGAACCGCTAGTTCTAGGCACGAAATTCTGCATCCAGATCCTAAAGCCAGCTAACACATCCCACAGAACACTTGTGTTCAGATGGGTGGACAACATCATAGGTCATGGAAGTCCAGCATAGCCTCCTCTGTGCCAACCCGGAATGGTGACGGCAGATAGCAACCTTCACAGCTAGAAACACAGTAATGGGAAGACGTGGAGGTGGAGCTGAATGAAAGCTAGGCATTGATGAAACCTCCTGCAAGAGTGAAAATGTTCAGCTAAAATGGGAGATATGGGATGTAAGCAGGCCTGTATTGCCCGGGTTATTTTAAATTACACTGTTTGCAACATAAGGAATAATGAGGTTGACGGTATCAGATAAAGGGAACCTTGTGCCAGAACTGTCAAGAGATGTGATCCATTCCTGTTGATGAATTCCTTACCCTGATCCATACAATGTGCCCAGGTCGATGGTGTGGACCTATCCAGCCCGTGTGTGTCTCAGAATCAGTCTGCTGGGCTGCATTGCTGCCAAGTCACAGCACGTTTTCCTGTCTTGGGCCTTTCTTTGACAAACCACTGCCAAACACATGCTTGTGATAAAGTAACCAAAGCCAGATTCAAAATCTGTGATAAAACACTTTGCTGAATCTGAATCTTTTACTCAACATCCACATGCTATTTGCAGTGGCCACTAGGTCTAGATTCAGACATTTTCAACCCATGTTTATAACTGATGCTCCTGACAACACCCTGACTACCTCTGCTGAGGACTGATGTGAGGGGACAATGGAAAGTGTCCACTCCCACCCCATAGGAGAAAACTTTCTTTCCCATGGCAGACTTCTGTATCCCATGCATGAAGAATAGTTTATACTCAGACCACCTATTAAGGCACCCATTAAGGTGACTAAAATAATTGAGGATGCCCCAGATGGTATTTTATTACATGGCGGTGATGAATAACTCAGACCACTCACTCTCAAGTCTCCTAGATGCTGCCCCTGGATCTATGGAATGAAGAAGTCATCACAAAAGAATCAGGCTCTACAAGTAGGTGGTCAAAAGATAGCCCCATCTTCTCTCCATGCACTGGGAAAGGATTCAGTCTCTGGTACCATTGACTGCTAGATAGCTTGGGTTATCATCACACTTTTCATTATCAGATTAGGAGCATGTATCTATGAAGGGCACTGCAGTGAGATGACAGCATTGCCTTTGGGGGAAACTTCTCTGCCACCTCTGAGTTTCTCAGACTGATGAGGGTGGTGACGCTTGTCAGCCAGCACAGATAGAAAATCAGCCATTAGACACTCCATGATTAGGGCCCCTCTCATTATTTTAATTTTGGTTTTGCAGTGAGACAAGCTGGCAGCCTTGTGCTGTGCTTGGCACTGCAGAATAGTTTAATAATCACCTAATAAAACTTTTCATCTGGCTTCCCACATCCCCTCCATGCCCCAGACCTCTGCCCTTCCCTGCACTCTCTATCAAGGATGCATAGTCTTTCATAAAGCACAGCACTGCTATAACAGCCTTCCTCTCACTTGCTAATGCTGCAAGAATTCAGGTATTTGAAGGCATTATCATAATTTCACTCTTGCTAATCCAACTGCAGCTAAAGCTATCAATAGTAATTTGCCTTCCTGAATTTGTACTGATTCTATGGGGTTTCTGCCTGTGTCCAACAGGAAAGGAGAATCTGGACCTTGATTTTGTGTTTGGTCTACAACACTGTGGAGTAGTCCTGTGTGAGTGATACTTGTACTCAGATGGCTTGAGCTGACTTAATAACCTTGACTCTTCTTGGTGGTGATGTTCCAAATGAAACCCCAGACTTCACAGTCTACATTCTTCTAAGGAAGACATGAAAACAAGATACCAGGCATCAGATGTTAAAGAGTGCTTAGCTAAATAAACCCCCCTCCTCCAAAAGGATTTTGGATCTTGTTTGTAAACCATTTTACTACACTACTACAATTTTCATCTCTCAATGTTTTGATTGAACAAAATCACAAATTTTTAGTCCGGAATACAGAACAACTGCAGCATGGGCTGAACCAAGTCATAGTGCCTGCAACCATGTCTCCTATCAACTGCATATTACCTTCTCTTTATTACATGTACTCTCTTAATTGAAGACAACAGCCCAAGGATAAGTCCAGCTAAGGAGATAGGCTAACTGAAGAATTATTATTATTATTATTATTTTCTCTCTCTCTCTTTTTTTTTTTTTTTTAATAAAACATAAAAAAATGAACTATAGACATGTTATAACTTATGCTCTTTAAAATAACTGCAACTGAACAGCAGGAGACAAGACTGCTTGTTTGTCTTGTATCAGATGCTACCCTTTGGGCCAAATAGAGGAAATGGAAATTCTAACCTTTCTGACAGCAGTAAGGTCACCCCTATGAAAAAGGCATTTATGAAGGGCAAGGCGAGGATGAGATACGGATAAGGACAGTATGGAGACTGCAGGAAAGAGCAGAGACCTGGCTGAGAATAGCTGTGAGCACAAGGGTGAAGCTTTCCAGCTTGACAAACACAAATTTCTGAGGGTGCCAAAGGGGACAGTGCAGACATGTTTGCCATTCAGGCTTCCTCTGAGAGTTGCTGGACTGAAAGCAAGCTCATGCATAGGAACTCATCAGGCAAGTGGAGCCAGAAAGGGCAGGTGGAGAGACTTGTTTACAACTCTTTTTATTTCTACTCTCACCCAGTCTGAGTTTTACTCACTTAAAACTAGAATGAGTAGTTAATTCTTTTTCATGTTCTGAGAAAAACTAGCTTTTGGGATGGAGAGTTCTTTTGGTGATGTTGGAGAGAGGTAGTGGCATGGGCTGAGGGATGAACAAGGCTGATTCCTTTGTGCACTGTGCTGGTTTAAAGCATTTATCAGCCCCAAACCTGATGCTACCTCTGAAGATATGCTAAAACTGGCTTCAGGGCTCCTAGCAGCAAACAAATAATGCTACAGTTCACTGAACCCCAGAATCAATCTGGCATAAATTTACTGAATTCATTCAAAAACTTCTCCACATTTTAATCTTCATAAAGTGGATGTAGTTACCAAATTATACAGATCTTGTCCTAAGAAGACCTTTTTCCACTGAGAGCTAAGGAGACATGAGGGTTATAAGATCAGGTAGCTTTCTACAGCGCAGACATATATTTATGTGACTTAAAGCCCACTGAATACAGTTTAAATCCTGAAATGTCTGTGTGGACATTTCCACAAATGCCCATTTTAAGCTCTGCTGTGGAATTTGATAGCATTACTCATATGCTGAAAGCATGCAAAAGTTTTACTCGCCAGGAACTCTCTTGATACTGTATCTGCTCTCTAGCAGAGGGAAGACAGAGATGGATACTGGGTCTAGATTTTAATTTGTCAAGGACATTGTAGAGTGGTGGCAGGTAAGTTACAAATAAATTTGGCCAGGTTGTGCAGAATACTCCCAGTGGTGTCCAAAATGTACTGAGTCCTTAATGGATGGGCAGTCAGAAGGCCACAGATTTGACCCATTTTTCAGAGGAACACCTCCAGCTTTTCCCAGCACTGTGGTAACATGTGACTGAAAAAGAAGTTCATTGCCAATTGAGGGAATAGCACCATTTTTGATGGACAGACGGGTTTTCACTAAGAGGAATCCTATCCAACCTCTGCCCTGGGCTGACCCTGCTTGGTTTGTGAAATCGGAGAGGATCCCAGACCTAGATGGCCCAGCATGTGTTCAAGTGCACTTGAGGAATGCCAGCAGGCAGATAAGCTGGGTAAATGTCTAATAAGGCAAAGTTTCCTGCTCTGTTATTGTTTAAAACATATCTATAGGATCCCTTTTTTAAAAAAGGTCATTTTGATTTGTTTCCCATGTGCTTTTTTAAAAGTCAGTGTTTGGCATCTGATACCTTGTGCAATGTATAATCCCCATGGTCCAAAGAGCTTTAGAGCGCCAGGAAATCCAGAATCTTGGCATGAATCTGGGGCCAGCTCCCATAACACATGGCTGCATGACTTTTCTCTGTTTGTGGTATCTTTGTGACACCATGGTACGTGGTGTACTCAGAAATCAGCTGTGGGGTTTGCCTCAGAGACCGTGTGAGAGAATCCCCCCACCCCTCCCATCTAGTGCAACTTGAAGGAGCCCCAGACAAAGAGGGCTTGTTCTTTCAAAAGAAATAAATGATGACTGGAAAGAATAAAGCCCTGAACACTGCCCCCCTGGAGGGAAGGGGAAGAGAGGTGGTGGCCAAAGGAGTGATTGATTGACCACAACCCCTTGACACCTAAATGCATTATCTACAGTGGTATGTGTGTGTATTGATGCACTGTGCCGAAAGACAGGCAGTCCTGGAGGGTCAGCCCCATGCAAATTGTGGATCCAGGGATAAATTGCATTTATTATGCAACTTCACTTACATGAGCTCACTAATCCATCTTTTCTAGACTGACAGGCCCTCTTACATCTCAGCCTCTGAACAGCACGGCAGCTAGGGACTTATTTAAGTTACTGCTCTTCTCTCTAAGCTTTCCCAGATAAAGCTCTCTCCACCTATTCCTCACCGGAGTGACCTGAAGCTCAGGACACGATCCAGAGTCTTTGCTTAAATGATATCCATGTGTAAGGAACAGCTGCACCACACAGGTAGTATTGAGCAGCATTACTTTTGGTTTAGGGAATACACCCCATTTGGGGAGAGGATAAAATGTTGGAATTATTTGAACAAAAGCTATCTCCTGTTCTAAAGCCATAATAAATTTAGCTGCCAATGTTCTATGATCTGGTAGGAATAGACAATGGAAACTCAGCTTTGGGCAGGTGGAAAAACTTTTGATTCCCACAGGTTGAGGATCTGATCACCAGAATTTTCTACTGAATATTATCTTTGAGGGAATCCACCTCAGAAGTATGCAGTCCCTGTTGATACTGCTGTGAGTCCAGACAGGCATTCCTTGTTGGATCTAGAATGTCTTTAAATACTAATGGGTAACATACTGGATTTCATTTGCACACACATAATAGCATTTCACAAAAGAAACATAAAAATGTCACCAGCTTCCATCTGTGCTTGAGATATCTGTTCTTCTTACTCTAAAAATGTTATTAACTTCTATATGTATCTTTTTATTATTTTATTATAATTATTTTCTTCTTATTTCTTCCCTTCTTCCAGAGATTGAATTCCAGTATGGAGGAACTTTAGTTTCCCACTGTATTAACAGCAATACAAAAAAATCCAGATTATTGATTATCTCCTTCCTCTAGAAAATCCTCTTGTAACCATGACATATGAAGAGCACCCAAGAAAGCAATGTGACTAATAAAAAGTTATTGGTGCACACTGTGAACTCTCAGTTAAAACTTTTGAGTAATAAGATCTTAAGATATTCTCATATATATTTTTATATATATATATATATATATTTTTTTTTTTTTTCCCCACACTATATATACCTCTAACCAGAATTAGAGACAATTCTCATAGAACAGGCCTGGCATTAAATAGATGTGAGACTGGCAGCTGCCAATACTGACAAGAAAATGGTAATCGTTAAGAAAAATCAACATGAACTGGTCTTCTCTGGCCAGTTCAAAGTGGCAACTTGGGAAGAAATATGAGTATAAAATCTTTCCTAATTTGGGAGACTTAAGAAGTTATTGTAGGAGAATGATGAAAAACAGTGTTGCTTAAACGAGGAAATGGTCAAAAGCCAATATCTCCACAAATGTTCATCTCAATATGTGGATATCATTTAAAATTAAACACATCCTCAATTTCTTTTGGGACTTGTATACTAAATATGGGATTCAACTCATCTGACTTAACTGTTCATCTTAGCTGGTCAACTGAGGTTCATTTGATAGTATATGGGATGGAAGACACATCTGTAAAGGGTGTTCCCTCCTTTCTGGAGGTGCTGTTTTCTTTCCAACGATTAAGAAGAATGCCAAGACTGACTAGCTAAAATTTAAATGATTACATGGTTAGCATCTGAAGTTTCTAGACTTCCAGTAGAAAAAGTTGGGCAGTAATATTTCTCTCCTCAAACAATGAAGATAACCTGGTGAATAGAAAAGTGAGCATCTGGCTTGTGGTTGAAAATAAATCAAGATATCGTAGCAATAAAGGTTATTGTTTGTACTAGCAGTATTCAGGTTTCTAGGACATACTGATGATAAAATATTGGAGATAAATGTTAATATATGTTCCATTTTTGCTGAAGTAGCAAAAAAGTATATAAATTCATAATGCAGTTCAGCTGCTCACACATAGGTATTTCTCATCTACTAAGATGCTCTGAAGTATCTTTGACATAGATTTACTGGGAGACCTGCAACTTCTGGAGTGACAATTAGAGCTTGGTTGGGAAAATGTGCAGTAGTCAAAATGCCATTAAATGTGGCACTTAAATCTTTTTCCTGCAGGCATATTCCCAGCCTTTTTTTTTTTTTTTTTTTTCCTCCCCTGTAATATTGCCAGGGACATCCTGCGTCATGTAATAAGATCTGGAGAGGCCTCATGCTGGAGAAGCTCCTTGAGCATACCAAACAAAGGAATCAGGAAACACATTTAATTAAGCAGGTGAATTCAAAGTGACAAAGTTTTAAGTTAAGGGGACCACATTATCTGTTATTCATTTTCTTGTATCTAGTTTGCTTTGAAATAGGACAAAATGAAGCAGTAGAGTGAGGAGTAATCAACAAAATTACAAAAGGGAGAGAAGTCTCTTGTGAATGAGCATCTTATACTTTAGTAAGAAGTCAAAATAACTTATTTTCTATGAACACCACCTGCTCCAAACTCCTACCTGCCTTAATTCTGTAAAGCTGCCATAAAAAAAAAAAGGCTCCTTAGCAAGCCCCTTGCTCCCTGTTACAGGTCTTTCCCCTGATTTTTCACATTGCATTTTAATTAGAAGTGCACCTGTGGTCAGAGACCACCCAATTGCAGCAGCTCTATTTTGCAAGGCTTAGAGTGAGCCCTCAGAGAGGACTTAGAGTGCACCTTTAAGAACCAAATGTAATTTTAAGCCCTCCAGATGTGTCTGCTGCACTGCTAAGGTAAGACTTGTAAGACTTGTGTTTAGCAACCAACTCAGAGTACACCTGATTTGTGCTGTCAGAAAACTTTCTTTAGGAAATGGGGAAGTCTTGTTCCTCCTATAGAGCTGCTATGAACCACTTTAGCTTGCTGATAGATGTTCAGAAACACCGAGCCTGAGCCCTCAGATCTGAAATCCAAAGAGCTGCACTGAATCCACTAAAGCCCATTTTTCCCTTCCTCGAGAACAGACATTATATTTTACAGAACTCAATATCCCATTGAAGGCCAAACTTTATTCTGTGATGAAACTATTCTTGTCCTGCTGCGTGTCTGTACCCCATGGAGGACTTGATTACAGGTTCCTCACTCCTAGGCAGCATCTGTTCCAGCCTCAACCTCCATGCTTTTCCTGTTCTCAAATGTCTGAATACCCTCACTAGTAGCAGTTGCAGTGAGTCTCCATTAGCACATGGGTGGGATGCTAACATTTTTAGTGTCAAGTGTTCAGCAGTTCCAGTGTCAGATTCCAATCTCCTGCTCCGTGTCCATTGTTTTCAGGATGTGGCTTTGTTACAGACTGTGAAGGGAAGTGCAGAAGCAAAATACCTTCAGAAAAGCCATCCCAACAATGCTTCCTGCATCCTGAGAAGGAGAGACCTATCTTCCAAGGTTCTTCAAGTGATGCCAGTAACCGCCATGGAAGATTCTTATACCAATTCCAGATAACTATATTTTCACGATGTTCCAAGCTTTTGCAACTTTGAGTTTTGTTTGGACCACTAAACTCTGTGGAGACTGAAACATGAATAACAGCCCTGGCTTTCCCATGGTGGCCCACTGCTGCTAACAGTATGAGATCTGTGACATTTCCCAAACAGGATATGCCCTAATTCCAACAGTTGCAGCAACTATTTCAGGCAGTCCCAAGCTAAAGATAATCCTTACTTTCCTTGCTCAGGTATGACCAGCTACATTTTCTAACTGCAGCCAATTAGAAAATGTAGCTGGTAGAATCATCTAACTTTATGCTATCCTTCAGTTTTCAACAAGGAAACACAAAGACCATGTGGAATCCAGGAGATGAAAATTGTACCTCAAGGCAAAAGAACCAGAGCCTGTCCATTTAATTCCAGTTCAACTCAATTCACATTAACATAGTTTCTGTGCACAAGTACAGAAATGTACAAAATATTTCCCATGAAGCCACCATATCCAGGCTACTTTAATCTTCCTTTTCCCATGCAGCCAACCTGGGGCTTCTTTGCCCTGGGAATGGACATTCTGAAGCTGCTGTGTTCTGGTGGGAAGTCCTGGCTAAATGGTCAAATTTTCCTTTTCCCCTCCAGATGAAATTTCAGGGCAGCAGAAAAAAACATCTTAATGGAAAGTGGATCTGTCATTGTCTTACAAAATGTTCTTTGTTACCAGGAATCAGTGGGTAGAACATACAAGATGGAGGGGTTTCTCTTGCCCTACTGTAAAACTGCTATGTGGAATGAAGGTTATGCCTTCTGATGCACCTTTGTCCTTGGTGGCTTGCAAGTGAGTGTCGTTTTAGGATATGTGTCTGACTACCTGTGTCTTTGGGCCATCAGGAAGGAAGATTACTTTCTTTAAAATGCACCAGAAAGGCCAGCAATGCCAATCCTTTGCTACCCAAAGTATGGCAACACAGTGTCTAAGTGGTCTGCAACACAGAATGCTACACTCCTGTAGTTGCAGATTTAACTTTGACAGCAGAAAAAATCAGTCCATCTTGACCCAATCAATTCAGGAATGAACTGAAACATTTTTGCAATATAGCTCTCCCTCTGTGCTATGATTCATATGACTATGAATCTCCCTATGCATGCTAGGACGAGGCAGCTCTGTCAGCAATGTCAGAATTAGTAGCAGTTGCAGGAAGAAGGGATAAATGTGCATTAGCTCAACCACAAGTCATTGGTAACATTCCTCCAGAGGAACACAGGAACCGGTCCATGACATCCAGCGCTCTGCTATCACAGGCAATATGATACCCATAATCAGTTTATTAAGCTGCATCTTAGAAATGTACTCACATAGTGGGGATAATTCCTTCCATTCCAGGAATCACTGGGTAAAGTTTCTAGACCGAGTTAAGAAAGGTCAGGTTAGATGATCATAGGGTGTCTGCTGGCTTCAATGTCTCAAAATCTCCGCAGGGATTTAGAAGGAGCCAACACATTTTCACTTGTAAGTTAGGATTTAAATAGAGATTTGTTAATGTGTTCCCTTTTCTTTCTCTCTCTTTCCTCTGAATATCAGTTAATCAACATCAGTATAGAAATATTTTTCTTCCTTCTCTTCCTTCTCATTGCTGTGCCTCCTGTTCCTTCTTCCACTGTATTTCAGAGCTGTAACAACAGCACAGTAAAACAAAAAGCTCAGCTACAATAGGGAAAGCAATGCAATTTCACTGCTTCCTTGCCTGTCACTCCCCCACCCCCGCGAAAAAAAAAAAAAAAATCCACCCTACAAAACAACAGAAGATTAAATATTTCATTATGAAGCAAAGAGCAGAAAATTGCAGGCTTGAAGTGTAATGCTTACTAGTAGTTTCCTGCACAGTCTGTACCACATCGCAATCCTACACAGCCAGCATTCCCCCAGGGGAGGCATGGAAACCATGGCAAGACTGGGCTGGATTAGGGAGTGATGCTACTTTTTTCCCATGTATCCAAGAGCAATATTGCAATGGTGCCTTGAAGGTGCTTAGCTATGTAGATGGAGATACCGTTTCCCCTCTTTGTTGGAAATTGCATCTGGGTATGGAAAATCATAGACGGATATGGAAAAACTTTCTGTAAGCTTTAATTCGTAAAGAACTGGAGAGTTTACAGGTACCTTCACAAACAGCCACTGAGGACTGGGAGAGGGCAAAACTGCACAAAATTCATTTATGCTGTGTAGTAGCAGTGTGCTCTCAGTCAGAGGATGTCTGGGGACACAAATAAGGGATGTTGGTAAAATGTTTGCACTTCTCATTAATAAGGTGAGTGCTAACCTGCCTCTACTGAAAACCAGGTGCCTCCTTTAAAGGAGTTTTTGTTGTTGTTGTTTTGTTTTGTTTTGTTTTGTTTTGTTTTTCTGAAATTAGCTTAATTTCCATCTCATGCTCATATTGGGAAAAATAGCTTCAGTTTGATGCCAGCGACACTATTGAGCAACCTGGCAAAAGCCCATGGAAAAAAGCCAAAGCCTTCAAAAATAACAACAACAACAATAATAATACAATCTTCCAATTAGATTGTTGTGCCACTGATTGACATTAAGGTATTGGCCATGAGGTGCTGTGAATTTATGAAGTATCTGGTTGGTCTTGTCTGATTTGTTCAGCAGATTAGCCACAACCACTCTATGACTGAACACCAAGTTCTTTGCTTGCCCTCGAGTTAAATTATTATTGAGGTCAACAGAGGTATACTGATCCAGGCCAAGTGAGAATCTGGCAGAGCAGTACCTAGTAATACAGTTACATTTTCCATTCTCTTTTTTTTTTTTTTTTTTTTTCTCCTTTTTTATTTTTATTTTTCAATGGAGAGTGCAAGTTTCAAAAAAGAAGAAATAGTTACTTCCCATTAAAAAACTAATGATTCAGCATTTTACAGACAGATAGACAGATAATATGTTGGAACTTTTCTCTGTCTTAAATCAATAAATTTTTGGTCAGTATGACACAAACATTATGAGCTGACACTGCTGAATTGTTTACAATGGAAGCCAAGGGGAGGCAAATCCTTGTTGCAGATGTTCAGGTGAATTCTCTAAACATTACGTTACAGATTCAGCCTCCTTTTTCCTGCTGTAGATAAACCTTTCCTACTTTTCCCTGCACAGCTACACCCTGAACTGAAAGGGCACATAAATAATTTCTTCACCTTCCTTTTATCCAAGTCTGGTGCTTGGACTGCAGTTTTTAATCTTCCATGTTGGTGTGGGAGCTGAACACAGCTCTCTTTCTTTTCCTGTGGCAGATCCAAAGACTACACTTTTGGTATATCAGGATCGTGTCCTCTGGTCAGTCTCTTGAAGGCAGCAAGCTCTTCCACTAAATTTCACAGCTATCAGGCAAGGCATGAGGACATCTCTCAGACCAAGTCCTTAAAGAGGTTTGTTCAGAGGAACAGCTACCCTCCAGGCATGAAATGAGCCATGGTGGGACTTCTGGTCAGCCAGGAAGATGCTTGATGTAGAAGGAAACAGATGAACAATAAATTTTAGCATGGTCATTTTTGATGTGGTTATCTGAGAGTTGACCCACTCAAGGGGAAATTCTTCCTTGGAGAAAGGATCACGTAAATATTATGCAGGACCATGTACGGCTTTTGCATATGGGGTGTAATTAATTTCCATTATTTTGTTTCCTTCCTGATCTATTTCAAGAAAAGAGGTTAAATTGGATTTATTATTATTATTTTTATTTTTAATCTGTTTTGCTGTGAATGGAGAAACAGAAGATGACAAACACCTTGTGATTGTGTTTACTCCTCCTTTTTTCACACTTTTCAGTCTCATTTACCCACACTGGAGGTGTGCATAAGTGGAGAGAATCACAGATTCACACAGAATATTAGGGATTGGTAGAGACCTTGAAAGATCATCTAGTCCACGCCCCCAAAGAAAAATGCAGTCTGGGATGGACAGTCACATAAACTTTGAAATCTGCAATTTTTGTACTGACTGTTACATTGACTGAGGTTGACTAGTTTAGATTCAGATGTCTAGATTCTAGATGTATAAAAATAGGGCAGATGAATGCCAGCCTATATCTGAAATGTGTGTGGGGATCAGCAAGGTTATGAAATGTACCATCTGCTTTTTGTCTTCCCCCTTGGTGGCAGTTTGAAGGGAGGATTCTTGTTCCAGTCTTCAAGCTGATTTTAAAGAAAATAGGTGTAGCTATTGGCAGAAGGAAGGTGTTTGAGGGATCACGAGAAAAACTTATTTTAATAAAAATGTTATAACCTTATTAATATTACTATTGAAAATGTTCTGCAAGTAGTTATCAAGGTATTTAGCTTCCTGAATTTTGGATTTATTGAGATTTTACTACCAAAAAAAAAAAAAAAAAAGAAATTAGAAGTGAAATTAATCACTATATTAAATTTAAAGTAATGAAGGGGAGAAATATCTGAAAATTTAGAAAAGAAGAAACAATAATCTGTATTAAGACCTGGGGAATGAAAATAATGGGGAAATGTCAGCATTGCTTCAAGAATCCTTTTTCAAACCTCCCTAGAACAAAAACAAGTTTTTTTTTTTTAAGTTTAACTAAATCACCTTTTGATTTTAGACTTCTCAAAACCTTTACCACTGCAGGTTTTCTGGGGGATCTGGAAACAGGACAATTCTGCAGGAGGGGCTGTTTTTATAGTATATTTGGACTTGGGAAATAGAAGTCTCCAAATAATCTGAGCTCATGTGGATTTCTCATGTGGATTTCTGACCCACCTTTCAGTACAACTAAGCCAAATTCTCATCTGGTCTATATCAATGTCACATGGGTACCTCCAACTTATACCCACAGAGGACCCGAATCAAAATATTCACACTCTAAAATGCAGATTAATCATCCAGAGGTGCATTAGTTGGCTACTGGTATTTCCCAAGAAGTTCAGTACATTTAAAACTTGAACAAGAAGATATATTTCCTCAAGTTCCAAGTCCTCTTTCTTTCTATTATCTTAGTGTGTCACCTAAGTGACCCTCTGATGGTAATACACATAAATACATCAGAGAAGTGCCCAGTCCATGATTAAATACCCTGATAATTCTGAGGCCCTCCAACATATAGTATTTCATTCTATCGCAAACACTGATGCAGTCAACCAGTAGCCACAATCAATTACTCAGAGCGGCTGCACTCATGTTCCTTCTCCAAAGTTTCTTGATTAGGTGCCAGCTGCTTTAAAGGACTATCACTTTCCAGAGCAAGAGGAAAAAGAACGCTCCTACAGCAATATCCTCTAAAACAGATTTAAGCACACTGCCTGCACGACAAGCTATGAAATAGCCTCATACTGAGCTCTCATGTCCAGGCCTGCTAACAAACAGTTAACCCTCTAACCCATTCCCCACCCCACTGAAGGGTAGAGAGAACAAACTTGGATAAAGCAACCAAGTGACTGGGAGCCACAACCAGTTCCAAGAACACTCCGGGACGAGAAAGCCCTGGCTGGGTAGGATTTCAAGGTCTTGTCCACAAGGATCCACAATTAAAATTTCTTGTGCTAAAGTTTCATGGTGAAATAAAAACCCTGAGATTCCAATGCTTCCCCCCCACACACTCCCCAAAACACTACTCACAATACAGCACGATGGAAGGAATAGAAAACCTCTAGCATTTTGGCAATCATCACTGCTCTATTTTACATATTTCAATACCATCTTTTGGAAGAGCTGTAAATCTTTCCTTGCATTTTTTTTTTTCTCTTGTTCTGTCTTCAGCTAGCTTGGCGACATAATTGCAGTGGTCATGTTACTTGCATGAGTAGGAAATGATGCTTCAAGGGAAGGGAACTAAAGGTCTTTCTCTTACCTTTTCTACTCAGCCTTCGGGGTGTATTGATATACACAGCAACATGATAATGTAGCATAGTTTGTTTCCTTCTCTGCACCCTAGTTTCTCATATACACACATATATATATATCATATATTTCATTGTGGTCTTCAGCTGTTATGGGGTGTTATCTGACAGGCGAGAATCGGTGATTCTGCATGCTATGAATTCAAACATCATTCCCAGCTGGATATCCTATGCTGCTTCCAAAGATCATTATCTGTTCAACACCCCAAATAGAGCAAGCAGAAGGAGCACTTGGTCTCATCCTCCCCAGTTCATGCCTTGGGTAAGAATGAGGTGGTTTCTGGTGGAAGGGTTGAGGCCTGTTGCTGTCATTGTGGCCATCTTGCTAGTGGACAGATAGGACATGGTGCCTGTGCTTTCTTCAGCCCAAACATTATGGTTCCAGAAGCATGAGGAACACTCAGGGAGCAACACCAGAACTGGAGCTGGCAATAACTCGCTACTCTGGGGATGAGTAGTGAGTGTCCAAATTTTAGGACAGCAGTTCAAGTTGAAAATGGCTCATGTCTGGTGATCCAGAAGGACACTAGAGGGTGCAGGTCAGTTTGCCAGACAGCATAATCTCAGAATTTTTCCTTCACTTATAAATGTATTTGTGCTGTTGATATCACTTCTTTGAAGCTCCATAAGTGTTCGCTGCAGTCAAACCCTGTGCAAGTTGCTTTGAAAAGTCAAACAATGTTTCTAAAGATTTGTGGCGATTAATATTCAGGATTCATGAACACTACCTGACCTCCCCTCAAACAAACAAACAAACAAACAAAAAAAGAAAGAAAGAAACAAACAAACAAAAAAAAGGAATATATATATTTTTTCCTTCTCAGTTGTAAAATGAACACACTTGAATCTCCTCTGAAAACATGATGGGATTTAATGCTGATTTTGGCTTTGCTTTGTACTCATACATGACAGCTTGACAAGAACTGTTGATGAATTTTCTTGTTTGATTTCATTTAAATGTCAAAAACCAGAAGATTTTCCCCCAGAAATGTTCCAGTCTCTCTGAAGTTTTCAATGGGAAACTCTCCTGCAGTGTAGGATGAAGTGGCTGAAGAGAGAGAATGAGTCATGTCCCCTCCAATTTAGAGAGAGGGGTCAGGTTAATCCCCTGTGATGCTGAAGAATGAATTTAAAGTTCCTCATTAGCATAGCTTGGATTTGTGACCCCCAAAAATTTCTTCTGTACCCTTTCAATAATGAGTTCTTGGGTACCATAGTACAAATTCTCCCCAAATACTTCTCAACCTGTCATGAACATACTACGTGTTTTGAGGAAGGTACAAGCACGGTGTCCTTTTGAAAGCAGACAGCTTTACTCCCACATTAGCAGTCCGTGGGAAGCTCATTCCATAGCCTCATCCCTCTTTGGCAAGACCAGGAAGATTTCTGGCCAGCTCACTTACTAAGTGGTGAATCCAAGGTGTTTGGATTTGCTGTTGGCCTTCATTTCACGCTGACGTTCTCTCCGCTTCCCTTATTAGCTGTGTAATTAGGGAGGGTAAGAGTGCCTACAGCTGCAAGTGTCTTTTGAGATGTGATAATTATTTTAAAGAAAATCATGACAACCCATAGCTGGAAACTGTCTTAGATGGAAAGAAAATCATTGTAGCCTGTTTCACTGAGCATGTAAACATGTGCTTTGCTGATGCCCTTGAGGACTGTCCTAACTTTAACCTTGCTTAGCCTTGAAACTTTCTTTTGACTTTGTTTGGGACGGAAGCCTGTGGTGCAACACAGAATACCATGCCAATGTGTTTTGTTGAATTAAAAATCAAATAAATGGGCCAAGGAGGAAACCAGAAGGTAGGAGAAATCAGACATCACATTGTCTTGGGTCTTGGTTAAAATTTATTTTCTGTGACAAACAGAGGGTTCTTCTACTAGGGAAATTAATGGAGCCATGCTTCTTATAGAACAAAAGAAAAGGATTTTTTGAGTGCAGCGTTGCTGTAACTCCCCAGTCATGCACATGGTCTGCTGGGCTTGAGAAACTTCCATTTGAGCCTGTTTTCAGAAGAACTGAACAGGCACACTGGATGTCATATACACACATAGGTAATTGTTTCTGTCCCTCCTTTTGAATCAAAAGGTCAATAACATGCATGCTTAATAGAGGTTCAGAAAAGTTAGCAGCATAGAATAATTATAAACAATGAAATTAGGCAGCTTATCACAGGAGGGCAGCTTCCTATCAATATCTCTACTGAGAAAAAGCTGCTATATGAATTCAACTTTTTATTAGAGACCAGAGATCTCAAATGTGGTGGCATAAGGACAGACCGAAAGCCTCTGAAGTCCCACATAGAGCCAACAACCTTTTAGACTCAGCACCAACCAACCTGGTATTGCATACCTGAAATTATGTGTGAGATTCATCGGGCTTCTGCATCTGAGCTTATCACTTCAGGCTCCCTTTAAAGTCACTGTCACGAATGGAGTCTGATATAAAATATGCCTCATCTTTGAGCAGAATCCTGAAATCATTCAGAAGAATCATGTTTAAAAACAAAACAAAATAAAACAAAACAAAACAAACAAACAACAACAAAAATCATGTCTTTCCATTAGGTATAAAGGGAATATGAAAGGACCTAGAGGTATAAATTGTGAACATTCAGTATAAGGTGAGATTTGTTTCATCTTGTGCTAAAGACCATCCCTGTTGCCCCTTCCATTTCAATGTTCATATCTTCCATCCAGGGTATCTATATGTTGATAGAGCTTCAAAAGCGAAGGGAAGAGATGATGGATGTTACCAGTCTCATTCTTGGTAGCAGATGATACTTCCACACCAGTCATAGCAGAACTTTACCTAATCTGTCTCTCTCTCACTTCAGCCACATCTGCCACAGCTGGTGTTTTCCATCCTGCTTCCCTCTGGGTGGGGTTTATTCCCAGAAGAGGATAATCAAGACTTTCCAGCCTCTTTTCCCAGCTGCATTTAGCCCTTTCGGTTTATAATGGCTCAAAACTCTTTCCAGGTCTTTATCAGGGCTTCCCCTTGTTTATAGCTACAGTCTGAGGTAGCAGGTCTTTCAAGTCCTTGCAAAGATTTTGCTTCCCAGTTTCATGCTGCCCTTCTCATAATCTCTTTATTAACTCACAGCAATCACTCAGGCTGAATTTACAGACATGCTTTTGTATGACTCATGTCAAGTGCTGGGATGGTTCACCACCCATACGTGGGAAAACTGTGCATCCCCCTGTGTAACAGCAATGTGCAGATGTAATAATCACACTGCCTTAACGATTCACTTGCCTTAATTCCTATAACTCATCAGTAAACTGTTGACGAGCCTTCTGGATGGTCCTGTAAAATAAGGAGATTAAATGTCCTAAAGATATTAACTATTTTCAAAATCAAACACTCATAAGCAGACAGAGATTAGACTGTAATGTTCTTGTGGAGGATGCATTCCTCTGGTGAAAAACTGTGCTTTTTGCAAGCATTTTTACTCATTTTACTCATTTCCTCATACACCCAGGACTGGGTGAGGAACCATGGCAAGTATTGTAACTCTCTCTGTATGAAATAAAATGGCAGGGGGTATCTGCCTGCCTTCACTTCACATGAACTAAGCACTGTAAGAAAAGATCTCTGCCCAGGATTTGAGGCTTGGCTGCTTTTCACGCCATGCAGATCTAAGGGGAATCCTACTCGCTGGGCTTAAGTGTCAGCCCAAGCTTGCTGAAGGACCTGAACTCAAGCACTGGACTCAGGTTTACAGAGAAACATTTATGTGTGGTCACTATTGTGTGGCATAGGGCACTTTCTGGAGGCTGAGGTAAGCTAAGCTGCCATGTAGGCATCAGCTGTATTCCCAGCAGGCCTGATTTCTTAATCGCCTTCTCCAGTTATGTGACTCTAGGACTCCTTTGCATTACCTGTGGAGGCAACTACACCTGAGCCAGGTCTACCTGTGCTGCAAACTCCTCAAAGAGCAAGCTTGGTCCAAGACAGCAATCACACCTCCCTTCTAAGGTTACGGTCTTTGTATTGTTGGCAGGGAGAGCCTATTAGGAATGTAGCCAATTGTAGTATTACATGTGCTGTTTGTCGAAGAAGAATTTTCTTTGCTTTCTCTAGTTTCTCTAGGAAGTAGTCACAAATGTCCAGTGTAAGGTTACTGGGCCCACATGAAATTTTATCAGATTTTAGCAGCTATTTCTGGAATTACATTTTTAGGGGGGGTCTTTTTTGAACTGCAATGGCAGCAGCACAGGTATCAATTTTCATATCAGGGTTTGTTTTTTCCCCAGGGCTCCTTGAGGGAGTTTAAATTGTACTGAGATGCCAAAATTAGAAATGAAATACTGGGGAGAGGGCGTTGAATGGGGGCAGAGGCCCCATTTTTTCTCTTGGTCATATACCACAAACATTTTTTTTCTAAATTTCAAAGCTGAATAATGATTAGGGTCCTCTGGGAAAAATACTAGAATCTGCTGTAACATTATACTGGAGTAAGAGATCAAGAAAAATAGAAATGTTGGCAGTACCTATGTGTCCATTTGGATGCACCTATGAGTCCTTTCACACTGGTGTTCTCTGCAGCACGTTCGTCCAAGTGATGTGGAATTGCAATTGATAATCAGGTGCATTCCTCTCCCATTACTTTTCTTTTTTTTTTTTTTTTTTTTTTTTCTTTATCATGTAGGAGTTAATTTTACACTAGCTATTAGAAAGCTCTGAGAAAATACCAGATGAGCTCTGAACTTCGTAAAACCTATCAGTCTTGCTGACTCTTTCCTAGAAATGAAGAAATGTCTGCTGACTTAGTCTCCTTGCCTGGATCAGAAGTTTTATTTCTTTGCTCTGTTAGTCTGTGGGGTCCCTTAGGCCTTTTCATGGCTGAGAGAAACAAACACTGTCTCTTCTGTATGTGCTATGGTACTGGCCCCAAAAGAATATACTTTTCTGAGAGGCATCGCTATGCTTAAAAATTTTGAGGCCAGAGTTTACCCACAGAGTCTGTGTCTGCATTGCCTTCTCTTATTCATACTTTTTCCCTATTAACTCACCTCTTCTGGGAGCAGCTGGGGCTTGGTCTGTTTTCATTTCTGTTGAGATAGAGCACTTCTAGCTCCTTCAATGGCACTCATTCCACAGCTGAAATGTTGACAGAGCTTGAGACATGAAGTGGAACTCATCTCACCTAATTTTAGCCATTTAGCCATAGAACACCTAGTCTCAGATAGACCAGCTAAACACCTAGTCCTTAGCTAAACTATGTTAAACTTAGCCAAAGTAATCTGTCTCATTAGAAATGTGACAAATCACCTTCTGGAAGTTTTTGTTTCCATTTATACAGAGGGATTGTGGATGGTTTAGTTTAGGGCAGATGCCTACTTTTAGATGACTGGGATGTATCCCACTACAGGGGTAGTTCATTTTCTTGCATCAGACATATGTTATTTTTTAATATTTCTCTAGGAAAAGAGACTACATTGTACATGAATTACTGCTCTTGTGTAACCCCTCAGGAATACTTCTGAGATGAAGTTTATGCTTTTGGCTTAATTGTTTTGATTCTCACATTTTGATAAACAAATTTATAATTGATTTATAAGAGATTTTATGCTAGACAGGGCCAAAATGAAGTCCAAAACACTGTAAATTTTGATAAACAGCTGTTTTGTTCAGAGAAATTAATTATCTTGTTTGCTTGGGACACACTCTCACACAGGTATGGCTTGAGTTCACCCATTTAACTGCTGGCACAAAGCTTAATTTTCATAATGAGAAGCTTGTTAGCTGAGACTTTCTGTAGAGCAGAAAGAGCAAGAGAAACACTTCCAATGCAGTTAAGGTGGGATTTGCTTCTGCAGAAGCCATGTTCTCTTCATTGAGATGAGAGCAGAACATGAAAATATTAACACTCCTAATGGATAACCCTCAGTCGAAAGCAGGATGAAAGCAGCCCATTTGCCATGCAGCAATTTGCACTTAGGGAAATGTGAGTGAGTGTAGGGAAGAAAGAGTACCATTTAGCTTGGAGAAAAATCTGATTGCTCTAGAACTGGGATGGACTCCAACAGTTTGAGCTGCCTTAGTTTGTTGATTGCTGGTTTCATTTTTTTTCTCTCTTTAACATTTTTTTCTTCTCTTTATTCCCCTCCTCAAAGTGAATCTCAGCAAATTTGACAATACCCCCTCCCAACACACAGAGACATGATTTAAACGCCTGCCACTGCTGCTAGTACCAGTGCTGTAAAAAGAACTGGCTCCTGTTCAAGTCCTTCGCCTCTCCAAATGTTTAGGGATTTGGAGCCCATACATACAATTACTGCATGTTTCTCAGGAAGAGAAAATAGCCAGCAGCTGTTCAGTGCTCTGATCAATTATGAGTTGAGGAAGAGGGGTAGAAAGAGTGGGGTTATTGGTTAGAAATTTGCATACAATTAGGAAACAATGTTAAGAATGGGCATTTGGGAGATGTGGGGAGGATACACACCCTGACAGTGCACCATTACTTTAACAGGTCTGCAATGGTGTCTTCAATGTGGAAAAATAATGCACCTAAACCAATATGGATTGAAAAATTTTCTGAGATTTTGGTAAGACGAAGGAAGAAGATGAATCCATCCCAGTCTGTGAACATGAACATGAGAAGGAACCTGGTAAGGAGTTGTCTTGGAGTAAATCTCCATGCCCCCATTAAGTGCTCCACTGACTTTGGCAGTAGCTTAGACACCCAGTCCACGTGTAGAGACATAAATGTAGGCACCTTGGTTTGCAGGACGGAGTTTGCCCTGAAGGTTTAATTCAGTTGCACACAACCCCCATCCTCCCAAGTGTTGAATGCAATCTGAGATGCCCAAGACTACCAGGGAAAACCAGACAGAGCTGTCTAATATTGCAAAGTATTTGAAAATATTTGCTTCTTAATTGTCTTTGCAAGGGACTTGACTCCCCAGTGGAGTGAAATCTGGATACCAAAATGTTTCTGAAACAGCAGTAGACTTCTATTTTTGTACTAATTATTGGAAACCAAAGTCTCTATTGCATTTAGTATATAGAAAATATTCTTTCCATACTTAGTATCATGCCTTGCATTTTACCTGAGGTGACTTGGGAGGGGAATGGGGTGATAGATCTCTTCACCTATTGGCACTATCCAACACCATATACAGACTTTAGTTCACAAGACTTGAGCTATACAGTCCCCACTCACCTTCCTTGTACTGAATGTGGTTTTTGGATGATGCCTTAGTTTACCTGAGATTCAGGTAATACTCCTTCCCCAGCAGTCTATGTTTGGGATGTCAAAGAATGTTGAGCATCATCTTATATAATTGCTTGGAATTTTGGAAGTTTGTGATAAAGCTGAAAATTAATGTTTGTCTGTGATTGAATGAACTCATAAATCATCTGTTTACAGACAATATGAGTCAACCTTGAATGTGCCCATAATTTTGTTGAGTTCTAGAGTTCTTGTACACTGTTTATTCAAAATCAAGCATTCTCAAAGAAACTGAAGCTGATCCTTTTTAAAGGTTGTACAGTAATATGTGATTAAATGGCCATAGGGGTTTACATCCAATTTCATGAATAGAAATAAATGGAAAGTATTGATTTAGAATGTGACTTAGGGCAAGAATGAAAATGTTTTCAAAATCAGTCATTTGTGGGGAAAAGTACTAGTAAAACCTGACAGTTGAAAATGTGTCAGTTTGTGGTTACATAGGCTGAGATTTTTGGAGCTGATGAATTTAACCACATCCAGCATCCAGTAATATGATTCTATACTCACTACATAAACCTGCATAAAGACAAAGTTTGTCCACTCTTTCTTGCAGCAACAGAAGCATTTAGTAAGTTCTGTTCAGCTGTGTCATCACCATGGATACTTTTACTGTTTGTGTTACGACACATGGAATTTTACCTAAAATATCAGATCTTGTGCAATTATGTATAATGAAGATTATTTATCTTCACTATGTCTAAAGTACTTTTGATAAGGAACAACCTAAAATGTAAAACAAAAGAATTCCAGTGTTTAAGAAAGGAGGATTACTTTGCCTTATAAAGGATTTATGATTTTACCTATCTATATCCATTTAAAACTTAGATGTCTAGTCAACATTGTTCTCAGCATTACGTATATTCAATGGAAAAGCTAAATATCTTCAGAAGCATTCATCTGGACATAAGGCACATGGGATGAGGTTTCCTCTGGATGTCCCAGTCTTTCCACTGACTAGAGAATTGCAGATGATTAGTTTTGACTAGACTCTTAGATGGGTTGTACTAGGTGAAAATTCAGTTGAATGTCAATGACAATGTCCAAAGATGTAATTTCTTTACAGGCTTTTTAATGATGGCTTTCACTCATAAGATGATATAGTAAATCTGCTGAAACAGATGTTTCATTTAGCTACGTGATAGTTCAAACGCATTTTTCTCTGGAGCCATTCAGAGATGCTGACCTCAGAGCAATAAAACTGCATGTTCATAGCACAGTGGTTTTTCAGATTAGAACTGTAATTTAATTAAAGTTTCTCTCTTTCTCTCTCTCTCACTTTTTTTTTTTTTAATTTTTTTTTTTTTTTCCCAGAAGCACTGATAGAGTCCCCTTTGTTCTTCCAAGTCAAAAAGTCAAATCCAAAGGTCTTCAACTGGCTCTTTGGTGCCATTCAGATTAAACCTTCAATGTTCTAACCAGTCAGGTATCTTCAAACTCTCGGGGTGCTTCAGCCATATAAACCTATTTATGTAACTGTGTCCTAGTTAAATTGTGACAATAGAACATGGAAGCTGAAGATGAGAAATTGCCTTCTCAGATGGCCTGGATGACATTTTCCCTCATGCTGTTGCATTTTCCTGTTTCCTGACTGACACAACAATGCTCTCCCCTGTCTCAAATCACTGGACCTCCAGAACCCACTTCTGCAAGTGAGCTGGACCTCTTCTCACTCCTTCTTGTGAGTAGCCCCAGCTACTTGGTGCAATTATACCAAGAAGCAGCTCTTGGTTCCCCAAAACCTCCTGCAGAGCAATCATATAAATGCCAGCCTCGATTTTATTTCCTCTGGTTCTTCATCCTTAAGCCTTATCTTCCAAAGGAAACGTGGTTCAGAAGGAGGTTGTTATGTTCCCTTATCCAGTCCTTGATCTATGAACCTATTTCAGACACTCACAAATGTTAACATCTAGATGTTCATATGCATGGGCACCTCCACCTCCAGGTGACCTCCAGGATTAAAACAATCTGAAGACACCCAACCAGTCACTCCTACAGCAAGTCAAATGACTGCTGGTTGAGCTACAATATTTGGTGAGACATTCCTGACAGTTTTTCCCTATATAAGGGTTATTTTATCCTGAACATTTTTCCCTTGTTGCTTTCCTCTTTCTGTTCTCATTACAAATTTTATTTTTGTGTTATGGGCCAGAATGTGACTGTCACAGATGATTTGATTCAAAATCTAATTTTTGGAGTATACAGAGACTGAAATTTTTCTTTCATAGATTATGAATAATTTTGGCTGAAGGCTTGCTGGTAGACTCAATCAAGTTGACAAAAACCACTATTTCCTTTTCATGTTCTGAGATTTGTTTGGGGGAGTGGGGGGGAGGGCTAGAAGAGATGGGAGGGAGAGGCAAAGTTAGCAGACCTACTTTAAGTTCTTAATTGGGTTCTGAACTTGTAAATAGAGTATATTAGTAACTTTATTCAGAGACCTGCAATGACTACTTTTTGTACTGCTTTTACAAAGGCCTGTTCATATAATCTACTTCTGGCCATCTGAAAATTAGGTGTCTGTGCCAAGTTTGCTGTTTATACTCTGTCAATAGTCAATGCATAGATAAACACCATCAGAAGATGAGTTTTCCAGCTTCCAGTAGGTGTCTATATATAATATAATGTCATGGTTTTGGCTTGCACGGCCAATGAAACATCCTTTAGAGATGTGTGTTTCTTCTCAGTGATTGTCCGGGAAACCTATGTGATTAGTTTAGATGACCTATCTTTCTTCACATTAAAGAAAGTCCTATGAGGTTCATTGCATGCTCTAAGAGAAGAGTTTTTGGGCTTATTCACTTAACATCAAATATTTTTCTTCCAGTGCCTTTGATTTATAAATATATATATATATTTCTCTTTAAAATCAATAGTTGTCCATCATTATCTTCAATAAGAACTAGGGACAAACCTTACATGGTGGGACTGACAACAATTTAGAAATCAGGGCATTCTTGCGAACTGACACCCTTGCTTTGCTGTTTTATGAACACATCTTTGGTGTTGAATGTAAGTATTCTGTAATTGTTGTTTCCACATCTCTGTTTAATTATTAAACAAACAAACAAACAAAAACAACAACAACACAACAACAACAAAAGCCTTCTCTGGTTGGTGAGATCCCAAATCTTCATTCTAGTCATTTTCTGGTTATGTTGTAATTTAACTGAAATATGTGAAGACACCATTTCTGACAGTTAGGGGACATCTTGTCTCCTTCTGGATAGAATACATACAGGCCAAGCCAGATGGTGTAGGTCAGGCAGAAAAAAAATTAAGATAAATATCTATAAATATAAATGTATATATATATATATTATTTATTTGTTTGTTTGTTTTCAGATTTAGATCCATTCCTTCTCTGCCTGATCCCTTTCTTACCTCACAAGAGGTTTTGCTATTCAGATTCATTTAATTAATTAAAGTTCCCCTGTAGCTTAATCTACTTTGCACACTGTTTCAATATTTTTTTCCATTCCCTCCTCCTTTCTTTGTGCTCTCCAGAAGACACTTTCACCACACTTTCACCAGGTTCTTCTTTGTTCCCTGCTCTTACTGTCCTTAATCAGAGAATTCCTCCACCAACACACTGGTCCAACCAAAATGACAAGAGAAGCTTTGTGAACATAGAATGAAGTTACCCAAACTGAAATAAGTCTGGTATAGCACCAAGTATTTCAAACAGAGACAGTCAAAAGATTTTTTTTTTTTTTTTCTCCTACAGAATCAGTGAAGGGAACACCTTCAGAAATATCTGTGAGGGACTATGAAATGAAAACATGTTCCTCTGACAGAAATCCTTTATTAGCTCCCTTGCTTCCAATATATCCTCTGTTGGTCACCTGGGACATTGCAAAAGAAAGCAAAGTAAGTGTCAATGCACTGCTTGTCTTGTGGAAAAACAATATATATATATCTATATATATATTTATAAGAGAGCATTGATTGTGGTCCTCCGACCTTCTTTGGAAATGATGCCTCATTTCTTCTCTCCACAGGATTGCCTAGTCTACAGGTCACCTCAACTGAGTGACTTCCCAGCTGTGAAGACTTCAGTATTGATGTATCCAGTCAATAGCAGGGAACTTGAGGGGAAAAATAAAGTAGCACAGACATAGACACTGGAAAAAGCAACACCTCCTGAATTACCACCACCACTTCCCGGAGAGGTAGTGGTTGGGTCTGTCAGTAGTCTGCCAACTACTGACTCAGCCTGTCCCCATTTTTATGTCCAAGACCTAATAAGATGAAATTGAAATTGCTTGCATTGGAGTAGTATATAGTTTCATACATGATCACCATCTCCTTAAAATCAGTGCACTCGGGATAATCATAAGACACCCTGTTACTAGAGGTTGACAGTCAAGGTGGGTTATGAGGTAGGAACAGGTTCGGAGTTGACATGGCATGGCTGCAATTACACAGGAGATCAGTAGCAGAGCTGGAAAGAGGAATAAAAGTTGTTTGAAGCTCTGTTTCTCCCTTCACATCTGGATCACTAACTTCAGACTGACTGCCAGATCTCTCCAGAATAATAACGTCCACCAAGGAAATAAATCACTAAAGAATAAAAACGACACTGCTGTCAACCATGTGGGTGCTCAGCATCCCACTCCATAAAAACAAGACCTTAGAGTTAGTTTTAGAGATGCTTAATAAATGTGCTGCTTTTCGCAGAAAGCTTTTGGCTTCCTGTACAGATCAGCATATTTAGTGTAAACATCCAGAAGTTGCATGAAAACTAAAATTTGACCCTGGGAGTAACTATTGATTTATATCATAAATACTAATGAATCAGGGCTGTAGACATCACCTTTTCATTTGACCCATATTAGTTGGCCAATGTTCAAATTCTCACTGAACCAGGATTCAAAGATCTGCATTCAGTTTTAAAGATGCTTTGCTTTACTCTGAGATAATCAGCGTTGTTCCTTGTTTCTGTACTTGAAATAAGAAAATATCATTACTTTTCGCTCCTTTACTATTTAGCCCCTGTAACATAGTATGCTTTTTTAGATTTTTTATTTATTTTTTAATGTGTGAAAGTACCTTCAAGCTTAGGATCATGATTGAGAATTCCCTGACACTGCTATAATAGTGGTAATAAGGAGGCAATTTTTAGTTTAAGAGAGTTTAATATGTTTTCATGTTCAGTCAGAAAATCAGATGAAAGATGAAAAGATGAATACCTGGACCTTTCTAGTTTGTGGTTTTGAGATAAACTTGGAACTGTAATAACATAAACCCAGAGATTTCTTGCCAGTGGAATTACAATCTGAAAAGAAAATGGATGCATGGAAATCATATTACCACTGTCTTTCACATGCATATTTTTGAAACTTTTTTATTTAAGAGTTCTTCACTTTTGACCCTATGACAAATGTATCCCTCATTTAATACTTAAGATGTTTAGGCCATTAGGTACAAAACTATTGTTATTAAGGTTACGTGTTGAAAGTCACAGTGCCTGGAAAGAATTCTGCTTTGTGGTTTCCAGGCTGACTCCAGAAAATTAGAATTGCTGTGAGGCTATCCATTCGGTTAAATTTAAAATAAAAATCTCAAACCCAAATCTAGACCGAAGCAAATCTTAACAACATGAAGAATTATTGCAAAGGTTTAGATTTCTTTTACCTCACTTCATCAATATATGCCATTACTTCAAGGAAACCTGACTGGTTAATCATGTGATACACACACACAATGTATATATTTTGTACATACACATATATCCAATTGTGTATATGTGCGTATGTGCATGAATGTGTATATATCATTTTATTCCCTTTCTTCTTCATATCAGACTTCACCATATGGCACTAAACCCACTATTTAATGTGGAATTACCAAGCTAATGGAATGTAGAGAATGAGCTCTTGCTTTCCTATTGGTCACCAGGCTCCTCTTTAACTGCTAGGGGTAGACCAAACTTATAAACAGAGGTCTGTGACCATAGAAACACCCAGATCAACTTTTAAATTTCATCATATTAATATAATTGGCTTATTTTTTTTCTATACATTGCATAGGAAAAATGCTTGGCATGTGAATGTATCACAATTCAAATTTATATATATTGAGGTTCAAAATAGTGGCAAGGCAGATAGTTCATCCCAGTAAGAGATTTTTTTTTTTTTCCTTTCTCCATACAGTCATTAATAGCTCATTGAAATACAAGTATAATTCAGAGTGAAAAGCAGTCTACATTGACATCAGTGGAAGTTTTAAAGTTATTCTTGCTAAAGGGCTCCATACACAGGGTCAGCACAGTTCTTGCTCACTCACTGTGCTTTTTCCATCTACTTCTCCAGCTCTCTACACACATATGTGTATCCAACCACCATGGGAATGCTTTCGGTAAACCCTTTACCCCAGTGGACGACTGGATTTACATGAGTTAGAAATCAACTAGAAGTTGATCCTCCAGGGTCGAAAATTGTTTAGTTAAAGGCTTTGGAAGTCCCACTGGTTTCTCACAATGTAATGTAATCATAAACATTTCTAATCCAAAAGTTACCTCTGGACCTCCTCAGTCCAACCTCTTGTTCAAAAAAATCGAAATTTAGATTGTGCTCTTATCCAATTGAGTTTTGGGCATATTTTTCCACACAGTGAAGGCTTTTTAGTTATATGCAGTCATAGTTTCCCTTCCTGCAACTTGTGACTCTTCTCCTTCTGTGGCACACCTCTGAAAAGCTCCATCTTCTGTACAAGCCCCATTTATGTAGAGGAAGTTTGCAATTCGTTCTCCTCTTTTCCCATGGCCAAGTTTCCTTGAAAGTTCTCGCTGCCTGGGACAGTAAGAGAAACTGTTGTGGATATTTTTTATAGGGTCCTATGCTTTTACAGACAGGGTGTTTACAGTTTGTTTTCCTTTTAATTTAACTATATTATGATTCCCAATGTGTGTCCAATGTCCTATCCTTAACTGTATTTGCACCTAAGTTTGGGTCTTACCCTCTACAGACTTTGTCTGTCCTTTTCCTCCAGCATTACCATATCTTCCACTTCTTCCTATATCTGCCACTGTATCATTCCTTCCAAAATTTTCTTCCTTACTGGAATAAAACTGAAATCAATAAATCCAAGCTATTTGTTTTTATCAATACCTTACATTAAAAAAAAAAAAAAAAAAAAATCCTCTTTATATTTCTGTCATAACTACAATAGACTTTCTACATACCTTAATATTTTTGCCTCCAAATGACCCATCTTGTTTGATGCATCACAACCCCTGCATCAAGGAAAAATGAGAATTCTCTCTACTCTCCTTTCATCATAGACATGGAATCTGATTTCCCATTACCATTCCTAGAGCTAGTCATTTCTACCAACAGTCATTATCTCTGCAGCTCAAGTTCATCTTCTCAGTACTCATCAAATCCTTCTTCTTTCCCAAATTTCCCATGTAAGTGCAAGCTTCCATGACTTGGTTAAAACGAGTCTTGCTCAATTACTCCCTTACTCACAGACAGAAAATAGGCTGCCTATGTTATGTAACATCATCTTCTAGCTTTGTAAAGCTCATCATAATTCTGCCTTTTTATCTGATTTTCACAGCTATTGGTCACTCAGATATCCCCTTTCTTGCAAAGTTGAATATTAACTTTCTCCTATAAGGTCACTTGTTCTGAAACCAGCCTTATGTTTAATACCTGCAAAAAATGCCTTGGTGTTGGCTATGCAAGGTCAATTGGAAGCTGTTCTAAATACCACTAAAAGCACCATGATATTCTGATTTCTATGGACTCTGGGTTAAAGTTCTCATTTAGAACTGTTATGATAAAGTATTAGCCAATATTTCTGTAATCTCACTATCATCACAGTCCTGATCAGTTATTTATTATTTATTATTATGATTAGTGTTTGCTATAGCAATGGTGCTACGTGACCACAGCTAAGAAGAACTGAGTAGAGAACACAGGTGAAATAACAGAGACCTTCCAAAGATCACAATATAAATTTTATTGACCAGGGACTTGTGTAACACCTTATATACCTTGTTTGTGCCCAGGAACATTAGAACATTTAACTGTTGTTGCAATGGACATGATCATTCACCCACCTTAAAATTTTGCATTTAAAAAAAAAGAAGTCCCGAGAGATAAAGTAGCAGTTGGAAAACTTGATACCAATAAAAATGACACATTCATTTCAAGCACATTTATGCCACTACCTTGTTGACATCAGCTAAGGAGCTAGTTATTGGCTTTTTAGTTATTTGGCCAGTATTTTTAGTTATTTGGCCAGTGGAAAATACACTTAGGCTCAGTATGACTAGGGAACATCTCAACTGGCTCATTCAGGTTTCTGTTTTTGAA
This sequence comes from Aythya marila, assembly GCF_965140915.1. Classification (NCBI taxonomy): domain Eukaryota; kingdom Metazoa; phylum Chordata; class Aves; order Anseriformes; family Anatidae; genus Aythya; species Aythya marila. The sequence continues at coordinate 2,745,137 of NC_139043.1, read as the reverse complement.
TGGGATGAATTACATACACCTAATATTTTACTAACATTTCTGAATAGAACTATTCTGATTACAAAGGAAGCTAGCTTCAATGAAGATTGACTAGCTTCAGCACAGATTTTCAGTTAAGTATAACACCACCTAATGAATCCTGTCCCCCTCACCTTAACCAGAGTCTGCAGTTTTCAAGCTCTGGTGGCTTGCCGTAAGAAATCCAGTCAGAGTTGCCTAAAAGAGTAGTGGCAGCATGGCCTTCTCAGAGAGGAGACTTTGGTCTGTAGACAAAATTTCCTCCCTGGTGGTCATGTTGCAAACAACTTCTGTCACAGAGTCAGGGTACAAAGAACAAAAAGGGATTTGAGCAGCTAGGTGGTGGGAAAAGGGATATTGAGGGAGCAGGGGTCTAGAATGGGAAAGCACAGAAACAGTTTAAAATATTTGGTATCCGTAATTGTATCAGAAACAGTGAAACAGTTTAAAATATTTGGAATCCGTAATTGTATTTTTCCCCTGGAGGTGTTTTTTTTTTGTGTTTTTTTTTTTTGTTTTTTTTTTTTTTTAGTCCTGATTAATTATTCCCCTTACAATGCTTTTTCATAAAGGGATCAAATCCATTGTTTATAGTGTTTGCTAATAACTGCCTTAGTTGTGTTGTTGCAATGGAGTGATTCAATTACAAGACTGGACAATAAAAGCTCAATAAAGAAACTCAAATCCTTATTAAATTCTTTTTTCTTTTTTCTTTCTTTTTTCTTTCTTTTCTTTTCTTTTCTTTTCTTTTCTTTTCTTTTCTTTTCTTTTCTTTTCTTTTCTTTTCTTTTCTTTTCTTTTCTTTTCTTTTCTTTTCTTTTCTTTTCTTTTCTTTTCTTTTCTTTTCTTTTCTTTTCTTTTCTTTTCTTTTCTTTTCTTTTCTTTTCGTTATTAAAAAAAAATGCCCAATCAGGCTACGATTGCCAGATTGGGAATTTACATTACAGAGAAGAATGATATGATCTCTCTGAGTAGCACGGTGCAAATTAAAAGAGGTTTAGCGTTAAGTGTTCATGGCACAAAAGCAATTTTAAGTACCTGCAATCAGCTTAGATTGGCTAAGCCTAAATATGTACAAATCGTGTAATGGGCAATATCCCTGGCAGTACCACGCAGAGCCCTGACAGATGTGTTCACTGAAGTCTGCAGTCACTCCTACAACAGCTCACAGTGCGTGTGTGCCTGTGGGTACACAATTGTGTGTGTGTGTGTGTGTGTGTGTGGTTTGTGGGCCACCTAGTGTCCTGGTGCTGACTACACAAAAGGGTCTGCTTCTCATTTCTTCTCACAGAATTTACAGCAAAAAAATTAGGTTACACTTAGCTATTTTGACACCTTGCCAATCACAAAACAAGATAACAGGTAGCCATAGAGTAATACATCTTTCTCCTAACTACTAACTCTTAACTCCATTTAAACCCTTTTTGCAGTGGGAAATTCACTATTTCCCTTGTCATCTCAGTTTCTTGTTACAATTGTGGCAATAATTATTTATTTTTTTCCAGCCTGATATAAACAGATGTCAACTTTTTTTAAAGTTTGCTACATAAAAAGACTCTCCATTATGAGAAAATTTTGTCCTGTATGAGCACTTATACACAGTAACTCAGACACACTTTAATCTTCTCTATGTCTGCCTAAACAGTAGGATCTTAGTTTCTAAATGCAATGTAGGATTGCAAGGCTTTGGCTCATTCTTACAGTTCTCTGAATTCTTTCAGACATTCCAATATTTACTTCCTTCCCATCCTCAGTCCTCTGATTTGTCACTAGAATGGTCATAAAGTCTTACTAATTAAATGATTACTTTATTTATTTATTTTTGCATTTGAGATAGATAAGATGTCTCTTGCTTTTAATTGGTCATCCAGTAGTCAGTAAGGAATGACCCTATTAAGACCTCTGTTTTCCATTAGACTGCTTAATAATTTTAAAGTCTACAAACCTAATAGAATGTCCTACAATTCTCAAACAATCAATTAAAATTATTTGAAGTGCTGCACGATCAAATACAGGTCTACACAGAGACTGATATAGGTGTCATGTTCTTGAGACATAAGGTAAGAAAATATGGCAGAGAAGAAGATTACAAAGAGAGCAGCATGGAAATAATATATAATTCATTTAGCTTGAACTTGGCAGCATTAGTTTAGCTTGGGTGTCCTTGGTGAAGAGTGAGTAATACGCTTTCAGCCTACCTTTAATGTACCGACATCTTTCCATTGCTAGCCATAAAGGAAGAGGTCTTACAGTTCTCTGAACTTCTCTTACAGTTCTCTTACAGTTCTCTGAAGGTCTGAGGCAATGGAAGTCTGATTTGCACTTGACCTTCAGATGCCACCACAGTCATGATGTTTCATGTTTCATGCCAATATAAAAAATGTGAATTATCTTGACTAATTTTATTAGGCTAAAAAGGAGGCTATTTGCTTGTGCTAGTATTTTTATATCTATCTATAACCAATATAGGGATAAGCAACTGCTCCAATAAATTCTTTATCTCAGACACTAAGGGATGGGATGGATCACCTTCTGGCAGTGTCTACCAGAGGGCAAATCATGTGTGCTATACACCTTTCTCATAATTCTTCCTCTTCAAGTGCTTTATTCTCTTCCTTGACTAGCTGGGGTCTGCTCATCTTGCTTTGTCTAATTAATTCACTTTTAGATGGCTCAGACTATGGGATTTGAAGACCACCTCATTGTAGATTCAGTGGGAGACCTCCAAAACAGCACAAGAGGTGTACATTTCCACTTGTGATCAGACCTGTAGCAATGTAGCCACTGGGAACTCAGGTGTGTGCAGCTGGTCACTGCTGGCTCCGCTGTCAGATGAGAAAGCTGTTGCAGTGCCAGGCAGAGCACAGAGGAAAGCAGAACTGGAGAGCCCTCCTAAGAGGCTGACTGGTTGTCTGAGCACCTCTGCTCATGCAGTCATCCTAGCAACTGGATGGGTATAACTAATAATATTAACAAAGAGGAAGAAAATGACACTAGCTCTAGCCTTTATTACGACATTCATCACCTAAAACATCCCCTGTTGTCACAGACCCCTCTGTTGGATTCACCTGTCCTTAGATAATCATCTAAAAAAGGCACCATGAGCTGCCCTTTCAAGTGACTTTTCACTGATAAAAGCAGGAAACCTGGCTTAAAGCAGGGACTTAAGTTTCAAATAGCTACGGTTAAGGGAGATTATTTCTACCCTCAGCACTTAATCTAAGTTAATCATCAAGGCTCAGCCTGTCATCCCTGGAAAGACATGTGGAGCATTCACCCTATCCTTTAGTGGTGGTTTATGGTAGCTAGGATAAACCATCCTCCAAAATGGCAATTTATCTGCACTGACAATAGAAAGAATGGGATAAGAAAACTCTTCTGAAAGGTGCTTCAGTAATTTTCCTGAAATTTCAGGCAGGATGAACACGGGTTTTTAAGCTTTTGCAGTAGAGGGACAGAGATTTTCAAGAGCTGGTGTCCGATCCTGCCCTTAAAAAAGACTGATGGTTGAAAAATGTCTCTTTTTAGGCCTGTGATGAGGTGTTCTTTATGCTAACAGCCACTGGAGTTGTATTCCATTCTGGGTTTAACCAAATATTAATCATCTAAAAATTAAATATTCAATCCTCTCCTGGATTAAATGTCTAAAAAATAAGATAGAATAAGTCACCTCTGGAAGTACACATTTCTGCTCATGGTCTGTTTAGCTTAAATTAAGCATCCATTTTTTAAACTGTCACCAGGAAACACATGAAGTTTTTCCTTCAAAGATATGGATTTGCATAACTGATATCTGCCAGGTGAAGGTAGAGCTCACAGAGGTATTGTCGTATGCAATATGCACACAGTGGAAAGTTTCCTTTGGTTTCAGTAATGAAGTCCGGTGCCTTGGAAGCAAGAATGATTTGACTCTGTTCTCTTTTCTCACCTGAAGTCAAGAAACACTCAAAAAGCACAGTGATGGTGGGGCAAGGTTGGCCCTTTTACCTACACTAAATAAATTTAATAGGGTAATCAAAAGCAGCCTACTCCTTTGATCACTTTATGGATTTTCTCATACAAACTTCTCAAAAGCTGAATGAATTTCAGGGCTGGTATGCATACACTTAATTAAGATAAAAGCATTTATCCTTAAAATGGATGAGAGTGCTAAATCTGACCAACATACCTTTGGAGATCCCAGCCCCTGCTTCATTCCATGAACTTACACTCCCTGAAATGTGGCATGGCTTTATATTTCACAGCATCCATAACGTGGATTTATCAAAGGTCACTATGGCAACATCCAGGCAGTCTGAGACAAATACACATATGAGCATAGAAACAGGACAAAACAAACTGAAATCGCCCTGTTCCCACCCAGTCTTCTACCCTGGCCCTTTAACTCCAAATTTAGACAACCGCTGTTATTAATACTCCAGTCGATATTACCTCAGCGGAGATTGAGAAGCAGAAGAGAGTTCACAGCGTACATAGGGAGAGGAATATCATTGTTGTATAGGCACGGTGCATGCATAGGATCACTTGCACTATGGGCAGCTCTGCAGAATAATTGTATTGGCATGTGTGAATTCTGGGAATCAAAACCTCCTAGTATTTGTTTTAGCTGGGTTTCCATGGTAATAAGTGCACTTGCTATTAATTCTCTAGTTTATTACTAATCTTTATTCCTAGTATTTGGTGAAGGGGGTTGTTAACATACACATTGGAATTTCAGGCTTTATGTATTTAAACCTGAATTTATTGACATTACATATATACATATAAAAATATAAACATAAATAAATGAGGCACTCAGAATCATGAATCCCTATACCAACAATGATATTATTTGCAGAAGTGATTGAAAACTTTGAGATATATTCATCCTCTTTTATTAATAGTATTTTAAATGGTTATTTTGGGGAAATCTTAACCATAGATAAATTTATATTTGTTTGTTTGTTTGTTTGTTTGTTTTTTCCCCCTCTATTTTGCTCATTTTGGAAAACTATATACTTTTAACGTTCCCTTGAAACAAGGAAAAGTGTCCAGAAGGTGAAAGAGTTCAGAATATTTTTTTCTTTCTCTCTTTATGTACCTATTTGTACTTTATTATATATTGTACACACACAAATCTATATGAAAGAGCATCAATGGGAGTACAGTTGCAAAGTGAACATCTCAGTACTTAAGATAAACCAAAATAAAAGTTCCTTGTGAAACATTACCTTTCTCCCTTTTATTACTTGTTATCTTGCAACTTACTGATATGGAAGCCTACAATTTTTAAATGGGAACCTCCCACGGTAAGAACCATGCTCAGATAAGTAACTTGTAATGAAGTTGTAGCTTTATTGTGCAGTAGTTGCTTCCATGATGTATTTTCTACCTGGAGTTCAAAGGCTGCTCTAAAGACAGCGCTGTTTTTTTCCTCCTGGGCTTCTTTTTGGCATTCCTGAATGCTTTTCCAATGTTAATCATTTTCAAAATACCCCTCTGAGATGTGAATATTATCCTTATTTTACTAATGGGGACCTGATAAATATGTTAAGATTAAGATGAAAAGTATCCACTCATTTTGGTGTCCAGGCTGAGCTCTGAGTGCCTGCTTTGGCAAAGGTTGGACCATTATTAATCTCAGCCAACTTTACTTGTCTAAAAGTAATTTCTTTGACTGAGCTACTCACTTTCTTATTATCAGTGGGGAAAAACAAGCACATTTTGGGGTGCTTCATCTAATATGTTTTGGATTACTATCTTGGGATAAGATGAATTATCTTCCAGAGGGATTCAGGTACATACATCCCCCCTTATTTATTTGAAGAACAGCTTCCTTTTACTCCACTTGCAGCTAGGAGTGCTCAATACATCACTGAGATGATACAGACTAAGAATGGCAGGGACATGAGGGAGGTCATTTTAACCATCTCTGTGCTCCTTCTGTCTATCTATCCCTGAAACTCAAATCAGAACAGGAGAATAAAACCCATGGGTGTGGCCTCTTGTGTGAAGTGTGCAATAAACCACTTTTCCTTAATCACTTCCCTTCCTGAAAGTTTATTTTATTGTTTTATTATTATTTTATTTTATTTTATTTTATTTTATTTTATTTTATTTTATTTTATTTTATTTTATTTTATTTTGTTTTGTTTTGTTTCGTTTCATTTCATTACCTCATTTTATTTCATTTTGATTCATTTCAATTTAATTCATTTCATTCTTTGTGAGAGAATCATCACTAAATCATTAACAGCGTATTGAAAATTAAGCAAAATAATAAAGTGGTGGAAAAAGAATGCAGAAGTAAGATCTACCTCAGTGGAAAAGAGAGTGAAACGGATATTAATATTTAAAGTGGTGGAGGTGACAGGTGAAATATGTACTCACTTCCCCTCTCCTTCATAATATCCGCAGGGAAATGCAGCTCCTCATTCACAAACACACATAGATGCCTGTGTTAAGCTTGTATAGGAAAAGCTTTTACTCTTATGGGGAAACGTCTATTCCCAGCAGATAATGAAATAAGTTTCTGACACTACATGCTGTTAGGTGGCTTTGTTTGTGATTCCTGTGCTTGGGATGGTGGGTGACAGTACCTGGGCAAGATGCAGATCATGAGTATCAGCTGACCTTAAAACGTCAAGTGAAAAATGATTTATGGCAAATGATTTCGTATGATCAAAATTAATCTTAAAATGCACCAGTTAAGGAAACATTTGGTACTTTATATATGGCAGTCATGGTTTGGAGATCAAAAATGGGGCTAGATGACCCTTCAGCTCTGAGCTTCTTTTAGAGGGGTTAGAACTCTTGGGAGACCATTGACATATCTCCTTCACCTCTTCCATGGGATGACGACAGTGAGAATAAAACACCACGATCAATGAGACACTGAGATTTGTCAGGCTGATATCTCTGTTGAACAGAAGACCTCTTTAGGCAAGCATGTAAACACATGATTGCCCTTAAACATGTACTTAAATCCCAGTCACACAAACATAATTACAGAATTTATGCAGTTAATTAAATTGGTTATTAGTCATGCCTCACAAGATTCTGAGTGATCGGAACACTTGAGAATGGGATTACTTTTATGGACATTAAACCATTAGGCTTTGTTTTGAGGCATCTTAGACTGAAACTATTCTGAAGGAATCATAAATCTTGTGATTAAACACATGAAAATAACAATGTGTTCATATAGATATAAATAAGCAGAATTCAACCAAACTTAGGTGTCATAGGACCTATTTAAATAAAAAATATAAAATCTTACTGTTCAACAGTTAACCAAAGTTTGACTTGGATGAAGGACTGGAGGACTATAAAGTAATAGGAGATGATTTTCAGAGAGACTGAAGCGTTGTGTTAAGCATTTGTATATATAGTGGAATATGTATATGCACAGCACGTAGAAAAATAAAAAAGTTTATGTGATGACATTTCATTAATCCTGTTGCCAAAGAATCCAATTCCAAATCATTTTCAGAGATAATGGAATATTAAGGGTCTTTTTCTTCATCATTATTCCATATCATGAGTTCAAGAAAAGATTATTTTTTTTGGTCATTTTTCTTGTTCTTGTTTGTTTGTTTGTTTTCCTTCTCTAATTCCATTTCTCTGTATTGCTCTAAAGACTGATGGTCATAGACTTTACAGGGAAGGACTTGCTGATGTTCAGTCATGGATTTTAGAAAGTATGGGTTCAGACAACATCTGTGCTAGAGTTGTGCATATGATTTTAGTCATTTCACCTAATCTCATCCAATCTTTTAGTCAATTCACATCTAATTTCTGCCTCTTTTCTTCTATCTCAAATGAACACAGTATTATTTTTTCCTGTGTGTGATCTGGTTTACTTCTTATACTTCTTATTAGTGGGATGTGAGTATCCATCCTGTTTCTGTAAAGAGCACTTAGCCTAGTGAGTGGATATTGTATGGTAATATGCAGTTGGGTTTCCTTCTCAGAAGGAATAAACCCTGTCTCATCTCTTCTGCTTAGAAACTAATAGTCTTGGTGGCTTTTGAATGTTCTCTAGTCTCAGGATGTGGAATATGTAGAATTTTCCATTTTAAATTCTCCAGGACATCATGGCCATAATATTCCTAGGCTAATAATGAAACAGGGCTTACTATTTATCTGTTTTATACCTCTTATTGATAAATCTATGCTTTAATGTTGACTACTGTTTGCTTCCCAAAACAAAACAAAACAAATAAACAAACAGAAACACCTGAGGACGGGAGGAATTTGGCTCCAGGGACTGACTGCAAAAGTTTTACTATGCTCTAAATTTGGAACTTATTGACAACTGACAGCATAGATTTTACCCTCCGATCAGAGTATTTGTTTCCTGTTATGTTGAAGCTGATTATATTATATTCATATTATTTTAAATAAGTGTTAGGGAGGCTGTAGTGTTCAGATGTTTCAACAATGCCATAAAGTTAGACAACTGCTCAGTATCTATGAAATATGAAGTATAACAGTCATATTGATTGGTAAAATAAAGGGGGGGGGGGGGGGGGGGGGGGAGGTAGCCTTTCTTGCTACCCCCTTGCCAGCTCCTTCTCTATCTCTCCAGCCACTGCAATGATGCACTCAGCCCAGCAAACACTCCAGTTTCTTCTAAGGAAATGTGTGTGCTTTTCTCCAGGCAAGATAAAGATCATTAGTGGCCTTGCCTGACATGCAAGGTCAGATCTCTATTATTTACTCAGAATTATGACAATATTTACAATATTTAGAATACTTGTGTTTGGTGTGGGCATCTGTGTAACAAGCCAGTCCCTGCTCTAGACCTAATGTTTCATTTTCTTCAGTGAGCTTTGATAAACAATGACAGGAGAAGCTGAGGTGTGAGGCATGTGTTTTTAGTCACATTTGTCATTTTCCACCAGCCCACAAGAAGCTGTATATTTTTTCATTTTCAAATTGCACTTTGTTGGTCTTACGTCCCTTCATACCCCCCCTCAAAACCATCCTGTTTCCTGCCTTAATGAAATGATTTGAGGGTCTGCATGAACTCTGAATCAGAGAAGACACACTTTGAGAGAGAGACAACTACAATTGGAAAGGGATATGACTTTCAGGAGCCAGCTGCCACAGGCTGAATTGCACCAGAGATAACAAGCTGGTATTGTGAGCTACGAGTGGGGACGTGTGTGGTATCTCCTTTCTCAGAAGATCCTGCAGACATGCTGATTCATGTGCTGCCTTCCTCTGTTGGCTGAGCAGAGTGCCAGCCTTTGGGGCTGTCATTTTACAGCATGAAAGACAGACGTGAGATGCGCTGGCAAGAAGTTTCCAGGCAGTGGGGTAAACGAGCCAAAGAATTCAAAGCCACAGTCTCTCCCATTCCTACCCACCGGATTATAACTCCAGCCAGAAGAGAGATGCAGCTGAAATGGGAGAGCAAGAGAATGCAGTTACTGTGCTGAGAGGTATGGTCCAAAGAAACACGTTAATTTTGCTAGGGCTTGGGCCAGCAGAAGGGGCCCAGGGTGGTAGAGAGGGAAGTAGATGAAGGAAAAAGGGGGGATTATCAAACCTGTTGCCTAACACACATTGCCTGGTGCTGCTGGTTGCTTGCCTCAAGGCCACCCACACAGGGTAAGTGACACTCGTGAATGACTTAGTGAAACTCATGGGGCCTGTTGAGGCCCTGAACAGGAGCCTCTGTCTTCGTCAAAGAAGGAGTCATTTAAAAACAGAGCTGTGAAGGGGGAATGGGAGTGTGAAGGGATGCTAACAGAAACACAACAGCAATGAGAAAAGCGAGGCCCAACAAACAGGGCCGAGGTGGTTGGTACTGCTGTGCTATCAACACCAGGCACCAAGACTGATGGAGTTTTTTCTCCCCAGACCTGCTGGTGGATGCCAGCTCGGAGGAATGAGTCAGGCTCACCGTTTTAATTCTTTGGACGTAAAACTCAGCGTGAGGTACGAGGGAGAGCTGCAGTCACACTCGACAGAGGCCACCTAGAAAAGCCAATGTTGTTTTTAGTGGGGTGAGTTACCTCATCCTGAGCCAATAGGTGGGAAAAATACAAGCATCTCACCCTTCACCAGCACTCTGAATCTCCAACTGGTTGCTACAGCTCCATAAGAGCTACAGAAAAGTGTTTGAAAGCTCTCCAAGCTGAAGGAGCCTCATGAGGCTTTCTGAAGCAATAAAACTACTTCTTCCTAATCCCTGTTTTTCTTCCCCCACACACTTTTTTTTTTTTTTTCCTTTTTTTTTCCCTTGCTAGTAATGGTGAAAAATGATAAGACAGAAGTCCAGATTCAGGCCGCTTCTAGATGTTTGTGTATGAAATTTTAAACTTCCAAAAGTAATGGAAAGTTCAGTGTGATTACTGATGCAGTGTTGATTTCATGAGAAGGGATTTTCCTTGTCTCATTCCATGGAGTCATTTCCTCTTCTAGCAAGCCAGAATGTCAAGAGTTAATATTATATTTATTTTAGTCTTCACATAGAAAGAGATGACCTGGATACAGACAATATCACCAACTTTAAACCTGGCCTATTTTGGCAATGAAAAACTAGAGAATTTTCAAATGGAGCAAAACTGCAGTTGCATTTGGGTCAAGTTGTTCGTTTCCTTATTTATCTGTACACTAACTATCTTCCAGTGACATGTCTTCACATATTCAGATTTCTCACTGTTCAGCAGTGAGAAATAAGACTTAGCACTTAAAGCTTGAAGAAGCTTGTAATCAAAATAAGTCAGAAAGTATAATTGCCCCCCTCTCCCTTTTGTAAGACATAAACTTCAATGCATTTGTCCAAAAATCATTGGCACATCTGCAAAATCCTTAACCTCTACATAACCCAACCAATAAGTTAACAATGAAGGTTTCTTCCTCTAAAAACATCCATGTGACTTCAGAAATACAATTGAATGCCAGAAATCTCTTGCAGTTCGTCAAAATACAGCCTCTGAGAAACTGCAGTAGAGAAAACAGAAGAAAATAAACTTTTTTATTATCTTAATTTTTACTTTTTTATTTTTTTTCTTTAACTTCAGAGGCACAGCCTCTGAAATTTTGATCTGCCAAGTTTCACACAGATCTAGTTAATTCCTGTTCAAGAAGCAAGTCTTCTGACTCAGTCATATCCTAAAATTCTTCCTTATGAAGGTTTCACTCTATTGAGAGTCAGAAATGCAGATCCATTTGCTGATGTGATTTGACTAATCCCACTATAATGAGGAAGTAGAACAGCTGAGATGAAAGCCTGAGCCCTCACTGTGCAAAGGTATGAACTAATAAGCAAAACTAAGCTAATATGGGGATCTGGGCATTCCCGCAGGAGATTTGAACCAAACTGACTTTGGAGTTTTTGATCAAAATGGATGCCAAACACATTACTGAGGGGTCTAAAAATGAAAGCAAAAAGTCAACAATGCTACCACCTGTCTGTTCATTCGTGATACTATTAGCTATTCAGTGTCAAACAAACAAACATGCAAAAATAAAGCAGCTAAACTTAACCTACATTTCAATGCGCGTCAGAACTTTCATTGTTATATTCACTTATTTCTAGTGAACAAGACAAACATCTGTGGACTGCATTCAGACCACCACAGAAATGCATACATCTGTGTACTTGATGAGGGTATTTTAAAACAGTATGGAGAAATGGGACCATGCAAGGGAGGAATATAATAAGATGAATATTTGTTGCAGCTAGTCTGGGATAAACCATCTAACAGTGAGAGTTATTAACATGTGGAACTGAATTTCCAGAAAAATCAACCCATTAAGTTGAAATATTTAAAAGTAGCACAAAACCACATGGTTGAGAACATGCTGTATATCCATAGTTAGCAGACATGTATCCTTCTGAGTGATGTTTTCCAGTATCTGAAACATAAGAACAGTGTGTTACCACTTAAGTTGCTGCAAGGCTACAGACTTTATAATGATGGTGCTGTGTTCAGAGACTAGAAGACATTCTTGACCTTAAAGAATTTCCTTTCTCAGTCATCAGTTTTTAAAATTTTTAAGCATGAGCTTTTTTTCTCTAATATGCCTAAATCTATTTCTATTAAACAAAGTATGCAGGCACCAAAACAGCTTTTTTTAAGGATATAGTGCTTGCTTAAGTGATTTGGTGGATCAGGGCTTAAAGCAGGGTTCCCTTAACATCTGTAAGGTTGGGAGAATGGGAAACAGGCACAGAGATGTTAAAGCATTGGTGTCTGATATGTCAGTAATGACAAAATGGGGATGGGGAATTTACAACAAAAACAATAAAGAAATAATTAGGAATAAAAAGACAGTTTGAAAGACATTTTAACAGTTATCACCAATTAGATGGAAAGCCTATCAAGCTATTTTATGATTTGGTGTTTTTCTTTGTATAGAAATACAGATACATGGAAAATTACATTTCTATTACTGTGACAGCTAGTTTCTCCTGGAAACATAAATTAAATTACTAAGCTGCACTGTGCTGGATATGTGATAGAAATGTGACCCTGTATGCAGGAACAGAATACAGCTGGTACGGAAAAGGTATCACAAGGAAAAAAGGTTGTGCAGATATTAGCAAAACATAAATGTAGGCATTTCAGTAAAGGTGAATTTCTAACATGAAGGCAAGAGAGGGTAGGAGTTCAGATGCATCCTGCAGGCAGATGTGGGGCTATATGAAGAGGAAGAAAACAAGAGTATAGCTAAGAAATACTATATTAGCTGAGGAAGAATATATGTGCAGAGCAAAAGGTTAACAATTTTCTTGTACTCAAAGGTGGGGCATGTTAAAATTGTGAGTAGCCTCCTGAGTAAAGATGATCTAGACCGAGTCATGGAACATTTTCGAATTGATGAGTCTGACAGATAATCTCAGTCCTAGTATTTTGAATGAATATTTCTACAGGCACTAACAATGGCAGAGTAGACAATGTGTAGGAACTGAGGGGAAGAATGTAGAGTTCATGTATGCTGGCAAAGCCAGTTGCAGATATAAGTATTCTAGATGGTGTCCAAAAAAACACTGAATCAAAGATAACCTCATGATGATAGGCCCAAGCAATGGAATGAATAGTACATTGTCCATTGTATTTTAAGAGAGAAGAAAAATTTGGTTTGGGCCAAGCTGAGTATAGTCATGGCTGAACACCTCCTGTGGGATATTCAGATACCACTTTTAGTCAAAGAAGGACTTTAGGCATCATATCTACACTAGTTTTACTGAGCTAAGTTGTTCTGTACACAAAGCTGAGAAAGGGAACCAAATTCAGTTGACCATGACAGCTTTCTAGTTCCATTTGAGATGCTTTAAAGTATCTTCTCTGATTTCTCTACAAGAACAGAATGTAGGTGTCAAATCATCCTTGCATGTCTCAAAGGACTCCAGACGCCAATCCATGGATAACTGAATCAAGTTCATGTCAGCCTCTTGAGTGACTTGTCTGGTGCACACCCTTAAATATACCTCAGTGATGGAACATGATGATGAGATATCGATTATAGTGTAGGGTGAAGAAAATAGAGTGGTTAGAGAAGGGGTGAGAGGGAATCTAGCAAACAAGATACTGGAAATTGAGATAAGAACTGAAGGAAGATGGTCTACAAAGTGCAGGGAGGACAACTTTACAGTGCTGTAGTGGGACATCAGCACTGTATAAGATTTTTTGGATATTTCAAGTTGATAAAGACAGATTGTGTTATAACACAGTTATCTTCTGCTCTTCCAGTACTTCAAAGAAAACTGCTTTGATCTCATTACTGCTAAAATAAGCCTTTGACATATCTTGCACGGCCTTGATTCCACTGCTGTCTGACACTTAGAGCCACACCCCAAGAAGGAAAGCAACATCTTCAAGCTTAGCCAGTTGGGTGTTATCAGAGACAGCCAAAACCTTCATGCAATCTGCAGAGGAAGAATTGTACCCCTATCCTAGGCCATGAGGAAATTTTTTTTCTCTGAATTCATGACCTCTTCTGAACTTCTAACCATCAGCAAGATTCAGAGTGAGATTTACACCAAAGAGAAATGGGAATACCTACATTGAATCCATGCTGGAAAAGAAACTTTGCCTGCAAACACAGTGATGGTTGTAACTCTCAGCTCCACAGGCCAGAATTCCTTCCTGAAGATAGTCTAGTACTGATTGCCCAAACATGCAGTCTTTTGCATCACAGTTTGATATAATTTCCTCCATCTGATTGGAGAAGGAAGATGTTTGTACATTTTTTTTTTTTAATTTTATTTTTTATTTAGCAATATTCCTGGGTTCCTTAAAATGTTTGATGAAACCTTGTTTCCATAAAACACTGAACACTAGCCATTGTACTTTGCCTTTCATCTTAATACTGCTGCAATACAGTTAATGTTTCTTTGAATTTTTGTGACATGTCCTTTGTTTGCATTCACCCACCCACCCAGCCACATGTATTTTAACATTGTTGACCTATACTAGAAGATCCTTCTACCACAGATTGTACTAATGACCTTCTTGGACTAACAATCTGCCACATGTGTTTATTGGTCTATAGTTAGACTAACATTTGGATATTTTGTGGGTTGCTCACCACCTCCCCCTGAACTCCCTATTCTCCATCTTTGCCTGACTTACTTGGATGAGCTGTCTTTGAACATATGGTAAGAAAGAGAGAACTTGAGTATGAGCAAGTGGGTTGTAGGACATAAGAAGAAAATGACAAAGCTTATAAAATCTTATTCCTCTGATATCTTACATGGGCAACAAGTGCCATCATCTGTAAGGAAGTGTATCATGCACATGATCAAAGTCATGTTGGAGACACAGGTATGGAAAGGGGAGGGAGAGAAGTTAGAAGTGAGGAACGGAATATAAATCTGTGACTACATTCATATTCTGTTTATGAAGGAAGTCTAGTATGATGCAGGTCTGCAGCTTGCACTTATACTACAGATATCAAAATTAAATCAGATAAATTCTTCCTAAGTAAGGAAAAGTACTGCACTCTCTTCAACTCACTATAGACATATATGTGCATTAAATTGTGCAGCAATGGGATTCAGCAACTGCTGGTCTATTCCCAGGTGTCAATGTCTTCTTTCAGAAACCTCGGAAAATTCATTCCCTTCTTTGCTTCTCTTATCTATAGAGACTGAGACTGAGACTTTGTCCCGTGTTTCTGAGATTAGGCACATAGACAATTTGTTTTGCCTACTTTTACCATACCAAGTGACAACTACATAAGGATCTGCCTATGTGTTTTGTTCTATACTTATGCTGAGGTTGAGATTTGCTGTGCCCAGAAATGGCACAACAACATGCAGAGAGTAAAAAATGAAGAAAATGAAGATGACCTGCTAAACACACATCCAGGCTGCTGTGACACAAGAAATCTAAATGTCAGGCATTACAGAAGTTAGGGAAATACAAGATGAGTCAAACCTTAAGGTGAAAGAATTCAGACAGATTAATCAATTATATCTACAAAGACTGGAACACTCAGATTATTCCTATAACATGAATTAGATGTGAAAAATGCAGTAACATTTATTGTGGTAAAATAAAAGGTTAAAAATGAGCCACAAGGAAATTATCACATTGTTTGCATTGCCAAACCTAGAAATTTTATTGCAATCTTATTTTATTTTATTTTATTTTATTTTATTTTATTTTATTTTATTTTATTTTATTTTATTTTATTTTATTTTATTTTTTAATGCTTACATCTTGGCAGTTATATGGAAATTGTGATATATTCTAGATAATTATGGAAAAAAGAAAAACCCCAAATTTTACAAAACAGATGACTGTAAAAGGAGTAATCATGTTGCTAAACAAAAATTAAAAATGTCCTTCCAGAAGAAAAGTCTAATATTTCAAAACATGCTTTCATGTTGAAATAAGTCACAATCAAAACCTAGGGCCTTCTTGCATAGTGATAAGTTTCGGTGGCAAGAAAGTACATTTCAGAATTTGAAAATGCTTTATTTTTAGTTAATTTTACATACAGCTAAGGCTTTACCTGGTTATGTAGCATCAACAATAGGGTTTTCTTGACAGTAGATCTCTCCTTTTTGTGCCGGACTCCTTAATTCTCTTAATTTTCCTGTAAGACAGACCTCAGTGTCTTCTGACATATCCTGAAGATTAGTAACTAGGGAGTCAAGCCAGTTGCGTGAGCACTACAACCTATAGTGACCCTATCCAAATGAGTAAAAGGAGAAGCAAGGCATCAAATTATAATTATGAGAGATACACTCCTACCGTCCATGGTCTTCAATAAGTTGCCATTGAAATTAACCTGGTCTTGGGAACAGTTATGACAAATAGATTTAGAGCAGATGTGTCTGCAAGTCCAAAACCCAGACAGAAGATCTTAAGACCTGGACTAGGAAAGTGGTCTTTGCCTCCAGTCTGGGGCAAGAGAACATGGAAAATGAGACAACGCTCTTGGAAAAAGGTTTTTTTTTTTTTTTTTTTTTTTTTTTGGTTTGGTTTTGTTTTGTTTGTTTGTTTTGATGTTGTTTTCTTCTTTAAGATGTCCTGAATCATTGCAACATAATGGTAGTATAGAGATATTACAATATTTTAAGAGTGCGATTTATTTGATTTATTGCAGAGGCTTATTTTATAACAAGATAGATTATGCTTTTGACTTCACTGATTCTGCTGACTGAAGAGAAACACTGGGACAGCTCCTTTAGATGTAGGTATCAACACTGTAGTACTTCATGCTCAGTAGAAGACTGAAGGATTAATTATCTTTAGTTTGTCAGTTTTCAAGTAATCCCTTTTTTTTTTTTCTCCCTGTCTTAAGCTTCTAAAATAGCATTCTTTTTTGGATATATCAGTACACATATGAATTTATTTCCATAAGATCTCTTCAACGAAATGTAGTTATTTTATTTTATTTTTTTAATGTATTTTTTTTCTCTCTACGATTTTCTCTTACCATCCTGTTCTAAATTGATTTAATAAATTCCAAAATGGAGTCTCAGTCTTCCTAGCCATCTTTCTGTAGCCATTTTGCTCAGATAATTAATTTGATTTTTAATTTACATTAATTTACATAAGTAAAACAGAATAAATTACTGTTCTGTCTACCACTAAAGAATTAAACCATTGATATAAGACAAGGTTAAATAATTTAAAAGTATGAAAAAAAAGGCTAGGTAAGTAGTTCCATGCTAGACAAATAACTGGAAGTTATAAGCCAGAAATCTTGACTTTTCTTCTTCTGGAATAGATTTTATTCTTCCTTTAGTAATTGTCCTTTCCGAATTGCCTTCTACGGGAGCTTATCATTCTCTAGTAATTAGAGGTGAATTATAGACCACTATCTTATAGAATAAGTTAAATTTTAGGTAAAGTTAGGCAAGATAATCTTTTACATCATGTATCTAGAGCTCAACATATGAATTTTCATCATTAATGCCTGGACTGACAGGGAATCCTATAGCCGGCTTTTTGCTGTGGGAGCATGTTAAGCAGAAATCTTAGTCTTAATATTCTGTTATTCTCTTTGTTATTAATTAGCCTGTAGTCTCATTTCATCTGTGAATTCTTTTTTTTTTTTTTTTTTTTTTTTTCTGGATCCATCGGTAGGTCTTGGCATGAAGTAAATTCTTTTTTTTATTTTATTTTATTTTTTATTATTATTTTTCTTATTAGTTTCCCTATATAATTTTAAATAAAGCTACTGAGTCTCCACCATAAAGAACTTTTAAGATTCCAGGTCACCTGTAGTGTGTCTTCTCCAAACTTGCTTGATCATTGGAATAACCTTTCCCTAGAAGTTAGCTCTTTCGCATCCTCACAAATAATTTAGTATCCCATACTCAAACTAAAGTACTGACAGTAAAGGGTTGTTGAGATTGAAAATTATGAGCAACTAAAATACTTTGTGTGTATTTACAATTGGGTTTCACATGAGTTATTGCTGAACAAAAGCTCTGGTAAGCAGACCGCTTGCCTGTATGGAAAATCCTAGCAATATCACAGGCAGATGCATCAGTTTTATGGCTTTGTAGAGGACCTTTTCACAGAGCTTTACAGCAATTTAGACCATTTATTGTACAACATTCATTTAATCTTGTAAATCTTTTTGCAAATTAAGCCCATAAATATAAAACTGGCCACACACAGCAAAAGAGAAGAAGGAAATAAATAGCTGAAATTTAACATATCATTTTAAAGGTATAAAAAAAATGGACCACATTCAGGTTTCCAAGAAAAAAAAATAGAGGAAGAGTCACCTGTTTTTCCCATGTTTTTGACTGTTATTCTTCATAAGTACACAGGAACTGGGACAAAATTGCTGAAAAACTCAAACTGGAGAGGTTTAAAATTAGTTATAATTTCATAACTTTTACCTGAAGAATAATCTGAGGAATAATCAGAGAAAAAAAAAACAACAACAACAAAAAAAATGAAATGCATTTAAAAATTTTTACATTATTCAAGGGAAAACACCAATTTAGAAACGATTTTTAAATACTTTTTTTTTTTTTTTAAATGGTACAAATTGAAACATTAATTTTGAGTTTGAAATTTGAAATTTTTCGTCTGTAGAGTTTGTGCAAAAAAAAAAAAAAAAAAGAGTTGTTTATGTAGTTGGCTCTAATTCAGTGTTTTGGAAGGTATTAGAACAAAATCCATTTTATTACTGAAAGTTTCTTTTGGAGATCCCTGGGGATTAAGTAAATCATCACTTCACCATTTGTTTGGTATTATCCAGGGACAGAAATCTATAGACCCTTAACTACAGTGTAATTTTATCTATGTACATGAGTGGTAAACTTGTCTTAATCTTTGTCTCTGATTTGTAATACAGCTGTTATCCTTTCACCAGTCATAAGCATCTTCAGTTGAAAATGAATCCACTTCTTAGTTGTATTAAAATTAAGGCTCTAATTTAAAATAAAACTATTTATCTGGTCTTATAAAAAACATGTAATAAGTGAGAGTGTCTAAGATGGAGATAGGTAGGTCATCAAAGGTAGATGGCCCATGCATGGATCTGCTTTGACTATGTATTGACTGTAGAGGTAGCCTAGATGATCAGCTTATATTTTACATCTGACCTTCAGATGACTAGAGTTGTTCAGATGACAATAAGCTTTATATTGAAATCCACAATGTTATGTAGCACCTTTCAATGAATAAGAATTAACTCGACAGTCAGGTGCTTAAGTGTTTAATTGCATTTACCCTTTAATTTAATGTTCCTAAAGGGTGAGATATTATCTGATTACCATTCACCTTTAAAGTAGCTTGGAAATTTCAGAAGGAAAGGATTGGTATTATGTGATTTCCCATACCTTCCCACTTATGATTTCTGGCTAATTTTGTTATAAAATTCTTCAATTTCATATGAAACCATAATGTGGACAAGGGGTAGAAAAGAAGGAGAAGAAAATTGAAGCACAAAAATAAAATATAAAATACAATACTTAAAAAAAACACAGGATTAACATTTTAGTTAGAGATTTTGGTGTTTTGTTTGTTTCTTTTGCTGGTGGACCTAGTTGGTTTAACAGTTTGCACTAAACCATGGGATTGTCAGTGTCTAGGGGTACCATGTGCCTAAGTCTTCCCGACAAGAAGACAACAAATAAGAGAGTAAAGTCTGTTTTCTGAATGATATTATAGACAGCTTATACAGGCTGCCTGCAGTGACTTCTAAATACAGGAAAGCATGCAGATTTCCCGTTTGTTTATCATTTCAATATATTGCCAGTAATTTCACATTTAACATAGAAAAATTGATTAGTTAAGTAGGAATCATCTTCTACAAATTTGGGTGTAAGACCTACATCTTTAGTTAGTCAACCCGGTCTCTTTTAATTAATTCATGGAGAAAAAATAGATGTTAAGTTCATTGAAATACTTCTAAATATGTATTCCCAAAATAACTTCTTAAATGCAAAAGAGTTTCTTAAAAAGAGAGTTGCCCAGACAAAAAGAAAACTTGTAATGCTTTCCTCCCTACTTTCTAAGGCAAAGCTAAGAATGCAGACAAACACGTTGTTCATTGGCTTTGAAAGAAGTGGGCAAAGTACCACGTTGCTTTGACATGCTCTGACTTGTTTAATCTGAGGTGATCATAGTGTGCCTATCGCTGCAATAACTTCCCTTAGAAGAGGCGGCTGAGAGTCGTAAAGCCAACCTGGAGTGGAGATAGTCCTTTGAAAAAAAATATATGACCCGTTGTAAAATGGCATACACTTTATGGTATCTTATAAACCACATTGCAACTGTTTGCATTTGCTCCCTTGCTACTTGTTTGTCTCCACTGGATGTAGGTGGTGGAGGATGAAGCAGGGCAGGAGGCAAACCGAGGAGATCTCCATTTTAAAAAAAAAAAAAAACAAACCTGGTTTACTGCCAGGATTTTTTGATTTGGATGCTGCTGTTTGAAACCTGTGTTTGTTTCCAAATGTTAAATCGGAGAAAATGCTGAGTGAGCTTCATTCTTCTTATCTTCTATATTGCACCTTTTATCATAACAAATTTATTTCTTGATACAGACAAAGAGACAACTTTTACATTGCCGCACATTTAGGTCTGACAAGGCAGGATAAAGATTGTGAAGTGCCCAAGGCACACCAGAAATTGATATTCTCCTACTAAAAATGTGCTCATAAAGCAAGATAGCAAGATGTGATTTTTTTCTCTTGATAAATGTCATCAACTTGTAGCCTACGTGCTTGTTAGCATTCTTCTTGGGTAGGCATCAGGACTTTTGCACTATTGCATTTTGCCCGTTCACTGCTGGATCACATCTTCATGGCAGGTGTAGAGGGTATGACACCTCTTTGAAGTGAGTAATTGTAGATAACTCACATACCTGTTTCATCAGGACATCTGCAGATTTAAATAGACTTCTGCTTTTATTATGGAATACCTAGGTAAAACCTTTGAGCTCCCTTTTTTCAGTCTTGAGCCTGGAGGAAAAAATTAAGGAAATGGATATAGTCTTATAGTCTCACAAACCAAGATGGCAGGCCTATGACATTATTTCACATGTTGTAAATTGTCTCATCAATCTTGGTTCTTCTTCTGTTGAATTCAGGGAATACCACGTTATGCTCAGAAGTGTTTGGGGAAATGATCATCATTAAAATAGATTTGCTGTAACTCTAGTCAAAGATAAAACATTTATTTTCTACAGTTATGACTGTGTCCTCTATTCTGACAACATTTTGCTTCTCAATCCTATTTCATGGAATACTATTTGTTATATTTGTCACAGGTGCACCTGAAATGTGGTGGAGCTTTGGTTCTTCTTTAGTCACTGGTTTATTAAGAAGTTGTTGCTCAGATATGATATCTTGGTTTTAAAAATATCATTTGGCCAGGGATTTTACATAAAAAAGAGTTTTCAAAGTCAGTGTTCATACTGTGCTTCTAGAAAGTAAAGAGTTATAGAAGTCAAATGATAACATTCAGTAGCTAAAATAGATCATCTACCTGATTTAGGTATCAGCACCACTTTTCTGGAATGACAGCACAGGGGTCATTGGCCAAAGACCCTGTAAAATAGGTTTTTGAAAAAACACATCATAAAAGAAGAAATATACGAAATTCTAATGCCCACCAAAGAGAAAGCTGATCCTTACTTCACATCTTTACAAAAAGACTGCACCATTTAATTGGGAGTGGCACATGGCTGAAATTTACCTGCTTGAAGATAAGGCTGAGTTTAAATAGTCTGCTATGTGATGTACACCATGGATGCTCTTTGCCCAGGCTATGACCACACCATACATTCAGTATTTCCAGGGAATAGGCCTGGGAAATGTGATGGGGGTAATTCACACTTAAATAGTTTGTGAAATCCATTATTCTTGCAACTTCTGGACACAATTCAGTAGGTAGCATGGGCCAGGGATCTCCCTCCATAGACAGCTCGGGTGCAATGACTGTCTCTGTGCAGTAAAAGAGATTCTCTTTGGATGGGAAATGCACTTTGTCAGCTGTTTTCAAAGGTAGAAGAAGGCCCTTGTTCATTTTAGCTTGAAATAGAAGTTATTTAGGGTCCAGTTCCTACTAGTTAGGCTAGAGTGACCCCATATGAAGTGTTTGTGTGGTTGTGCTCTGACAACATATTTGTCTTGGAGCTTCAGAAAACTGAATACAGCTAGTTTTTAACACATCAGTGGGACCTGGATGATACCAGACACTGCCTCCAGAAGCTTCTTTTGTTAGGCTGCCTGTCAGCAGCATTTTATGGAAACGATTGATTTGCTTTGTCAGTGTTACTCCCCTAAATATTATTGCTTTATGATACTTTGTTGGAAAGGGATCAGACGGAAAATGCTAGGTAGGAAAAAGATGGAATCAAGTGCTAACTCAGTTTGATGTTTGTGACCTTCTGAACTCTCTTATCTCAGATGTCTTTTGAGTCATTCTTATCTTTCCTTCCTTTAATTACCTTTTCTTAATAATCAAAACACGTTAAGAGTGAAAGGGCACTGGAATTAAGCTATTTTAAAATGAAACTTTGCTTTCATACATAGGCCATGAAGATAATCAGAGGTCTGGAGCACCTCTGCTATGGAGTTGGGGTTGTTCAGTCTCAAGAAGAGAAGACTCCAGGAAGATCTTAGAGTGGCCTTCCAGTACCTAAAGGGGGCCTACAGGGAAGACATGAAAGGACTTTTTGTCAGGGAATGTAGTGATAGGACAAAGAGTAACAGCTATAAGCAATAAGAATAAGAAGTTTAGGTTAGACATAAGGAAGAAATTCTTTACTATGAGGGTAGGGAGACACTGGAGCAGGCTGCCTAACAGAGCTGTTAATGCCCCATCCCTGGCAGTGCCCAAGGCCAGGCTGGATGGGGCTTTGGGCAGCATGGGCTGGTGGGAGGTGTCCCTGCCCATGGCAGGGGGTTTGGAATTATATGATTTTTAAGGTCCCTTCCAACCCAAACCATCTTATGATTCTATGATTCTATGAAAATTGCCATGGACTGAAACTCTGTCTCAGTGCACTGATGATGTGTTGCCTCTATATTGTATTGGTTGCAGCAGCACAGATAAGCTCTAAACTGTCTGGCCTGGTTCCTGATACAAGTTTTGTAATAAGCGTATGGATGTTAAAGTAAGTTAAAAACTGCTTTGAAAAACAGGGAGAAATAGTGTGGCAAAACCTAGATGATGTTGCAAACAAGCTATTTGAAAGCCAGTTTGTTCACAGCTACTTTGTATAGCCATTTTTTTTTATCTGCGTGGACTGTATAGTTTCAGAAGCATGTTTCCTTTATCTAAAATAAAGACAATGAAATTAAGATATTTCTCATCTAATAAACAAACATCCAAGCAAAGCCCAACTTCATTGAAAAAAGCACCTACCAGTTTGAAAAAAAATAAAATAAACATAGGCAACTTTAGTCTCAGGATTCCTGGAAGGTTAAGTTAATTCATACTTGATTTATTCATGTGAGGAACCTTAAGTCCTTTAGCAGGACAAGAATTTAAAAGCCCATGTGTTCCTTCAAATTATTTCACAGCCTCCGGAAAAAAAACCTCAGTTTTCCCGCTCAGCTGCAGCTGATATGAAACTCTTACATGCTTTGCTACCTTTAGTGAAAATAAAAAAGATTTTCCTTCTTCTATACTACAACATCTGGGCACAATTAATTTGGGATCTCACATTTTTTGAGTAAACGTCAGCAATAATTTGTATTCCTCCCTCCTCCTCCTTTTTATATGCAATATGTGGGACATGCTTCCACAGGGAGCTAAACCAGAATGTAAGATGGTCATTCCTGTCTGCGTCATTTCTTTCCAAAATGTATTGCTCTCAGGACAACCTGATGGCTCACGTACCGAAGTCCATTTTTTCCTCCTATGTCATTTCCAGCATTTGTCACCACCTCATAGTTTAAGCTTTAAGCACTATCCAGGGAGTTGCATAACTTCTGTGCAAAATTCAGATACAAATCAATGAATAACTTAGGCATTAAGAAGAAGCCAAATTATCCTCTGCTAGAACACAGGCCTCTAAATCATTCTTTATTTATTTTATTTTATTTTTTATTTTATTTTTTATTTTATTTTATTTTATTTTATTTTATTTTATTTTATTTTATTTTATTTTATTTTATTTTATTTTATTTTTGCTATTTGCATAGAGTATGCAAAGGCAACTCTAATTTTTCATTTTTATGGTCTTTTAACATGAACTCCTTGTAAGCACATAACCTGCTGTATGATTGAATATACAGAAAAAACAAAACCCCCAAACAGGCTTAATATGAAAAACAGTGCTAAATTTCAGACTTGCAAAGGAGAAAAAAAAATCTACTACGAGAAGACTTTTTATTTTAGTCCCTGTCACAGTCATGTATTTGAACAGTAGGCAGGCAGCCCATAGCTGTGCTATGTAACCCCCGTGTAAAATGGAAGCATCAGTGTTACAGTGGCAAAGGACGCTGTTAGATGAGTGGTGTAACTGTCCAAAAAGCCTATGAAATGCGATGCGATGCACCCTGTATGTTGGGTGTGGTGGTGCTGCAATGAATCACTGGCAGCAGACTAAGCACAGACTGAAGTGTCCATGCTGCTCCAGTTTGGAAGGGAAAGGGTAATAAAATGGGGATGAGGAAAACTGCTCAGTCTTTTTAGGATAGGCTCATTCCACCTCATTTTTCCTGC
The DNA here is from genome assembly GCF_965140915.1 of Aythya marila. NCBI lineage: Eukaryota > Metazoa > Chordata > Aves > Anseriformes > Anatidae > Aythya > Aythya marila. The sequence goes on along the minus strand of NC_139043.1, from coordinate 2,720,520 downwards.
TTAAAAATCATTCATTACCCTAAACTAGGGGTCCAGCTTTAGGTAGCTAAGTCCCATTTGAGTCCTTAGCAACCTCATCTGGTCTCCTTCTGCCATTTCAGAAGGATTTATATCTCCCATAGGTCCTAAGAAATACCTGCCAGCCATGTGTATGTTCTCAGACACGCTCAGGCATCTTATATGGCATGAGATATCTATCCCTAGGCAATTAGATTGTGTCCTCATTATCTAGGTTGCTATTAATATAAAGAAAGAGAAGCTGGTACCTCCAGAGGCTGATATGTTCAATTTGAAGTGTTTTAGACAAGAATGATAGATTGCGTTTCTCTACTATGCAAAAAAAACAAGACACTTCAATTAGAAACTAAAAACTGGATGCAATTGCCATATCTCAGGTATACAGTGCCATCTGAGAAACCTCTGGGCATCTGTAACATCTGCCCAAGGCTGGCAAATAAGACACAGGATGAATGAGCGCTGCTCTCAGGGAGCAACTAGAGGCCAGGTGGGATGTGCTAGAGTATCTTACAGACTTCTCAGTTTAGGAGTTTAAGACATATTCTTCTCAAATGAATGAGTTTTGTTGCCTAAATAAAAGTACCTAGTGCCATTTGCATCACTGCAGGGCATCCCAACTAGCCTCCAGCTGCCTCTCCCAAAGGACATGGTTCTCCCACAAGTCCTGGTTAAATAGCTGCTTGCATCGTGTGTGCCAAATTTGCTACAAAAGTCTCAAAAAATTGTCTGTCATCCTAATACTAGCATGTTATAGCCTTGAATTACTTCCTGAGTCCCAAGAGACTCTTTAGCATTAGCTTTCTCTAACATTTAGCTCTTAAACTCACACACTTGAGTAATTTCTCTGTTGGTTCTTCATCACTGTGCCACTTCAAATGCTTTACAGCATCCCATGGGAACGGCAAACTTTATGTGATGATGAGACACAACAGCTTTTGCCTCTGAGGCCACTGAGACCTTTGTCCTCTAAACCAATTTGAGAATTTTACTCTACACAAAGCAGAAGACTATGGGACAGATGATAACATTTAGCATAACCATCGATATGTGTGATGTAGCTCAACATATATGAACAATTTCAGAGGATGCAGTTGGAAGGAGGAACTATCTTTGACATGGGCTGCTAGCTCATGTCAGGATTATATGGTGTGATCTGGGATAGAGAAGAGGTCCATGATAATCCAAGTGCTTCAATACAAATCTGCAAGTGACTGCATTAAAATTAACTTCAACATTCTGGTAATGATAGTATTATAGTTTCTGATTTTTTAATAACTTTGCATTTGTGATCTTTTCTGATACCCATATTTCCTGTTTTGAGACCCAAGTGGAGTCTGACCCTATAGGACATTCATTGGATAAGATTCATCTCACAGAGATCAGACACCTAACATGAGCTGTGACCACAAGAGCAAAATGTCTAATGGACCAATCTCAGGTGCATTTTTGGAGTTAAATGAAATCACTTCCTAGCCTCTGCTGACTGTATTTACTAACGTCTGTTGGATGTAGTAGAAGTCTAAACAGCACTTTATGAATGGGGGAACCTCTGCAGAGAGACATGGCTGGGGTGGTGTCCGGTTACTTAAACACAGACATTGAAAAATGTCTGAGATGCCCTTGAGTACCTTGCCTGCAGTTGCTGTTGTGAAAGGGCACAAATTTTCTTTAGGTTCATCATATTTTCTGGCCTGCTACAGACGTCACTGATACTCTAAGCATTTCAAATAGCACTGTATGACTGTTGGCAACTGAACCAAGTCTTAGATCTCCACACAAGGATGTGAAAGCCCATCTGTCACCTAAACAACTAAATGTAGGTGTCTCAACCTGCAAACTTAATCCTCCAACATGGTAGAGATAAACAACTAGTGCAACCATGTGGTGCAAAAGTGTATCCAACCTCACAGATGAGATTAAACCCACAATGACTGAGGCTCACAAGCAGATACTGTGCCATGGGATTGTTCCTCAGCTGTGCCAGAGAAAACTGAATTAAATTCATCTCTGGTGGAAGTCATTCTTCTTGTAGTTTCTCAGGTGTCAGCACTGCAGAATAAGTGCTTTGCAGAACAATAAATCAAGTACATTTGTATGAGGAAAGAGAGAGAAGATGGATGGAGAATAGTCCCTTCCTTCCTTCCCCAGATATGCTCCTTCTTCCTCACTTGCCAAACAGTGGTTTCTCTTTCTGTTTAGTGAAGTTCATGTTTCACATAGTTTATTTTTCATTATTTTGCTTTTTAATTTTCATTTTTTTTCAACAGCATTTTACAACCCTTGGGAACTGTCAAACACTAACCCTGTGCTGAAAGGGATGTAGAGCATATTAGGTATACAACATTTTTATCAACATACAAGTTAGGCGGTAGGTTAGCCATACCTCCCAGACCAGCAATGACTTCACATGGAAGAAATCCTCTTCTGTGACAGACTCATTCCTTCAGTGGTGACAGACTCATTCCTTCCATTCATGATGGGCAAAAATAGGGGGAAAATTGTTTCCACAGAAGGAGTGTAATTTCAAGGACATGGACACTGGAAATGTACAAGAGAATGATGTCTGTGTATATTGAGAAATATTCATACAAGTTAATAGATCCATCAGACTCAATAGAGATAAAATGAAACTCTACTTGAGCTGGTCTGCCTAATCCTGGGCAGCAAAGAACATTTCAGCCTCATATACTGCCTTATTTCATGTCCTATTAAAAACATCCAAATCATTAAAAAAAATAAAATTAAAAAAAAAAAAAAAAAAGAAGAAAAAAAAGGCTAAAAATGCAAGTATGGACAGAGCACTGCATAACTACTATGTCAAATAGGAGGATATAGGATACTGTTTGATGCCACACATGGACACCCACATGCAACTAGGGTGGATTCCCAAACACCCATAGATCAATACAGATATGAGCTGAGTAGATCTTTTGTTATTTGCAGTCCTGAAGCAAGAGAGAGCTGTGGAACTGAGCAGAGACAATGAGAGAATGCAAGGGGGTGATGATGCTTCCTTGCTCTGCCCAGAGGACTTTGTAGATGATATATCTTTCCAGTATGACTCTACAGATCAAATGTGACATGGTCTTGTCCCACAGACTGAAGGAGGAAAAGATGAGATATTTGAGGACAAGGCATCTTTTCTTTTCTTTCTTTTCTTTTCTTTTCTTTTCTTTTCTTTTCTTTTCTTTTCTTTTCTTTTCTTTTCTTTTCTTTTCTTTTCTTTTCTTTTCTTTTCTTTTCTTTTCTTTTCTTTTCTTTTCTTTTCTTTTCTTTTCTTTTTTCTTTTCTCTTTCTTTTTCTTTTTCTTTTTCTTTTTCTTTTTCTTTTTCTTTTTCTTTTTCTTTTTCTTTTTCTTTTTCTTTTTCTCTCTCCTACAGACTTCTGTATTCTGTGTTTGCATACAACAACCACGAATTACTCACACACATACAAACACTCAGGCAGAGGATCTACAATTTCCTCTGTCGTAAGAGAGAATATGGTGAGCATAATTGACACCACTACTGTGTTTCTTCCCTCATCCAGACCTGTCTTCTGTGAAACAGACCAGCTCACAATTTGAGAGTGTGAATAATTAAAAAATAGTAATTAAAAAGTACAAAGAGTGTCAGTGACTCATGCTTATCCTCTCTAATTTATTGATAATTTGGAGAAAGGAAAGTGACACAAAAAACGGACTATTCTCTTTCAAGAGAAACAATGCATTTTATTTGAGCACAAATAAAGTGTTTGAATAAAGGACTGAAAACTTTGAAAAGTATCCTTATTTATTTATTTTTAAAGCTATGACAAAAATTATCTGGAAATTATCACCACTTTGTTTTATTTAAAAAATGTCTAAAAAATACTCTTTGATGTGTATTTGCTGATAACAATATGAATTCATAAACTACTTTGGTGCTGCCAAGTATTCTTTTTTGTCAATGAAATGTCATCCTGTTGCACTGATGATCATCAGTGACAAAGAGCAATGGGTGCTCATTCTTCTGATTTATGCAGTCCTTTTGGTTTAAATGAGTGTGAAATATCTGTGGTAAAAATGCCTATCAGTTGTGAAAGCTTTATAGAAGTCTGCAGAACTGCCCCTCCTAAAAACTTCTATTTTTTCTTGGTGTCTTCTGAATTGGTAATGAGCCTGCTTAAAACTGGAAGTGTTTGTTCAAGAAGAACATGAATAATCTGTTCTCTGTTTCCATCACAGTGAAAATAAAAGGTCACAAAATTAAACTAAGATACAGGAATATATAGGTCGAATTCTGTCTTTTAGAGAGTTAAGTATATTTTTCCATGTAGGCACTTTATAAAGTTGTTTCCACAACATATGTTTGGTTTGTAAATTTTCATTTTCTAGATCAAATTAATATGGGGAGAAGAAGATGTCTAGAAACTTATTTTTAAAGTCATTATGCAATCTTGTATGAAAGTTAAAAGTCAAACCAAAAAAAAAAAAAAAAATAAAGGCAGAAAGATTTGTGTTAAATTTCAGTGAAATCAACATTGTGGAAAAATATTATTCTGTCATTCTGAGACTTGAAGTAATTTTTATTTGATGTAACTGGGGTTTCCTTATTTTAAGTACTATTTTCCAAATAATCACTAGGAACCAGTACTTAACAGAGTTCCTTTTTTATATCCCAAGAAAAGACCTCCAACCCCTTTCCCAGGTCTTACTCAGCTACTGGTAATAATCAAAAAGTAATGACAGGAACAAGAATACATAAACTCATTTCAGTCTTCAAGTGCTTTTAGAACATGTTGTAGGACTTAATGGATCCAGTGATCTGTAAAAAGATTTGTATAGTTAGAAATGGTAAATTATAGACATCAAGATCAATGAAATTTGAAGATGAATGGCACATGCAGGTTGGTCCTTAGAAGAAATGTAGGTTAGCTAGCTATAAAAGCTTTACAGCTGTAGTTTCCTGAGCAGCTGAAACAATCTAATGATTTATTGCAACCCTAGCAAGAGGTCCTTCTCTGACCCACGTCCTCCCCTGGGCTGGCCCTGGTGCTCACTGTGGGGCTTCAGTGGAGCAATTTGGTACACTAATCCAGCAGAAAAATGTCTGATCCCCATTAAAATTGGACTCCTTATGTTTCTAACACTGTGCAAGGACAGCAGCAGACAAGGGAAGGCTGGTCCTTGTCTTGTAGTACTGGGCTAGTTTCTGGCACCAGTTTCTGGCAGAGCTGTTAGTAAATCCACAGTTCTATATATAAATTAGCCTACAAGGACACTTGTACAGGCCAGTGTCAGGAAAGCATGCAGAAGTTGTCTACTCTCTCTTTCATCACCCTACAGAAGGATAAATGTTGCTCTCCATGTTGTGTTTCACATGAAATCAGACCCTTTAATGATCACTGAAGCCCAGGAGTTGTTCTTTTCTATGCAATTTGATGGCAGCTGAAATAAATCTTCTGGAAAAAGCAACACAAAAATCTCACACCTTGGTCTGAGGAACATAATGTTTGTATGGCATGAATGGTCCTAGGAGAGGAATGTGCCCAAGCTACAGGAAAAAAAAGATGCTGGATTTTCGATCCCTGAATGCAAAGAGCTTTTTCTTGTGCTGTGACTGGCTAAGACATTTCAAAGTCCGTCTTGTTATTGTTCTTGGCGGGCAGGTCAAATTTCCACAAGACAGTGGAAACGGCCTGTCAGAGCAAAAGGACAGCTGGGTGCGTGTGTCTGCAGTTCTCGTCTCCTGAAAGCACATCCCTGACCCACTTGGGAGGCAGTGGAGTGAAGGAGAAATCAGAAATTTGCTCTGGCCATGGATGACTTGGGTCTGATCCATGCAAGGGAGAAAGCACCTGTGGTTGTCTTGGAAGAGACACCAGTCTCTGTGCAGGGAACAGAGGCAATGATGTCACCACTAGATCCAGGCCTCCAGAAAGGAGAAGACATTGAATCTGTTATTTCTCGAGTCAAGTCAAGTCACATTTTACCTTTTTTTCCATCATTTAAGTTTTCTTCTCCACCACTTCCCTCACCCTATGGCCTATGAGCAATTTTTCCCTCTTCTGCTTTTCATTTGTTTTGAAATAAATTTCAGTCTGGGACCAACTTACATGTGAACAGACAAGTTTTGAGGGAGATGTCATAAAATCTTCCCTCTTCTCCTCCCACAGTAGGAAAGGGACAGACTCCCAACAGCTTGGTCCTGATGTCTGCTGAGGTCTGTTTGCATTAAAGACTGCAGAACAGCACTGGGAAAAAGGACTGTCAGCCAGATGTCCTCCATCAGGCCTCAGAACATCAGATTCCTTTACAATGATTCTCCTTCTGGTCCTTCAAGTCCCAGGCCCCTATCTATACATTGTCCCAGCACAGATAATTTTGTGATCCTTCTGCAAGAGAGGCAGGGCACAGTTCTATCCCTGTCCATTACTTCATGGTTAAGATGTTCTAGGAAACGATGTATGGAACTGCCTAAATTAAGAGAACAGTGAAGCCTTATTTTGCTGCCCCCTCCTCACTACTACCAGCTTTCAGATTATTCCCCTTCTGCTGACACAGAACCTCATTAGATCCTTCCTCATGGCAATTAGTTCAGCAGAAAATTAATGGAACAGGAAGGGGAGGAGGAAGATAGGTGGGGAGAGAGACACCTGCTTTTGGGCTAGGAGCAGCTTGTCTTCTCTGTGTCTCCATAGGATAAGCAGGTGTCTTAAGTAAGCATCTCACTCCCTCGAGTGGGCAATCCTACTTCTGCATCTTGATAGAAAAAGAGGTAGGTACCTGTGGAACTCCACCATGCAAAGTGTCAGCATCTCTGCACGTGGAGGTGGAGTCCCACAAATCTTTTCAAATTCCAGCTCTGGAAGGCAGACCAATTCTGAGTGCCCACAAATTTGGATTTTTATTTATTTATTTATTTATTTTTATTTATTTTTACTTGGATGTCGGTGGACACCTTGTGGTCTAAAGACCTTAACATGCTCTCCCACCGGTGGAGATAAACTCCACTGGAAATTCCAAAGAAGATTTCACTCAATTTTGCCATCTTATTTTAATGGACAAATCAGTTCCCAGTGGTGTTGGTTTTTCTCGATCAAATATAATAGAAACTGGAGTTTATCAATCCACATACAATTCTGTGGACCCCCAAAGCAACCTGCCTGCAATATTTTGTTTTATTTTTATTTTTTCAAAATGATGTTATTAGTCAGCTGTCCTGGCCTAAGGCAAGCGGACATATAACTCTCAGGTATCTCATTTCGGTCAGAGTCTGGTGATATTAGCCATCTGCACAAACTCTAATGAAAAGATCACAGACAAGAAGTTCTCTCACCACACCGTGTAAGAGAAAGTCAGTTCTGTACTGGATCTGCAGCCAGTCTGTGTTTGTAATCTTAAAGGTTTATATCTAGTTGTTAGATTTTAAACAGCATAGACTTCCCTGCTGCCAGCAGGGGAACCTCAAAGCTGTTTCCTATCTTACACACCTTGCTGCAAGTTGGTCTGCTGAATGCAAAGACATGGCTTCTGGAAACCAGGCCAGTAACTGGTGTCCTCAGGAAAAGTTTGTGAAGGTCCCAGTGAGCTCTGCTCTTTGCATATATGCTGGATTATTCCAGGGCCTGTTCCAAAGACGTGTCTCGCTCTGGAAACAATTATCAGCCACTCTTTCTCCAGAAAAAGGAAGAAAAGAAAAAGAAAAGGAAAAAGAAAAAGAAAAAGAAAAAGAAAAAGAAAAAGAAAAAGAAAAAGAAAAAGAAAAAGAAAAAGAAAAAGAAAAAGAAAAAGAAAAAGAAAAAGAAAAAGAAAAAAAGGAAAAAGAAAAAGAAAAAAAAGGAAAAAAAAAAAAAAAGAAAAAAAAAAAAAGGAAAAAGAAAAAAGAAAAAAAGGAAAAAGAAAAAAGAAAAAAGAAAGGGATTCATTGTACTTACCATGAAACTGGGAGAGAGAAAATATTTCCTGTCTTCAAAATAGCTGGTTACACTACTCCAGAGCAAGACCACCAACAACAATTCACAATTTACTTTCCTCAACAGATGATCACTAGAGGTTTAAGGTAGGCTTAAACTCCATTCCCCTTCGTATAGAAACCAGTGTCAACCATGGGTATTACTTTTGTTGTAACTCATTATTTGAGCTGTATGGATGTAAACTTTTAAGAATCTTTTATGAAACCAATGAGAGAGCTAGGGGAACAGACAAGCTTAGTGGCTGGCAAGCCCCTATTCAGGTCTGAAACAAAATGAGCAAACTTCAATCTAAGTACATATTGGAAACATTTGCTCCAAGTGTAATTTAATTATGTTAACCAGTTGCTGAATGGATATATGAGGAGCAGGAGGATGTGTTAGTGAGGAAGAGGTGATAAGGTCATTAGTCCCTTAGGGACAGGGAAGGAATGATATGGATAATTATCCCTTGTGAAACAGTGAAAGGTTAATACAGGGTCAAGAGGGAGGAAAATTGTACTGTGCTATAAAATCAACATCTAGAATCTATGGTTTTTAGCATGAAGTGGTATAATGGATGATACTTCCCTAGCTCTTGAAATAACCTGGTAGATATTTTTTAAGGGTGGGACAGAGCTAGAAGAAATGTTTTGTGGAAAAATTTCTCCCCAATATATAAAGTGTTTCTGACCTTCCCTACTTTCTTCAAGAGTGGAGCGCTTTCCATTGCCTCATGGGCCATAGTTAGAGAGTCCCTGGTTTGCACAGGTTGGTGTCTCACTTCTGCCTCTGTGAAAGCTACTTTCTCTACTTGGCACTGTCCTAGGAACGTGTCTAAGTCACTTCAGTCATCTGTGCTTGACTCACCCCCAGTGGAAAAATGAGATACAAAATGATTAATCTTCTTCCTAGGAGCATCAGAATGATGTATGGAAAGGGAAAAGCATGTGTGGTTAAGGTAGAAGCGTGGCATGAAGGATGTCAGAATTCTGTTCTCACTTCTACACCTAATACAGCTTATGAGCCTGGGACATGTCCCTCCACCTTATGCCTGTATGTTTTGTAAGATCCTCTGGGTTGCATCTGCCTTGGAAACCATGACTGCTGTTGAGTCACCTAAGCAGCACAATAATGTTAAGCCTTTTTTATAAAATAATTCAATATCTCACAGTGGGAAAGGGTTTCCACTGTAAGTAATCAAGCAATGAAAGTTAATAAAGTTTAGTAGTGCAGTCACATTTCTTAAGGGGTTGCATTCAGGACATAAGAAACCTCAGTGTGAGAGTTTGATAATGCAACTCTTGGCTTTTGAGAACATATTACACTGACAAAGCTGAGTGTGTAGTGGGAGAGCTTCTTTCGAGCAGGGATCAGATTCTAACAGGGGTTAATCTGCGTATTCATGTTGATCTACACTATCCTGTTTTATTTTTCACTGTCATTGGCCTCGCTTCATGTGAGCCAGTTTCTCTACCTGTAATAAAAAAAAGCAGCCTATGACAATTAGTTCAGTCACATAAGCTTTGCTTAGTTAACATTGGGCCAGAGGAAACTTGTAGTTATTTAGGCTGATGAAGAAATCTCTCTCAGTTCTTTTTTTTTTTCCTACATATATGTGCTATGTCATGCTTGCTCCCTTAAATTATACAACTACTCGGTGTATATCTTTCTTTCTTTTTGGTGTTGTCAAATGTCTACCCCGTATAGACATTCAAAATGTTCCTCACATTGTGCTATTAGGAAATGGAAGGGCATCATGTTATCTCGAGTCCTCATGGAGCATCCAGTATCATAGGTCACACAAGGAACAGCACATATTTTAGATATCTAGAGGACAGCCATGTGTGGTTGGTTTAGACGTCATAGGAATGCTTTATAAAACTAGACATTATTAAAGATTTATAGGAAGATAAAAAACATCCTGCCCTCGAGTCCACAGATAATGCCATTGATACAGCCTACATGTTTTTCAGGGTTGTCCCCAAACGGCTCAGCCTAGCTATTGTATTACAAGGGCAAACTGATGATTTCTGAAGTGACTTCGCTAGGCTGTCTTTCTTGAAGAGAAAATGTGTAGACATATGCAAATCAAGGCAAAACCCGTACGGAATGTGTCAGGATATACAGCAGTTAATTCCTATCATTTACTCAGATTAAATTCATTGTAGGGTCAGCTGAAATGGAGAGGAGAGGAGAGGAGAGGAGAGGAGAGGAGAGGAGAGGAGAGGAGAGGAGAGGAGAGGAGAGGAGAGGAGAGGAGAGGAGAGGAGAGGAGAGGAGAGGAGAGGAGAGGAGAGGAGAGGAGAGGAGAGGAGAGGAGAGGAGAGGAGAGGAGAGGAGAGGAGAGGAGAGGAGAGGAGAGGAGAGGAGAGGAGAGGAGAGGAGAGGAGAGGAGAGGAGAGGAGAGGAGAGGAGAGGAGAGGAGAGGAGAGGAAGAATAAACAAAAGAGAGAAAGAAAGAGAGGAAGAGAGAGAGAAAGAGAGAGAGAAAGAAAGAGAGAAAGAAAGAGAAAGAAAGAAAGAATGATTCTACATTAGAAAAATATGTTTTTTGACCTAAACATAAAAATATTGTTCCTCAGGGCAACTTACAAGGTCTGGGTCTTATGACCTAAGAGTCCCAAGGGGTATGTTTTCCAAAGCTGTATGCACAAGTTTAGTGCTGCTGTACTGTGCAACCAGCAAAAAGAACTCATGATTCTCAAAATGAAGTTCCAGGAGCACTAATTGTTTTTCTCCTACTATGTTGTGGGTAATTCAGATGATTAAAACTGAAGGAAGAATATGTTTTCCACTTTCAGACATATTCATTATGACCTGTTTCTCCACTGTATTTTGGCCACTTTCATCAGCATCTGTGAAATCACTCTTGATTCTGGCAACCGTACTCATGCACTGCAAATATTTGCTGTATCATGCATTTACTCAAATCAAGAGCTACATGAATCCAAACCTTCCTACAGAGGATCTCAAAGACACTATGTCATCAGTGTATGGCACCAAGAGCTAAATTACCTTACCTCACTGCTTGACTGGAATTAGATTCTGTTGTATGCATACAGATGAAGAAAAGATGCAAGAAAAGCTAAATTGGCTACCTTAAATTACTTCACCAACCTGTTTAACTGTCTGCTTCTGAGAAATGTATTGTGGGCCAGCAGAGGTCATGGGGAAGTGTCCTTACTTTTTCATCTGAAAAATGGAACTTCATAAATTATAAAGAGAAATGATCAGTAGGGACCTTGCTAACATTAATCCTCATGTAAAAATTTAAAATTTTAATTATATTAAAAACAAACAAACTAAAACAACCTCAACACAAAAAGTTACAGATATGTCTGTGGGAGAGCCAGGAAAAGCCTGGATAAAGCTCCATCTAGTTCTCATATAACTGCAGACAATTTGGAAAGAGAAGAGTGAACTTGCTGTGTTATTAGGTCCAGGTAGACAATCAAGCTCCAGTACCTGGGCCCATGCCCTATCCCTGTTTATTAATGCGGATGTAACCAAAGCCTCCCATCACAGAACTGGGGTCCAATGGACACAGCTCCTCATATCTTTGAAGTGGATAACATTTTGAATAAATTTGTCGAGGTTGAGTATGAGACTGGAAAATGAATTATGTATTGTATATATGAATATTATTCAAATATTTTGAAACAGGCATAAGGGAAAAGGAAGTTCTGTCGTGTTAAATCTTGGAATATTTTCTCTACTGCAGTATTTTCTACTTTATTTAAATACCTGGAATATTCTGAAATACATGATAATTTTATGACAGAAGAGGATTACCCGAGGAGTCAAAACAAACCTCACTCACTCAATTGTCATGCTTCCTCACAGGGTCTTAATTCACACATCTGTAGTAGCTCTTGTGGGTCAGAGCTGGATCTGAGCTTTTGTTTTGACCTAGAAGTTAAAACAAACACTCTATTTTTGTGGACCAGCAAATGAGCTTCTCAAGCACCACTGACATCAATTTCACAAGAGCCTAAGGTGGGAGCACAAGCTGTTCTCAGTCACGTACTGGAATCTATCAACAAAAATCCATGGCAGCCCTTTGACTTGAAGGAGCTATGCCAGTTTAGTCCAGAGACAGACCTATCACAGGGACAAACACAGTCCTCCTAACTGCTCTCACAAAACAACTTTCCTCACCCAGTAAAGTCATGTCTGATTCAGCCCATGGGTATGTTAATGTGCTTTGCTGTGACTAGTGCTATAGTTTTGGGATGTAGTAGTGTAACAATCGGGGACACAAAGGATGCAATGAACCTATGTATTGACAAAAAAGAGTTGCTTTGCTTTTGTGTTCTACCTTAAGTAGTTATCTACATGTCCGTAAAGGACTGATGAAAAATCACCTTTTATGACGAGAGAGGCTTTTGCACTATCTTAATATTCCTGGTTAACCTTAAGGTAAAGCAATCTACTGGCAGGCGTTAGGACTTTATACAGGCAAGCTGACCTTTTTCAGGAGGAACATTTTACCAAGTGGAAAGCATTGCCAGTTAATAGTCTTAAATTTGAGTGCAGACAATCATTTTCCTTATTTTCTTGACTTTTTTTTTTAATTATTATTTTTTTAATTTTACCCTTAAACCTGTCTCTGAACTGAAACGATATCTTTTTGAAATCAGAGATCTGACCTCTCTCTTTTCTTTCCATAGCCTAGAGGAATGAAAAAAAGAATAATAAAAATCTCATCAAATCATCTGTTTAGTCTCATCTCCTTGGTTTTGTTGCTGGTCAGTCTGGTGAAGTACTGAGCTGGGAATGTGAGTCTGTAGTGTCAGTGTTCATTAACGTAAATACAAGGAAATGGAAAAACATTCCAAGAGCTGGATTCACACTTACACTAAGGTCCCTTTTTACTGCTTTGGCAGTGGAAAGAGACCAAGAAGTGGGTGGGCATGTCAGTTAGTAGTATGTTCCCATGTTTACAGCACAAGTACTTTCTCACCTTTCAACAGCTCTAGTTAAATTTGCTAAGATGGACCACTGGAGCTTTTTCTGCAGAACTTCATTCATCAAACGGCTCCTACTTTGGTGAATAGCCATATATAAATATCTACCAGTAGCAAAGGAGCAACTGAACTCATGAAAATAGGGAAATCTTGGGTCATGCACTACTTAATGGTCTCCAGATGAAGACCAAGGCTGTGGTTCCTTTCACCTAACTTTAATTGTTGTAGCATCTTTTTCAAAGTTGGCTTCTCCTTTCATAATCAGGAGAGGTAAAATGAACCCAATCACTACAGATCACCATCTCCTAAAATATGTGGTAAAATAGGTCAGTCTGTTCCTGAGAAGTTTATTTCTCTTATTTGAGAACATGGGGACCTAACGGTAACTGGGTCCCTCTCAGCCAGTAGAGATGGCTCACTGTCATCCAATGGATTTCCCTAATGTTTGACTCGTAGCACCATGTTAGCCAGCCTTGGCTTGGCCTTGTGACGTTTCCTGACACACTGTTGTGCCCCAGTTGGGTCTGTCCAGCAGACATGCTGCAGATAGGTGGCTTGCTAAAAAGCAGCGAACACATATTCACCTAAACCAGGGCTGTCCCTTGGAGATTTTCTTTCCCATGACAGGTTTAAAGCTCACAGGACTTTTCACTGGAGAGGTGCAAAGTAGTGTGAACACAAGCAGTCACTTCATCAGGGAGGTTGTAAGTGACAGTAAAGATGAAGGGCCTGGTACCCTAATCAGGGAAGGGAAGGCCAGACTTTGGAGAAGAGCCTCTGAGAGACAGAATCACTGCCCTTGCTCTTGCAGGGGGCATGGAGGGGTGCGCTTCAAGGACTGCCACACTTCAGCCCAGTCTGGCTGCCATATCACACTGTGGCAGGAGCACAGACATGCTGATTTTCCAGTGAGTTGTCACAGGCAGTGGGGTTATGTCTCTTTTGGTGTCCCCTGCAGTCTGCTGCCTGAGTGAGTGGCCTACTTTGTACCTTGAGCCAGAGCTGCTGGCTCTGAGAGCTAAGCTTCCTCAGGCTCAGCATAACAAACAAATTGTGTGGTAGACCACAGGCAAGTTGGAAAAGTTGAAGTTCCACTTTAGCTGTGCTGTCATCATTGGCCCCTGGGGAATATGACTCTCCTGCAGATCTGATTCTTGGATCAGGTCTGTGATTCCAAATCTTATTTGGGCAACAGAAAACTGAAGTCCTTCCGTGTTTCTCCAAAGTCACCAGGGATTCTCGTTATCAAGTCTGGGACAGAAAATGCCAGACATGTCTTCCAAGGAACAGCTGGAAGGACCACCAACACTGTACAGCCAGGAAACCAATGCCACTCTTCCATTACAGCATCACATGTCCTGTTTCATATGCAGCATCCGGATGTTTCTAGCTATGTTTTAACCATATGCAGCTCTTTCCCTTACCTGTCATCATCTCCAAGTGCATGGCATCTTTGACACATACAGCTGAGCTCAGGACAGAAGCAACTGAAAGGAAATCATGTGATTGGTTTACATTGGAGATGATTCTAAATAATCCAAAAAGCACTTTTGGCCTTAAAATGCAGAAACCCTCTTCTTTTTCTTTCGCTTGTGTCTTGCAAGAGTTCAAAAACTACACAAAGCATCTGTTAAAAGACTTTGGATTGACTCTAGACTCCAGAGCAACTCTAAATAGACCTTAATTCCAAAAATAGATAATGAGCAACTTTTCCCTTTTGGGTGATCTGGACTGAAATCAAAACTATAGCATAGGACAAGTAGGACTCCTCCAGGTCCTTAAGTCCATCTCAAACCTCCAAAAGGTAGAAAATCCATGCTGTGTCCATTACATATGACAAGCCACAAAATGCTTCCTGGTGGCATGTAACAATCTTAGCTACAGAGATCAAAAGGCTCAAAGATTTAAAGAGAGAAGGAGGGAGAGATAACAGACAGTACTGAGGTTAGGATACTGCAATTGTAAGGAATTTGTTATGAGAAATTATTCCCATCCTATGTTCACACAGTTGAAGTGTATATTTTTATTATTATCAATAATAATAATAATAATAATAATAAAGTATATATTCAGGAAAACAGAATGATGTTGTCATAGAGGAAACAGTGAGGAAGAAGTGCATTCATATCTCCAAGGAGCAGTTCACTGTAAGAAGAAAAGTCCTGAATTTAACATTCTTTTAATTTTCTCTTTGCTTACATTCGCTGCAGTCTCATCTCCTCCAAAACAGTAATTCCCTGGAGCCTTCGTGGGACGACTCAGTGAATCCAAGTGGTCTGCTACTCCATCACAAATTTTCCATGGATATTTGAAGATTTATTCAGATCTTCATGTGTTAAAGTACTGTGTATTAAAAGATGATGAAAGGAAAAGCCAGTCTACAAGCCTTCTTGCAGATACCAGCTGTAGTGACTGTACTGTGATGTTTTTTTTTTTTTATTATTATCATTATTTGTTGTTGTTTTTTTTTTTTTTTTTTTTTTTTTTTTTTTTTTTTTCTCTCTGTAAAGCTCTGGTTGCTGGAATCCTGTGAGTTTCTAAGCTTTAGATTATGAGCTAAAACTTCACTAATACGTCTTTGTATCTTTTTTTTTTTTTTTTTTCAGTTATGTACAAAAAGATCAAGTTGTAAACATGAAAACATGACATAGGACCATCAAAAACAATCTAATTTTCACTATTTTTAGAGACAAAATTTTGATTTATAGGCCAGTCCTTTCATTTGCAGCAACCTTTGACACATGACTTTGAGTGTCGGAGATGGCTGAGTACACAGCAGTGCTCAAGGTTCCCACAGTTCTCTCTGCATGGAGTAAGTCATCTGCAAGATTTTGGATCAGAGTCCTGGTTGCAGGCTGCAGGCAAGCAATATCATATTCTTTTAAAATCCTGTTATACTTTCCCAAATTTCAAGGAGAAAATTAAAAAGATGTGTTTGAGAAACTTCTCTTCACGTCAGTGAAGCACTGCAGTCAATTACTTTTTTACCACTCACCTGTGATGTAGAAACCTGTGGCAATGTAACACAATTCATCTCAGAACCTCATTTGACCTATTGAGTTTTTGTGCCAACACAGCCCAAAGAACGCTGCATTTAATTAGACATATTTTCTAATGATCTTATCTGTAAATTCCCCTTGTTTCTGAAAGATATTTGGCTGAACCTGAAGACCCACACCTTGTCCCTTTTCAAAGTAAACAAAAAGTATTATGGATTTTTTTTTCAATCTTTGTTGTTGTTGTTGTTGTTGTTGTTGTTTTTATTTGTGTCATCAAGAAGAAAGTGGAAGAAACAACAACAACAATAACAACAAAGGTAAAAAAGGGAAAGAATGAAATCTTTTTATTCTCAGTGTTTTCCTGGAAAATATTGTCTATTCATGTTATTTATGCATAACACTTCCATAGCTGGAATCACAGAGAAATATTTTACAGATATAGAGGAAAAAAGAAACATATTAGGGGAAGAAAGGAAAAATAAAAAGAAAAAATGAAACAGAATCTCTTAAGCAATCCATGATTATCAGTCAGGTAAATGGAATTAGCTGCAAATTAAGAATATTCACAGGTGAAAGAAGAGAAAATGTACTGATACTACAAAGTGATTTGAAAACCTAAAATGGTGTCTTGACATATTGCAGTGTTAATTATCTTGCAGTGATTATCAGCTATGAGGATAGTTTGTTTCAAATGGTTGGAATTCTTTTGTTTCATTTACTGTCAGAATGAAAAAGTTTTTACAACTCAACACCAAAAAAAATACTTTTCTTTAGCTTTGAGGCTCTTTTGTTCCCCTTGTCTGTTGAAGGACAAAGCACACAGGTTGTGGTGGGGGTTCAGGATGGTTTTTACATGTGGTACTGTGCAGTTGAGTTGAAGATGAAATTACCACTGAGTTTGATTTTCCCATTTGTGGTGATCTTATTGATAAACAACTAAGCAGTGTCAACTGGAAAGGAAAAATGAAAGTCAAACGAAGCTGGAGGGGAGAGCACAGAGCAAAACTCCAACCTAAACTACAAATAGACCCAGATTTGATGCATTATGATCAGGTAGAGGCAACTGCTGGGAAGATTTTCCTTAAGGGGTTCAGATAATATAATCCAGAACAGAATTCTGTTCTCGTGCCAAAAAAATCTTTGCTCTGGTCTTTTTAGGAAAAGAATGAAAAAAAAAAAAAAAATCAACTCTTTCCCTGAAATACCATAAGAGTAGAACTTTATGCAGAGTTTCAGAGTGAGGACCATGAGGTTTTTATTTGGAAATGCCACAAGAAGAAATGTTTCTATGTGATACTTCCAAATGAAGAACACATGGTTGTAGGAAGTGTCTGGAATGGTATTATCCTCTATAAACACTCCCATTAAAGACAGTTAATAGCATATTTGGGGGAAGATGGCTGAGAAAAGAAGATGGAGGAAAAGGAACAAGAACAGAAAACTGTCATCTGGTTTACATCATATGACCTGCAAGAAGTGATTGTAGGTGGCTAGATATTTCTGTGGTGTAAATGCCTGAAGTAACTAGGAAAATAAAACTAACATTCACATTTTTAAGGAAAAGGTACAGCATTGAAGAGGCTTAGATGTGTGCTTATGTTTTTCATACCTTTTGCAAAATTCATAGGGTAGAAATAAAAACCTAAAGAAAATCAGTGATGTGCAGTTTTGAACATGGGTGTGACTTTTTATTGGACAATTTTATTAAATAAGGGAAAAGCTGGTGAGGGCATGTCCTCTTCCTTTTTTTTTTTTTTTTCTTTGTTTGTTTGTTTTGTTTTGTTTTGTTTGTTTGTTTGTTTTTATCACCTTTTCCAGGCCTCTACCTGTCCTCACCATTCTCTCTGATCTGCTAACTTACTCTGCATGTCACACCCCAGAGGAAGCTTGCATGAGATGCATTCTCTGCTCTTCCCCAGCTGTGACCCTCTTAGCTGGAATAAACAGATAAAATAAAACAGGGCAGATTTTGCTGTTATTTCTCAGATGTTGCTAGAAAATGAATTGCATCAGTTGAGTTGTGCAAGTGTGTGCGCAACAGGCAGTGACCTCTCTGTTGACAGCGTAAAGGAAGACTTTGATTACATCCAATGCAGTAAATTGAACAAGCATCCCATCCTCACGGCCAGCCTGTCTGAAGTAGTCCATGCTTATACCACTGCACTAAGCACAGGATAGGGCTTGCTGGCTGGAAGCATCCATTATACTTACCCTCACACTGAATCATGTGGGAGAATTCTAGTGTTTCTGAACCAAAACCATGCCAGGAACTTTGCCAGCAGCACCATGCTAAAGTGGTCACATTCCAGTGACTGAGACCATTCCCTTGTGCTGTTTAAATTAGCAGAGCAGGCATAGCCTTGAGGTCTGGTACTGCTGCTACTCCCTTGAACACAAAGAGACAGAAGCTCTCCAGCAGAACAGCTCTACTCCAGGAAGATGCACCAGTCTTCAAGGGAGTACTTGGTGTTGTAATTCATGCTGGGAGACTGTAACTGGAGCAGGCCAGATTTGGGATTAAGGGTTGTAAAAAACTGTGCTTGGGCTCCCCATTCCTCTGCTTCACCCCAGGTGGCTGTGAAGAATGAATCTGGTTGTAGTAAAGAGAATAGACTAAAACTCCTGTGGCTTGGGAAAATA
Source organism: Aythya marila (assembly GCF_965140915.1). Taxonomy (NCBI): domain Eukaryota; kingdom Metazoa; phylum Chordata; class Aves; order Anseriformes; family Anatidae; genus Aythya; species Aythya marila. The sequence goes on along the minus strand of NC_139043.1, from coordinate 2,701,982 downwards.
TCATTATCAGGGTAGGGGGGCCAACAGGAATAGCAAAGACCACTGAGGACGAGAGATTAACACAGAAGTGAAGACAAGTTGGATATACAAAGGGGGAACCACATGAGAACTGAGTTGGAGAAGGAAGCTTATACAAGTCCTCTGGGTCTGAAAATAATCTAAAACAAACCTCCCCACTGGCAGGTAAAAGCATTTAGGCTGACAACGATACTGGAGAGAGCATGGAGAGCATGAAGAGCTGTGATATCGCAGGGCACTGTGGAAGCTGGACCATCATTGCAAGGTTGGGCTAGAGCCCCAGCAGAGTGATGTCAGGCAGCAGGAAGGTGAGCTCCGTTCACTTGATGGGCCTGGGGAGACTGCACCTGGGATGCTGTACTCACTTCTGGGCACCTCATTACCAGAAAGATACAGATGAGCCGGAGAAGGTATGTTGGGGGGGACCCAACTTCATGATTAAATGGCTGAAGAAAACAGCATATGAGTCATGTGCAGAGATGAACGGCTTGGCTCTGAAACCACTGCATGGGGAGCCTAGTAACAGCCTACAAACACTACCAGAAAGCAAAGAAAAAACTTCTTTAGCATGGAGCAGGGGGCTGATTTTTGGACAGGAAAATTATGAAAACCAAATTGCTGGAGCAACAGCCACTCAGTGCTGGAGAAGACTGTTGGTGGAGGTGGTGGAAACAGTGGGATCTTTAGCTGTTGCATCACTGTTGCTTGGTAAAGCTTTGAATCATGAGAAACGATTACTTTTTGTTCTGGGAAGTGAGGGAAAACTGTTGTTTATTGGGGTCATAAAGCTTACGTACATGAATGAGATGATGCAGTAGGGCTCTGGGAAGAATAAACAGGGAAGCAATATGTTGACTTCCTAGATAAGGAGATCTGGGTATGCAGGGAAAGTCATCAGCTCTCAACAGTCTCTCCCTCTTTGTGTCTTGTGAAACTCTTGCTTTGCCAGAATGAGGTGTTGCAAGATCAAACTGCCATCAAAAAGACAATGAGTGCCTTAATTTGCCACACTTGCTACACTTTAGAGGGTCTCAGAGGTGTCACTGGCAGACTTCTGCAGAAATACTTCCATCTCAACACAGGTGATGTTTAGATGACTGGTTAATAAACATATGCATTGGATCTTTCTTATAAATGCTGTTTCTTTAAATGTTTCCTCCTGGATGCCTTTGCTCCAAGAAGCTGTTCTTTCACGTCTGTTTTGGGGAAGTCACTAGTTTTTAAATGTTAGTTATAATTTAGTCCATCGTAAAGATTGTCAATGCCAAAGACATAGACAGTGGGATCTAGTGCATCCTCAACAAGTTTGCAGATGACACCAAGCTGAGTGGTATAGTTGATACAACAGAAGGGATGCCATCCAGAGGGACCTGGACAAATTAGATAAGTGGGATAATGTGAACTTAATGAGGCTCAATAGGTCTAAGTGCAAGGTGCTGCACCTGGGTTGAGGAAATCCCAGACATGAGTACTGACTGGGAGGAGAAGAAGGACTTGACATGAGACAGCAGTGTATGCTTGCAGCCCAGAAGACCAACTGCATCCTGGGCTGCATCACAAGAGGTGTGACCAGCAGGGGAGGAAGGTGATCTAGTGGGAGGTGTCTCTGCCCATGGCAGGGGGGTTGGAATTAGATGATCTTTAAGGTGTCTTCCAACCCGGGCCTTTCAATGATTCTATGATTCTATAAAAGAGAGGTTGGCCCTGAGACAAGATGAGATAATTTTGCTTATTTTCAGGCAGGTGAAATATTCTGATGGAAGAAAAAAATGTAATCCTGCCATGGGAAGTAGAAAAAAGTTGGAGGCCTCAGAGTGTGGTTATATGTGGCGGAATCACTTGGTCATTTTTGTAAATCCTGAAATAATTGTAGGTTAACATAATTAGTGTGGAAGCCCCAGTATGGGACCCATATAAAAGCAGCAACAGAGGATGGCCTGTAAGGAGTAAGATTGACAAAATATATAGTTAATGTGCTGCAATTGTTGGGTATCTTCATTCCCATTAGCGACATATTTAGCAAATTGAGTACTGAGGGCTTTGAGCTACTGGCCCGAATATTAACAGCATTTGAATTCCCATTGACTGTCATTGATCAGCTCCCATTGATGTCAGCACTGTAAATGTCTATTGCTGAGATATAAACCTATGTACAGCCTAGATTTTATCCATAGAGAGAGAAGTCTTCTTTTTTTTTTTTCTTTTTTTTTTTTGGGGGGGGGGGGAGGGGGATGGGGAGAGTATTCAGTTGTAGTAGCATGAACATGCAGTCTCGGGCCAGGGCTAGAATGCCAGCAAAAAGAAGAAAAAAAAAAGATCCATATTCCCTCAAGTGATTTTGTTGTTTGTGGAATTTGTCAAAATAAAGAAATGCTTCCTAATTTTCACAAGTAAGAAAAAAAAAAAAAAATGTTACCTTCAAAATTTTGTTAAGAGAGTTCCTGTGAAAAACAGATGAGAATGTCATGAAAAAATATACATAAGAAAGTTTTTTGTTTTGTTTGTTTGTTTTAACTATTTTTCAGTGTTAAAGACCAGAGGATAATTTCTTCAAAATTCAGTCTGTGGAAAAATTTTAAAATATATATGTAGCAGTTTCCTTCTATTTTTAGCTGGAAATTTTAAAGTATTTTGTGAGTGGTTCTTCCTCTTGTCTTGAGTATTTTTTTTGAGATGCAGATGAAGCAAGACCAAACAACAAACTGAAAATCTGACTTCCAATAAATGTTAGAGCTTTTGGTGTTACAGAATTTTTGCATGAAGAACATGTAATCAATAAACATATAGACATTCATTAAAATGTCTAAAGTTTGATGAAATACTTGCTCTTAAGTATGGATTACACATGGTAGAAGACAGTATCCAGTCTCAGAGTAGATTGAGAAATTGCAATTAAATGATATTAAGTGAAATTATGGTATTACATTGTAACTGAAAGATTCTGATTCTTTCTATAATTTATCACTGGAGGGGGCATAGAAAGAAGTAGGTAAATGCTTAATGTAAGTCACTTGATAACCAACAACCTCAGTGCAAATCCATAGTTTGCCTACAGTTTTCTCACATTTAAAATGAACTCCATCAACCGGTATGCTTCAGATTATCCTGAGCAACCCCACTCTATTTTAATTGAAAGTTTTTTGCTAGGTTTTGTTTAATTCTGCATCAGAATAAACATGCATTTGGAAACCTCAAATGCTTTTCTGAGGTGAAAAGGTCTGCTTTGCTCAGCAGTTCCCAGGGTTGAGCTCCAAAACACTGTTTGTTATGTTCAAAGATTGCATATTGAGATCCTTCCTCTGACTACAACAAAACCAATGCCAAAACCCTTTGCTCATAGGCTGTGTCCATGCTGGTAAATCAGATTGTGCCAGGACCCACATTCTGGTAATATGGCAAATTGTCAGAGATTTTAAATTCTTGTATATTCCAGAAATGGCTGGTGGGATCTTTACTGGCTATTGAATGCTCCTTGGTTAATACTATTAATCCTGAACAATCCAGGAGTGCTTTATGATCCTACTAGAAGCTCACTGAAGATAAGAGCCATATTATTCTAGATACTTAAATGTTTTTATTTTATGTTATTTTATTTTAAAACAGCAAATGTTGCCATCATTCAGTTATTTGGTTATGATAGTCTAAGGATATAAGCAGGGAAAGGTTTGTAAATGAGACATCAAGGTGAGATCTGTTACTATTCTTTTTGGTTGAATTATGAACTTTCAGAAACACAACTCTCCTTGAAATTAAGGTATTCCAGAAGATGCTTATAGTATTTGCTTTCAGCAAATCTTAAGTTGAAAAAAAAATCATGAAATAAATCTTTTCAAACCTCTAAATCAGATATAATTGCATTATTATTAATTTTACACTTAATGTCATATACATGTAATAGTGTGCTATAATGTGTCAAACAAAGAAAGTAGAAATAAAACATTTTTCTTGATTGAAACAAGATGTTTTTCTTCTAATAAATGTTTTGTGCTGGCAATGTCAAAATGTAACAATTCCACATTAAAGAAATGAAATATTTCTCTGGTCCTGAACAGTATTTTTCCCTAATAATTTATTCCCTAAATTAATATTGCTTTCATGACATCTTGGAATTCTTATGTTCATTCCTGGTTTAATATAACAGCTCTTGGGATTTGGGGTGACACTCATTTCACCTGATGAGGACATAGGCTATGCAGATACTTCCATCCAGATCTATAACCAATAGAGACCTGGTCTATGCTGTCAGTAGAGTCTAAATTCTCCTGATGAATTCAGATAATATTAAAGATCTTCTAATATGTTAAATAAATCTAGATATATATATTAAATAGATTCTGAAAGTATCTATTTCTGTCCATTGGTAGTTTCTATTATTGATAGGTAGGTGGATAGGTAGGTAGATAATGAAATCAGATCAATCCAGTATGAATTACTTTAAATATACATTCATTTTTATCTTGTTTTCTATAGAACACTACATCTTTAATGATTTATTTTACTTGCAATCTCCGTAGTATGGAATACTACATAATTGAAACTCTATTTACTCACTGAATATAAGCTTTTCTCTAATCATGTGGCACCAACACAGTTTTGAGCAACTTACTATCAAACATGTTACTAGACTTGATATTTCTGTCTGGGATAGAGATAATCTTGTTCTCCCTTCATAGAGGTTTAAGCTGACTCATTTTGCAATGTGATTGGAGTGGACTAAAATAATGTAGGGAGACAATTAAAGAGCAACTGTTGAAGGGTTATACATACACACAATTGCCAGAATTTAACTGTGTTTGATTCTGTGCCCATAACACAAGTTTTCTATGTAAATGAGCCCACACTAAGTAAAATGTGAAGAATCATTGTCTTCCTTGACTTCCCCACTGCTAACAGCATAACATAGTCATGCTGATTCATATGCACTGAATTCTTTCTATGGATTTCAACAGGCTTTTGACCCACACTGAAATGGCTCCCATATGTGATGGGAGCAGGACTTAAACACATCTCTTCTCAGTCACAGCACAGTGCCTTACCCAAGACCTCCCTTCCTCTCTTAGTGTCTGAAGAAACATGTCAGACTATCATTTGAAGACTCTCCTCAGACCACTGGAAATAATAAATAATAATAAAAAAACCTCTTGTGAAACAGGTCTCCCAGCTGAACTGAGGGAGATGGCCCAAAATGCAGGAGTTTCCTATGCGATACAGGAGATTTGGCAGCAGGAGTGGAATTATATCTCATTCCAGACAGTGAAAATAACCAAAACCATGAGGTTTTTCACGGAACAAATGGAAACCATGTGACCCGTCACAATGGAAAATGTGTAGCTGCTTTCAGCTCCCTAAGCCCTGACACTTCTTTTTGATTTAACCACAATAATCTAAGTGGAAAATGAATAAATGTCAAGTTTTTTTTTCAATAAATCTGTGCACGAGTGAGAATAGGAACCAGAATAAAAGCTTTTCACGACATAAAGTTCATATGTTTGGACCCCTGACAACATTTTCTTTCTCTTATTTTTTATTATTATTATTAGGCTTGGTTGCACCATTTATTAAAAAAAAATTAAAAAATACACAAAAATATTATAAGACAGGGAACCAGCTAACGTTTGCTAACCCTCCAATGATGCCCAACTTGTAACAAGATGACTTGACTCAAGATGCAACTATTGACTTTTTGAGATTTTAAAGATTATTTTATATAAGTAAATATTAGATTTAACAGGTGTTCACTCGGGCAAGATTTCTGCGTGTTGAAATGAGCTTGGTTGAGCATGAAATCTCACACACTAGTACAAGAAATGAATATGCCAAAGGTTGTATATCATACTTATCTTTTGGGGGAAAACTGATGTCAGATTGTCCATCCAGAGACAGGAATAACAGACTTACAGAATTATCAGTCTGTGTTCAAGCAGTACAAGCAGTAGCTCAATTATCCAACTTTAGCAGATTGTCTTCACTGTGCTTTAAGTTTCCACTTAAAACAAGTAAAAATTGGAAACTTCCACAGCTGAGATAACCTCAGTCTGAATTAATGAGGTAATTTGTGACTGGGTGAACAGATTCCCCAAGGGACCGAATTAGATTGATTTGTCTAACATCACACAACAGTATGAAAACATAAAGACATTTTATTCTTCATCTGATACCATCATGAATTTAATGTGGTTACTCCGAAAACAAGTTTTTCATGTGCTTTTGTATCTGCCTAAATCAAAGCCTCAAGAAAGAATTAGATCATTTCATCTCACTGTAAGTCTGAATGAATTTTGTCTTCATACAATCTCTCCTTAGACAAGAAAGAGTAATTTTTGAATCACAAACATCACAATTTGTGACTTTGTAATTACGTGGGAAAGAGGTCTTTTTCCTAGGCTCCCATTCTAGAAAGGAGTTACTGCCTGATATATAAATTATTTCTATGGAGGGATAATACTCAGCTAGTGTAATGAAACGTATTATTTACCACTACAAATCTTACCTTGCCTGAACCTATCAAAGCTACAAAAAAGACTACTGCTTTATAATATCTATTTTACCTCCCAAGGGTGGCTTAGTTCCTAAATGTGATTGGCCTGTGAATAGGCCCCTGCACACTTACATTGGTTTTATTCTGATGGCACAAGTAAAACAACTCCACTTACATAGGCAGAAAGCTACATAAAATAAAATGTTAAAGTCTCCTTGAGGTGGAAGAGAAAGCTCTGAAGTTCAACATACTGCAGCCTCTGCTCTGTGCCAAACATTAAGCTGCCTTTACTGGAAACGACCCCCTCTAGGTTCCCACTAGCAGGGTTGCTGCAGCATATGATCTTTGTTGCATGGGTAATATCCAATATTTTCTCTGTCAGAGTCTCTCTACACAGATGGTTAAGTGTCACCTCTCCAAAGCTTGCTAAAGTCTTGTTCAGGTGTAGAAAAGAACCCTTTGCTGGTGTGGGAAATGTGAAGCTCAGGGGGTTGAAATAGAACTAATGTACAGAAACAACAGTGACAAGAAATAAGAAGATAGTTTATCACATAAAGCATGACGTATTCAGAATCTAGTGTTCTGGACATTTTTATAGTTACCATCTCACTTGACCAGTTACCATCTCATACCACTATCCCCTTTGTATTGCTGGTTTACCCAGGTTTTCTTTATTATTATTATTAACAATTATTATTATTATTTAAACTTTTATTCCTCAATCAATTTTTTTCCTTCTTACTTCATCTTCTAATATATTGTAAGGTCACAAGGCCTGACACCATAAGGCATTACCTGCTGACTAGTGGATTAAGATTGTCTTGGAAAGTCTGGTCAAGCATTTTTCAGAAAGAATGCTGAAAACCAAGCCTGTTTTCCTACTCTCCTAAGGACAATTCAAATGGTTTTGCTGTATGCTGTAACTCAAAAAGAAACTACCACTCTCAGGAAAATGATTTCACTGAAAATGGCGGAGCAGTATAGTACCCTGATAATAGTCTCTTGACCAATATACGATGAAAAACTAGAACCAAAATATGTTATTATATTATGTCACTAGCCTTGCAGGAACTGTAATGACATAAATAACTTCAGCAAAGAAATTTTGTTTTCTTTGGTTATCAACCAGACTGTTATAGGAGTTTTATGTGCTAGCAACAGGAATCAAGAAAAGAGGTGAGGGCTGAACTTAAGGAAAAACTCTAGTTTTAGTCTAAACCTGGAGTTAAAGAGAGGTGCTGGTGGGTGTATTCACTTACTGGGAGAAACTGGGAAGACAAAGAATTGCCCACAAGATAAAGGAATTTTAGACAAAATATTTTCTCCATCACCTGGAGGACAATAAAACATCTGGAAAGTGTTACCAGCCAATATGTGCTGGAACCCAACACAGGAATGAGTTTTGGAGACCAGTCAAGGGCTCTGGGAAGTGATGGAGGAGTGATGAATAGGTAAATCAAGGTGAGATAAGTGACAAGGAGAAGCATATCCAACACAAAGTTCATTGCCTCTTTCTCCTCTCTGTATGTCAGTTGTAGGTTGGAAAGTTTCTTTCCCTCACCTTGCTTGGCCAGGTCCTGAGGATATATGTTTACAGCTAAAGGCCAACATAATTCTCTTCAGGGAATGGTGCTGTAGCGTATAAAAGAGATTTACAGTGTTTATCAATTTGCAGACATTCTAACAGTCTTCTACAGAGATGTATATTCATGTCTAGCACATTTACACTAAATGACAGCATTGGTCTCTTCTTCTGACCATCTGTCACACATGCCTCAGCAGCACTCCATGGACTTCCCTTAACCTTATTTGATTCTGCTGATTGGAGGCAGGAAAAAACATATGCACATATTCATTGGAGATAGTAGGAAACACCTCTTATACATTATGCATGTTCTGAGACCTTATCCAGCAGAAATAAAATTGATTTAAAACTAGAGAACATCCTGGGCTTCATGGACTGGGGCAGGGTGGGGGTTTCAGTCTATGACAGCTGCAATCCAGGTTCTTATATTTCAGTGAAATAATTCTCCTTTAAATAGCAGATTTCTCTTAGATGATTTCCATGGAATACGCCCATTTACAACAATTGAAAACAAGATTAATTAGAGAGTATTTTACTACTGCATATCAATGTGGTCTATTCTACAAGAGCCATTATCAGTCTAATTATTGTTGAGTTTGCTCTTCAAATGCTTTACTACTGAAACTGATGGTTCTTGGAAGGAGGAAGACTTTTCCTTAACAATGAGATATCAAGAGTTTATTAAAGAAACTAAGGTTTTCCATAGCTCCTCACAGTTAGTAATGAAGTAAAGAAACTTTGGCTCTTAGCCCTTGTTTCTCTCCTGAGCTATGCTGCTTGTCCAGAACGATGTTCTTGTGGAAACAAGGGCATTTCCTGTGGTCACATCCACTGCTGATTTTGGATCTTTTGTTGTGCAGGCCAGCTGTGAATTTAGCAGAATTTAAGACCAAGGAGCCTACAATGTGCTGCAGTTTGGGCTGTACCACTTAATGGAGCCCCAGGTGAATCAAAGAAGCTCATAGATACTTACATTAGAGGGTGATATTTTGTTGGTAAAGACTGGTGAAACCAGGATATGTTCTGTTCCTCAAACAGCAGTTCCACAAAATGTGTCCAACAGATACAGGGGAAGCTCCAGCCACCTGGTCGAGACAGTATTGCATATCCTAACTTTTCTCATTATAAAACTCCAAGAGAAAACTTGGAAAGAAAAGCAAGTAGCAAGCTGTCTTCCCTGTTCTGGGAAGGAGGAAAACCAAGAGCCAACTAGCCTTAAGGTGTTGCAAATACATATGTTGTCTTCACTGTTTTGATTCTTGCTTATGACAGCACCAGATTTTGCCATGTTTTCACAGAATTCATCAGAAAGAAAAGTCCCATTGCCTGAAATGGTAAGACAAAAAATCACATTTCTTAAAGCTTAGTTATCATCATTGTGCCAAATGAAGCTTTATTCCTGTTATACTACTCTTGGCATGATGAACACCTCATTCACATAAAGATAAAAAATAATAATAATTAAAAAAAAACAAACAAACAAACATGAAAATTAATATAAGCCCATTGCTTGTGCTGGGTCTCAGAGATTTAAATAGAATTCCTTGGCCTATAGTGCTTCATAAGTGCCCAAATAATTGCTGGACTGCTTTAGACTCACAGTCCATTAGGCCCAATGCTTGTCTTCAACAGTAAGTAATACTGGATTCAGGGGAAAGTACAGTCCTAATTTTTTTGGTGAGTGTATATGGAAGCTCTCTCTCTATGACTAGTCTATGAAAAATACTTGTTTGTCATACCACCTGCTAGAAATTGTCCTGATTTTAGCTCAGGTTGTAGCAATTTATACTTTCAATTTTAGGGAAGATCTTATCTGAACATATGTGGGACTGCCCAAGATGGCAGTCATCAGATGGACATCTGATGTGATCATCAGATGGACAGGCAAATGTGATCTAAGCCTCTGTCCATGAAAATCTTATCCTAATGGCTGGTTCCAATTTGTCTTCTCAAGTATCTCCAGCAAGCTTGGAACAGAAGCTTTCTTCTGGAGAGCATTTTGCAGCCCAGTCCCACATGTGAGGACTCAAGAAAAATTTGCATCCTTCCCCACAATAATTCTGTTTGTGGATACAGTCACACTGCAGGCACGGAGGCTCACGTGGCTCCAATGCAGAACTAACGCATTCCCTGCGGCTCTCCACATGCCACTGACTTGTGGAGAAGTGACACAAAGTGTAAACAGCAGCCTTCATCAAGGCGAAATGAAAAACGAATGTGCTTCCCAGCACACCCTTCACATCAAAGAGCCAAGACTTGAAGGCTACCAGACTCCAGGACAGCGTGCGTTCAACTCAGCATAAAAACATAATTAACAAGTTAAACTATTACATAAACATGTTTGCATTGTTATTTACTAAGTATCACAGGAATGCTTTGTAACAGTTAATCAACTCAAGGGGTTGAGTAGAGAGAGGAAATGGCTTTGCAAGGAATAATAAAAGACAAAGATTCTGGATCAGACTTCTTAGAATGGAAAAAAAAAAAAAAAAGGAAAAAGGAAAACCAGAAACAATGATAACAACAAAACACTCAAAAAACAATAACCCCACACAACTGTCCAGAACTGAAACCTGGAAAATGTCTAATTCCCATATGATTCTTCTTTTGAATTACATTTGCATTTTGATTGTTATATTTTAATTATTATTTGAATGAATAAAGTACCAACATCATGTTCTCATGTCATAAATGTGAATCACCAAGGGGCCTAGAGTTCCAGACAGAAAATACATCATAGGGGTCTGAAAAAACTCTATTTGTGAAGATGTTTTATTCTAAGGTTGTAAAAATCCTGCCTGTAAACACAGTGTACAATCATGAGCTATACCAAGGTGACAAAGCATTTGGACACAATTCCAAAAGTAAGGAAATAAAGAAAGTGTTTTGTTTTGTTTTGTTTTGTTTTGTTTTGTTTTGTTTTGTAGTAAGAGTTTTACCTATTTAATTATGAATGGATGACAGACAAGAACCCTGAATAAAATGTCATTCAAACCCTATCTGCGCTGTTTCCATTTAGAGGAGAAGAAAGACTGGAACAAAGTGCTTTTCAATATCATTTAATGCAATCTATTTTCAACACCTATTTTAGAGTAAGGTGAAGTTCAAAGATTTCTGTCTTCATAATACTCTTCTGCTAAGAATAAAAGTGAGATGAGATTAATCTCAACTACATTTTCTCCATGAACCTCCATTCCTTTTAAGTTCATGCCACAATTTTTTCAGTGGCTGTTCCTGGAACTTCAGAGGGACACTCCATATTTTGTAGGAAATACCTTAAGAAAATATAATTTATCTGTTCCATTTGTTGAAGACACTCTGGTAGCCATATGCCTCCATTTCCAGACAGAAGTAGTTTTGCTCCACAGCTGTGCAGCACACATTATTCAGAGGATCAGAGAACCGAGGAGATTTGAGCAAAGAAGGTCATTCTGGTAGCTAAAATGATGATGTATCCTTGTACCTGACATTGCTTGGCAACCTACTTTGAACCTCTCAATTAACCTCCCTGCTCTCTTTCAGCACATTGTAGAGTAAATTTGCCTTACAATGCATTGTATTGTTAGGACAGCTGATCTTGCAGTACAAGAAGTATTCCAACTCAAACTTGAGATTAATGGGGTTCTTTCTTATGGTTTCTGACACTAAAAAGATGTAGAGATTCACCTAGTGATTCTGCACCAGCCTAGAAAGGAGGCAGAGAGAGGATACATTTCTACCTCTGGACTGATGAGAAGAACTGGGCCTGTGTCAGATGGGCTGACCCAGAATATAGCCCTGCAGGTAGGATATAGACAGAAAACCTCATGCAAGACCATGGTGGGTCTCTTTTGTAGCAGTTTCCTATATGTTTCAGAGGTACTGCTACTCAGTGTAGTCTACACTGCATCATGAAAACCACAGTAAACCTGTCCTCAAAACTATGCTTTTGCCTGAGGAAAGAGTGAGCTTGGCCACAGCAAGGACAGAGACCACCCTTTGGAGCTTATGAGAACCACGTGCCCAAACAGATAAGGTACATTAATACGTCCTGACAATGATTAATATCTTCAACCTGAGAGTCAGTGAGAAGTAGGAGGATTCCCAAGCACTGCTCCTATTATACTTAATGGACCAAGACATTTTGTTTCTTGCACTTGTTTTTGGAATTCAGCCCCTTCCTTCCTTTCATGGTGGTTAGGAGTTTTAGCCACTATATTTCTTCCCCATTAATCAGACAAAGCAAGTGGTTGTGTTTAGAGCCATAAAGTAAAAAGACATCCCTCCACCAGCAGTCTTCTTTTGTGTGAGAGTTGGTAAGGGTGAAAATCATGGTTGTTAAATCAAACAATCCATTGAACAGCACCTCACTGCAAGCAAAAGCTTTTAAACTTCTTTTAATCATTTGCTTGACTTTCTGTTTTCTTACCCAAAGCAGCAAGTGTTCAGATTTCATCAAAACTTAGACCACTTCAGGTTGGTCTGAATGTTCTCTGAAGTAAGTCTTATGAGTTGCACAGACAAACTAACTTCTCTCTTGAGGACATATGCAGTGCTTGGATTCATAGTCAAGACATGTATTGTTAATCAAGTTTATCAACTTGATAAACAAAATATCGAGTTTATCAACAAGTTTATCTAGTTATCAAGGTGCAGTTAATCTATTCAGCTCACACTGAAGCAGACCCATAGAGCTGCTCATTTTACCCATCCTGGATACCTGGATGTTAGCAGGTGTATATTCAGAAAACTGAATCTTAACCAAGTTGTCAGTTCAGCTATTGTACCTGTCCTTCTCTGTGTCTTTGTGTTGGCAAGCTTGAGGTAATTCAGACTGGTTTATTCAGCATTAAAAGTGGGTCAGGCTATTGCATATTCCTTGGCATTTGCAGGAGGATAGAGCACACCCATGGACAATAATCCCATTTTGGCTGATGAAATGATCTGTCAAATCATGGTGAACTCATTGTGAGTCAAAGTCTTTTGAAGAAATGTCAGGCACAATGTCCCTAAAAGCAAAGTCCTACTCCCCTCTCCACACTTCTGTGATTCAAACTGAGGCTAAACTCTGGGGTAGGGTAACAAGAGCAGCTATGAGCATGAATATCTGCAATGTAATGTTCACTAAGCTGCACAAACATCAAATTTATTGGTTCCAAAAGAGTCCCATTTTGTTTCTTACTTTGATCTCAGCCCAGAGCAGAGCAGGCTGAGGGGAGGCCTCATGGCATCCTGCAGCTCCCCCACAAAGGGAGCGAGGAGGCTAGGAGGGAATTCCTCACTCAGAGGATGATGAGGAACTGGCACAGGTTGCCCAGAAAAGCTGTGGATGCCTCATCCCTGGAGGTGATCAAAACCAGCTTGGATGAGGTGCTGAGCTCTGCTCTCTGGGGACAGCGCCAGGACCTGAGGGAACAGCATGGAAGTGGGACAGGGGAGGGTCAGGCTGGTATTAGGGAAAGGTTTTGCACCCAGAGGTAGTTGGGCACTAGGACAGGTTGCCCAGTAATCACCGGAGGATCTACATTTATCTATCACAACATGACTAATGTGTATTTCACAGATTTTTCAGCTCAGGTTTACCTTGGGCAGAGTTGAGCTTTTAAGCCCAGAGACCAGTCACTCTGTTTTCCTGCAGAGGAATTCTCCTGCTCTGCTTTTTTTTCCTCACCTCCAGATGAAAAGCAATGAGCATGAAGACCTATCCTCCTTCCACACATTTGCTGCTGGTCACCCAAGAGACCATTTGCCCTTCTGTCCACACATCTGATAGTGATCTAAGCTCAGAGTGGTTACAATAACACGACATCCTCTAAACATACACGTATGCACACACATGAATGTACAGAGGGCTTTGAAGTCTTCTAGGCTTGACACAGAGCATGAGGCTGATTTCTGCTGTGTTTTAGTTTAGTTTTACTGTTACTATTTTGTTTAAACATACCTTTTGTAGGGACTATGCTCTTTGCTGTTCCCGCGAGGAGGCAGAGTTATTTTTTTTTACCCCTTCCCTGGCTTTTTTTTTTTTTTTCTCAGAGTCTCGCCTGATATGGAATTTGCACATGTTCAAAACAGAAATAAACGTTTAGCATTTTTTTTCTTCCTGTTTTGCCCCCTTTCTTGGAGCTGTATGAAGGCAAGGCTGTAAGAATATGGCATGCTTTTCTACAGCAATCATGTGAAAGCCATTAGAGAGCTGCCCTTAACTTGTACCATATCCCCAGTCAGCCTCAATAAAAAAGACACAAGAAATATGTACATGCCACTATATTCTTATATGGAATCAATCTCTCTTTTGTTGTTAAAACAGTAAAGGAAATTTGGTGTTGAAAGAATGTGCTTTTTGAAAAAAAGGCCATTAGATAGCTCACAGGACTCACACCAACAAAGAGACATACTTACCTCTAGTTAAAAGTCTAGCTTTTTGGAAGTGCTACTCCTATTTTATAGAGTACTTGGCCATTTAGTAGCATGTGAAGATCTCAGTTAGCTCCAAGCTTGACTTTGTTAGGTGTTTTAAATAAATATTATTTAAAAGCAGTCTCAGACCTGAAAACCTTGAAGCCTGGATGGAAAAGTTGCCTAAAGGAAGGCATAAGCTGAGTTTCAAGGTCAGGTACTAAGGTACTCTGAAATGAAGGGTGTGACTATTTTCAGCTCACTTTGCCTACCTCAACATGATGTGCCAAATTTGTCTGCATAGTTTCCCCCTAAAATCACTGCAGAGGAATAAACACATACAAGAAGGGATTCATTTTCTCTCTCTTATTTGCCACTCTCAGAACAGGAGATAACCTCTCTCTCTCATTGATTCCAAAGTCAAGCTGGGTGAGTGAAGTTTAAATAACTAAAATCTGGTGAAATAATTGCATACTTATAGATATCTCTGATGTTACATAACACATCCAAGAAAGCCAAAGTCTATTTCTATGCTTTTTGAAATTCTTTTTAATACCATAATCATGATGCCATTAGTAAAAGCTGAGATGGTCTGTAAATGCTTAGTATTGCTGGAAATCTTCAAGGTAAAAAAAACCTCTCTCTCTCTCTCTCTCTCTCTCTCTTTCTCTCAATTACTAAAAACTATTTATAGAACTGAATTAAGAACTTCATACTTTTTGATTTAGAATTTAATCTGTTTGTATAATTTGTATCTTTTCAGAATATATTTTCTTGAAAACTTCCAGTGCTTCCACAGAACCACAGTGGTGTGCCGGAAGATTTACTTTTTCTTGAAAGTTTTTTCCTTTAAGGAATATCTTTCTGATAGTTCAGTGGTGGTATAGAAACTGACCTTCTTGAATGTTGGGGTATTTTTTGACTCACTGGTGGCTATTCGCATCACCTGAAAGAATACCACAAAAATTACAGATGGCAACAAATGACTAAGCAAATGAGGCACTTCTGTGAAAGGACTAATGTAACTCCCATCAACACTAAGCAGGGAAGGAGGACTCACAAGATACCTAAGAACTTCAAGTTCCTGTATGGCTATATAATAAGCATTTTAGGAAAAATATCACTAACATACACCACCTGATACATTAGATCATGTAGAAAGGTGAGCTGGACACTGGCCGCGACATTTAGGTTTGAAGAAGGGAGGATGCTGACTATGAACAGTGTACTCTTAGTAACCATTTCAATTCCTTTCTCCTACCCCATCCAAGAACAGGAGGTTATCCAAAATAGGTAAAGCAAAGGAAAGTTGTAATAATGTATGGGACCATAACATATAAATATATATATGTGTATGTATAAACTATTTTTTTATTTTTATTTTTTTTTCCCTTTCTAACCAGACTGGCTAAAAGGTTTCTTAAGAGTTGTTAATCGCATCTCTCTGGTTAACTTCATCTCTGATGTAATGGGATAGAAATTCCCATCTGGATCTAAGAAAATTTTTAGCAGGAAATTTAGTTTTAAAGGGACCTATTCTTTTGTTTTCATGGTTGTACATAAACTATCATTTTCCAGGAACATTACTAATGTAACTGTCATGTTGACTGAAGTTTGCTGAAAATACTGAATAGAATGGTCTATGGTAGTCATTAAATAGCTCAATTCTTGTATAATTTACATTTGGTTTTACATTTAAATATATCTGTAAATTCCTGTTGGTCAGAATGAGAAAAGTACACAAAATCCCTTCCTGAAGAAACCTACTTTGGTCTGGAACTCCCTTTTTCAGGGTAAACAACTATGTTTGCCAGTCTGGCTCTCCTAATTAGTCTGTTTCAGCTGTAAACAATTTCAGCAATATGATGTAGAGGAAACTAAATTTGCAAAGCATAAAATGATTTGTGGGCTACAACTGAGAGACATCACCTTCAGATTAAGGGTCTTGGAGAATGATGCTCCTAGTTTATGATGGAATGAAATATTTTCATTTTCGTGCTTAGACATTGTAGTAATGAAGAACAAAGAAAAGTAAACAGCTTAATTTGTATGAAAACACATTTTTATATGAGAACATATTTTTTTATAAGTAAAATGGGCTTCAGATCTAGAAAGTATCAGAAATAAGAAGAGCTTTTTAAGTCCACATTAGTAGTAAAGAATAACCAAGAAAAAACAAACAAAAACAAACAAACAAACAAACAAAACAAAACAAAACACAAACAAACAAACAAAAAAAAACCCCTGCCTCTTTCTATTTGGGCTGGGTGATTTAGTGACAGAAGAAAAAGATAAGGCTGAGATACTCCACACCTTTGCCTAATTATTCTAACAGGTCTCCCAGATGTCTGTGTCTATTTGTGGAATTCAATGAAGAAAACTATCATCAGTAGATCAAAGTCAAGACAGGGACTACTTGAAGGAAGTTGACCTATACAAGTCCATGGGCTGCATTAAAGGGTGCTAAAAGAACTAATGTCCTTTCAAGTATCTTAACATCTCTGAAAGATCCCCTTGAGGATGAGGTCCTTGACACCTGGGGAAAGGGAAATTGTTTCCCCTTTATTCAGCCTATAATGTTTTCCCCTTTTTCAACCTACACAAAAATGAAGACCCGGGAAACTCTAGGCCATTCAGTCTCACTTTGGTCTCAGGAAAAATCATATAGGAAGTCCTCTTGGAAGATTTCAGGTCACGTAGAGGAGGTGGAGGTTAGGAACAGTCAACATGAATTTGCCAGAGATAAATCATGACTACTTCATTGCCTTCTAAGATAAATGACATGATTTCTGGATAAGGTGAGAAAAAGGGATGGCATTTATTTCATCTTTAGCAAATATTTCAATATGGTATCCCATAAGAAAGAAGCTGGATCCAGGCTCTTCACAATGATGCATTACAGGAGGCTGAGAGGCAACAGGATAAGTTGTATGAAGAGCTATTTGGACTGGAGCAACTATTACAGATAAGGAGAAACTTATTCCCAATCACAACAATCAGTCATTGTATTAGGTTGCCCAGATAGGTCATTCAGTGTCTGACTTTGGAAGTTTCCAAGACCTGACTGTAGAAAGCCCTGAACAACTTGGTCTGACTGCTTTGCAGTTGAGAAGGAGGTTGGAGTAGAGATGTCATGAGGTCCCTTCCAAAGTGCACTATTCTGTTATATTACATGGGTTCATGATTTGGAATTACTCTGGGGTCAAGTTTAGATGGAAAATGGTAGTCTAATAAATCAAGCAAAGAAATCATGAAGCAAGAAAATAAGAAAAAAAAATCTGTAGTGAACAACAACAAAAAAGTGAACTTTTTTTTTTTTTTTCTACCTGTAGCTAATTCTAATTGTAGACAAAATAACAAGCTTGCAATCATTAGTAGTTTGTAGTTTCATTATGAACTTAGTAATTCCCTCAGAAATGCAAGTTCTGTTGTTCTTGGTTCTGTACAATTGTAAATTTTGTGTTCAGTAGATCTCAGTTTATAATTCTGCAACAAAAAAGGATGAGACAAAGGAAACAAATAATTTTCCCAAGGCTATGCTGTCAAGAAATATTAAAGATAGTATCCTGAATGGGTTTGTACCACACAGTTCTCAGAAAATAAAAACTAAAAAACACAACAGCAACAATAAGAACAACACTGTGATGGAATGGGTTTACAGCATTAACTAGGTGACTCCTTATACATAACTAAGGAGGTGACCCCTTTAGCTTCAAAGTTACTGGAAATCTATTAAAAGATTATGTTTGCCTTAGGAAATCAGAAAGATGTATTTAAATAACCTTTTGCAGATAACATACAGGAGTTTAGTCTCCTAATTCCTTTTGCTACACAGAGCTGGTTTTGATTGTTCTGTGAACACTGTGGAAGCAGATGTTTCTTGCTCTAGTAATGGCCACTGCTCTTTGATCCTGGAACAAACCAGAAACCACAGATGGGATGAAAAACACTAAGTGTTCTGATTAAGATTTGGGACCACAAAAGGTAGGCTTTCTATACATACCTATTCTCTTAGCACATGAGTTATGGGGTGTAGGCCTAGGACCCTCAGTCTGAATATCCAGCATGCTGGGCTGCTCCTTTAGGAAGAAATTGAGTCCTTTTACTTATACGTGTGATATAGATTCACACAGGGGCATACAATACTAATAAGAGTCATATTCAGCCCCATAGAATCTTAGTGTTTATATGTAATATTGCAAATGTAAGCATAAGGAAGATTATTTTGGTTTATGGCTACCTCTAAGTAAAAGAAAATATCTTTGCACTACATATATAAGGAGCATACCTCAACAAAACAACGAGAATTTTTGTTCACTTGTTAACTATTGTCTATCCATACCCTCAGAACCAGCTCTTGTTTTCTCTGGCAGCACCAATGTGCATCATTCTGTTCAGTTCCTAATCCATTGCAATCCAAACAATCTCAAGTAGTTACATGATATGGATCTTTGTGAATAATGGGGGTCTGAAAGGACTCATACCTGCAGTTTAGCTTTCTAAAACTAAGGTCAGGAGATGGTGTTTGCCTTTCAAAGAGGTAGCTGATACTACTGGTAATGTCTGCTCCCAGGGCAGATGGATCAGGATGACAATGTGTGAACAAATCCCAGTCTTTTGGTCTGACTGAGGTGTCTAGGACCACCAGCAGTTAACTGGGAGAGCAAAATTTACTGATGTGTAGCAAGGTGAAAGAAGTTACTTGCAGGCTGAAATAGGACTTCAGCTAGATTGCAAATCATAATCTAGGTTGGTGCTACAGTTTTGCTGAGTTTCACTCTGAATGATCTCACTGTATAAACTGTGATTTATCTTCCCAAATTCATAGCTCCTTTGCTGTCACATCATACTGCAAACATATCTAATTAGTTCACTGCTGTTATTCAATTTCAAGATTTCTTTTTGGCATCACAGAAGTATATTTTGGATGGGAGCTGAGTGACATTTTTGATGAGCAATAAATATGTTAAAATTCAGCATCTGAGATGTGTGGGAGGGAACAAAATATGTTTGAAAAACTCATTTCAAATTTGGCAAAATGTTTCAGCCAAGAAAAAAAAAAGGGAGACATTTCAAAGCTGTTCACTTTCAGATTTTCAAAAGAAAACTTTTAGATTTTCCATAGTGCCTGACATCCAGTCTATATAAAGTGTTTAATCTTAAATGGGTAAAAATACTTAAACCAAAAATATCTATGCAAACCCCAAACAAATCCAAGTGTTCAGTTTATATCTTCCCATTTGAAAACCTGTAATAATTGTACCTTGATTCCACTAAAATTACTTGTTTCTCCTTCTAACTTTTTGGGTAACATATTTAGTTTCACTTCGTATATTTGCTTGTCTTCAAGGACAAGTGGACTAAAAAAAATTATTTATTTTTTCTTCTTTTCATTTTTTTCAACTTCAGCTCTGTGGTGTATTAGTCTCATGCCTTTTTCTTCCCTGGTTCTTTGCAACAAAGCTGTGTTATCATGGGGATCCCTGGGGAGCACAGAGCTCTCCTGAAAGGAATATGGTGTCACTTCCAGAGGTGGCTTATTGCACCCTCACTACTCACTACAGCCTTGTCAGGCGTTCTGGGGCTCATTTGTTTTCTATGCTGCTTTTAAAAGTCAACCATGTTTAGAGTTAGGATGCTGTTAAACAAAATGTCTGGGAAAATCTAACAGCCCACAACCACCTCTCTCTCCTATTCCTCCCACTGCACATCCCCCCCCCCCTTTTTTTTTTTTTTTTTTTCTCAGTCATACATTCTTTTTTTCCTCTTTTTCATTGGCTCTGGCATTTAACTGATCCCTCTGCAAGCTAATACATTTCATGTACACATTTGAAAACAGTCCTTCCTTTTTTCCCCTTGCTGAGTCAGATTTTGGTCAGTTCAGTGAGCTTAATCTACTTTCTAAAGGGTTAAATCAGCACTAAAGATATCATAAAGGAGAGATGAATACAAATGATCAGAGTGACAAAAGAGTAAAAGAAATCAGAGAGAAAGGAATAACAGAAACGGCTTGATAATAGTGAGCTGTTAGGCGATCTCTGTAGGAGTCTAACATTCTGTGACATTATTAGGGTTCAGAGTTAACATTTCATTAATAACTCTATATTTATAATCTCAGAAATGAACAACAACCCTAAAGGTGTTGTGTTTCCAGCCTTAGATTATGCAACTGTATCTCCATCCCACTCTACTATGGATTTTCTCTTGGAGCAGAAAATGTATGAGGCTAGTGTTCTACTTGATGATTTGAGGAATATACTAAGGAAGGGATAAAATATAGACTTGTACATATTTCTAAAATATTTCTTAAAGTAGCATTATTCTATGTGAAAATGTTCAGTGCCCACTTAGTGTCGCTACAAGAAGGCAGAAAGTGTTCATTGGCATGTCTTCATGCATGACTAATTCTACCAGACAGAATTCATCCAGATAATGATAAAACCATCTGTATCACCCTGTCTTGTTGCTCTTGCATCATGCACTGCTTAGAATAATGAGTCACAGGACTTAGGATCCAAGGGCCAGATCTTGTCTGTTCTGTGGCATGATCTTTATTGCTATTAATATCTGATGTGCCACTGTACGTGCTAAGTTCCAGGCTGATCAGGTAACATATAGTCCCCTTATCTCCTTATAACATTATATATCAGTTTAGACACTATGAAATAATTTTGCATTTCTTGTAGATCACAGGCTGCTGAAGGAAATAGTTATGTTTAAAAAGAAGAGTGAGGGAAATCATGATCTGAGGTCCTGAGTTTGCAGTTTAGAAGGGCGCTGATTTCCAGGAAATATATCCAGCAGGTTCCCACAGCCACGTGCCTTGCCAACTCTCCTCTCTCTCTGTTGCATCTGTACCATCACCATTTACAAATAATGTCATAACTTAGTGAAACTTTTCAGTTCTATGCTCTGTGTGTTGTACAAAGCTGGTTGTCCTATTTTGATTTTGTTGCCGTGAGGGCAGAAGGTCTGTACTACGTCATGGATTCTCATGCCAAAAGGAAAGCCAATGTCTCTAATTTTGCTTTGCATTTGGCCTCTGTCTGCCTGTTAATTGATGTATCTGAGCTGTGACATCCTGACACCATGATATCTCACAAACTGGGAAACCAAGAAGTTGAGCTGTTCACTCCAGCCTGCAGAGAGCCTCTCAGAACAGAACATGGTTCCACATAACCCTTAGTGCTGGAGATGGGATAATGTTCAGAAAATCCCCTTGCAATGGGAGGGAGATATAAATGTAGCCAAAGAGAATAGTCGCAGGAGGAGTGCCATGTGAGTAGAAAGAGAAGGCATATGGATTACTGTGGTTCTGCAGCACCCTGGTGACTGTGGCAGGTGCCAGCATGCAGCTTTTGCTCACCCTGCAGTTCTCCTGAGGTAAGCAGCACAGTGGGTTTACTTAGGAGAAAGACTGCACAGGGGAGCTTAGTCCAGAGCATCTGATCTGGTGTAAATCCACTTTTAGGATTACATCATGATGCCTCCTCAAGAGAGCTGTGGTCATAGTCATTATGGGCAAAGCAACAAGCAATGAAGAAGGATTGAACCATCTTGTTGAGGGCTGTAGACAAAACTTATCATCCCAGTATTTGTGAAAGTTATACAACAGAGCTAAAGAGCTCAGACCTTGCCTGTTAAAATAATAATCACGCTAATCTCAATGGTACAGTCAGGTTAATGTATTGGAGTGGTGGCTTCTGGTAGATTACAATCCCTGCTAGGGTGGTGTCTTTGAGATAAACTAGAAGACCTGGCACATGCAACTGAAAAGGATCACTGCAATATAAGGGTTGGATGTGTTACAGAAAGGTAAGTGAGGATCTTCCATCTCATTTCCTCCTTCCCCTGTACGCACACAAATCTTCTGCTTACTCTATTTCCAGTTTGTTTTAATGTAGAAAAGATTAGTGCTGCTGGAGCCAACCAGTGAATGAGATAATGAACTCTCCAGATACTGTCCAGAATATCCAATGTCTCATGCTGCCATTATTTGACATGGTACAATAAAGAAGATGTGTGTCTATGGAAGAGAAAGGCAGGAGAAAGCTGCTGTGACACAAGGAGGCTGTTGTAAGGGGCAGGATAAAGGGTAAAAAAAGAAAACACTAGGAAAATACTTGTAATTGAGACACACTGCACACTTGAGCCACTCACGCAGTTCTGGGACATAATTAGTTGAGTTACAAGATTGTTCTTACCTACACACACAGACAGCCTCAGTCCAGAGAGCACTTCAGGAGAAAAACCATTAAGGAATGATTTGGAATGAGAAAGGGAAGAAAAGGAAAAGGAGAGCTATAATTTTACAATTGGTAAGTGCCAATCCAGTACTCCCATGATTAGCCTTTTTATGAACAAAGTAGCAGAGGAGACACTCAATAGCTCAGATATCACTGAAATCTTCAACCTCCCCACAAGATGTGTTCTGTAAGGCCACATAGACCTGTTCATCACTAAAAGGCTGGGTTGAAGATTAGAGCTAGAGGAAGCATTTCACAGGACCACGGGATCATGGAATGGCTGAGGCTGGAAGGGACCTCTGGAGGTCACCTTCCACCCACCATGCTCAATCAGGGACACTTATGACTGGTTGCCCAGGACCATGTCCAAATGACTTTTGAGTATCCCTGAGAAAGGAGACTCCACAACCTCTCTGGGCAACCCGTGCCAATTCTCATTCACTTGTACAGTGCAGAAGTGTTTCCAAAGTTCAGATGGAACCTCTTCTATTTCTGTTTTTGGACATTGCCTCTTGTCCTGTCTCTGGGCAACACTAAAGGGAGCCTGGCTCCATCCTCTTTGTACTCTTCCTTCAGGTGTTTATAGACATGGATGAGATCCCCCTGAGCCTCCTCTTCTCCAAGCTGAACAGTCCCAGCTCTCTCAGCTACTTCTCATATGTTTCAGGCCCTCCATCATCTTGTGGTCCTCCTTAGAGGAATGCAAGTACTCCTCTGTTACAAGGACCTAAATCTCCTTAACTGCTTCTGAACTCTGTTCTTAGGTCATGCTATTGTTTTTTTTTTTTTTTTCCTTTACCATTCCCTAACAAAAAAACTCCCCCAAAAGATAGACGGTAACTCCCCAAAGAAATGCTGGACTATAGACCTAGGGAAATGTGTAGAACTACATAGAGACGAGTGGTAAATCACAAACTTTTTCAGTACCTGTAGTTCCTTTTCCACATGGGTAAGACACATGGGGACAGTGTGGCTATTTGGTGCTCTCTAGTGACCGCTCCATAAAGGTATTTACCACTCCTGCACTGCTGCTAATTGGTTGCATTTTGGCTGAAAACAAAGTGAAAAGTTCAATGCTTCCGAGCAGCACAAGTGAAGCTGGTTAAGCAGGTTCTGATACTAGTACAATAATCTTTATTTTAATTAATTTTCATCATCTCTCCTCAAATCTCAGTTTTAGGCTGGTTTTGCAAAGCAAATAGATTGTCTCCAGACAGTCATCCTAGAGAGATTTTTCCTATTTTCTTATAAGAAAGCATGACAATCCAACATGTTTTTGTTTACCAGTAAGTGTCACTCTCTTGCAGTTCAAAAGCAGCCAGGAGGATTTGTGTGAAATGTTCTAGCATGAGAAGATCACGATCAAGCAAAAAATATTTAACCCAAGGGTCTGCTCATTAGAAATGTGATCAAAACTGCTCCAAAACCTGAAGGTGTTCTGCTGTGAGTGTTGGTGGTGAGTCAGCCCCCAAGAAGAGAGAGTTATAGTTTTGGGAAGTTTAAATATTATGTGTTTGTTGTGGTTGATGGAAATGCCAAGTCTGGAACATGATTAACAAGCGTTGGAGCCAAAACAAGGATGTAGGATGGTTTTATTGAAAGAAGAGAACTGGAGATTAGAAGAAAACTGCAATCAGAAGAAAAGTGCAATCAGGATTTTCAAGGGCCAAAGAATGGATGAGCTCACCTTGTCTGTCTTCATTTATTCTCATCTATCTCCCCCAGCTTTTTAGTTCTGCGGTAATTTCATCCAAATTTGACAAATGGGTAGAGGTCAGAAAGACATGTTTCATAAGCACAGGCCAAGAATGCAGTCCTATGAGACATGAGAGAGGCCAAACAGGAGCACCACCATTATAAGTCTTAACCTTCAGGGAAGAATCTGTGCACAGAAGATCCAGGCAGCTGACACAAACATGCCAGAAAGGACTCGCTGTTTCTGCCATTCATGGAACAATACCCATAAAGATCATTGTCTTCTCCTATGCAAAACCACAGCGAGTAAATTATCAATCTGCACAACCACCTTGACTGACTTTTCTGTCTTGCTCTTTCTCTTCTCGGTTTATTTGAACACTGAGTAACCCGTCAATCTTATCATTGGAAGAGTTATCCAGGAATGAGTGAAGTTCAAATGATACTCTCCTAGTGGAGCTGACCTTAACTCAAGGAAACAAATTCATCTTTGCTCATGCCTTAGAAAGCGTTTCCACCTGCCCACCGCTGTAAGCCCCATAGTGGAGAAAGCCTGACTGTCTACATATGTATTCATGTCCCAAGGCTTAGGTGAATTTTTGCAGCTCTGCTCTGAAACAAACAAACAACAACTGCAACAAAACATATTTCTGTACCCCTAAAGAGATACAACATTTTATTTTAATAGCAATCTACAGTCCAAACAGCTATTTTCATCCTAACTTCAGAACCTTAATTTTCCAAATACACAAATCTCTGTCAAAACTGGTTCAAGTTGTCTTATGAATTCAAAAAGAGGCCTAAACATAGGCACACTACATGATTGCATAAGCTTAATTTCCGTAGGAAAGCAGACAAGAAACCTCTTCCCTGACATGCTTTCTGTGAAAACTGGAAGGGAGCGAAAAAGGAGAGACCCATTTTCCAGTTTGGCCAGATGTTGATCCTTGTTCAAACTGGCACCTGCATTTAAGCCAAATCCAGTCTTTTTATTTACACTCCCCCCACCCTCCACGATTGTGGCCAGATGTTAATTGCTTTAATGTAATGGAAGAAACAAAAAATCAGCACTGAAGATCTGGCCTGAGCCCTCTGCTTGGAAGATTTATTGGAGATGCAGGCTTCAAATGTCTGAGCCTGGAAATATTCCTTCCCTTTTGGCCCCTTCCTTCTTTCCCATCACCCCCTCACCCTCAGGCTGCTTATGCTTGTGTGTGCATAAAAGAGCTTCTCACACATCTGTCTTTATTATTGATAGACATGCTGGCATCTGATAGCATTTAGATTTATTGCTGTGTGAGACATGGTCTTTTTAAAGTGCTAATATTTTACCATCTTTCATGCTGAAAGAATGCCAACTTCTAAGAGGCCCAGTAGCCTTCAGGATAAACCTCTGGCTACTCACCTCTGCAGCCTGAGACGGCAGCTCCTTGGAGACCATCCTTCTTGCCTGAGCTGCCAAGAAATGAAATCTGGGGTCTCTCAATCTTTAAGCATCAGCAGTCTTCAGAGTGCACAGGAACTTTGCTGAGCATGTATACTTTTTTTTTTTTTTTTTTTCTCCTCCTCTCTCTTTTCCCTTGTGATCCAGCTGTTTACTTTAAATTTACAAGTTTGAAATGGGCTAGGATCCCCTTCCACCCAGCTATTCCACCCTCCTCTTTTCCATGTTCACAGTGGCAAGTTACTGTTGCTGGCTTAGAGCTGTCTTTTCTCCCTGTATCAGTGAAAAACAACAAAATATTCTAATAAAATTAGGAAAACACACATGACTCCAGACCAAACTTTCCACTGGTGTAAATCAGCACTGTACCATTGAAATCAGCATCTGTAAAGGCCCTGCAACCAAGAGGCAAAATGAGCAGCTGCAACAAAAATGTTAACTTTTCAGCTGAAAGCATCAGTAAGTGAACATATTTGCTTGTAAAGTGCCAATTATGCTGGCATCAGGCAGGCAAAACAAGAAGGAAATTTTATTCACAAGCCTTCATGGAGTATAAACTCATTTGTGATAGAAAAATACAAAAGATGCCAGATAACATGCAATGTTCAGAACAATCTTTTTATTATTATTTTTTATTATTATTATTATTTTTAATGTACATATAAAAATACACGTACACATATGCATATACACACATACAGATTTTCTTGGGTTTCCCAGTTACAAGCCTGAACATCCACATCTGAAACAAACAGTAGATTAATCTCTTCTTACTTGCCAAGCAAGTGTTGCCTGGTACAATTGTGTTATATATTACATTTTTTGAAAACATCCATCTGTAGAGAAAACAAGCTGTTGGTCTTCATGGATCCTGATCTGCTTTGTAGAGCCTTATGAAGTAGGCTAGCATCAGAATTAGCAGAGTACCAAAGCTCTGGAAATTTTTGGGTGACTTGAAACATTTCTGCATACTCCGTTTCTCACCTCAGAAGGTCTCCAAATGAAGCCAGGCCTCTCTGGTCTGGAGCTAGGGTTGGAAACCTCAGAAGATCAGGATTCCTTGGTTTCTTGCATTTCCTAAGCATGGGATATAAAAGCTATATGGAAAAACTATTTTGATATTTTCTGCCTTCCATCTCATATCAGGAAGAGT
Source organism: Aythya marila (assembly GCF_965140915.1). NCBI lineage: Eukaryota > Metazoa > Chordata > Aves > Anseriformes > Anatidae > Aythya > Aythya marila. The sequence goes on along the minus strand of NC_139043.1, from coordinate 2,674,985 downwards.
TGCTACTGGTTCTTTATGTAGAGATGGAATTTCTAAGGATTTTTTTGCTGTTGAGAGATAGAATAGAAAATTTATCAGTTTGAATTGGGGAAAGTCACTTTGGTTTTATGTCTGTATTTGTGTGGGTGGGTAGATGCAGGGAAGGTGGTCATTTTAACCAGTTGCACAAATGATGCAATTGATAATGCAATATTTCATGTGTAAACCTTTATGTCACCCTTCTTGAGATGTGACACCATCTCTTAGCTTCTGGGGAGATAGTAGGGTGATTAATTTCTCACTTTCTGCATGTATTTTGGCAGATCTTGTTGGTCCAGCAGAGCCACAGCCATCTTTAGCCCTTGTATTCTTATTATGATAAGGACTGTACTTTATATGTGTCCTTGAAGACATCCATGGAGGATAGAGGAAGGCATCAAAATGTTATTCAGACCCTTCCCAGACTTCTTTCTGGATCAAGCTGTAGCAGATGAATCTCTTCTCCTCTGTGAGTGACTGATCTTTCCTGTTGAGCAGAAAATTAACTGTATCTTTTGGACATTTGAAATATGCACCATGATTTCAACTGGGTACTGTGCATATATCCAAAGTCACAGCAGTGGGACATCGGGGGATCAGAGAAAACCTGTATGTATGAATTTAAGTTTGAATGTACCCAGTTTCCTGGGAGCATTTCTTTTTGCTATCTTAACTTCCAATGAAATTTTCCTTCCCTCCCTTCCTCTGTCATCTGTGTTTTCTCCATAGTCCTATACTGGCAAGGCTGATTGTCAGTTAAAAAAACTCAAGTGAGTGTATTAATCTGTGATGTTGAGAAAAAAATAAAATAAAATTCTGCCTTCAGTGTAAAAAACTATTCAAATTCTTGCCATCCCAGAATGCTTCTTTGAGATCAATGCATCCTAATCATAAGGTTGTAGACTCCAACTCTGTTTGTCTTCTTTTGACCTTATGATTTTTTCATTCCCTTCTGTGTAGCAGCTACTGATGTTACTATGTAGGAGCGATGCTGATATTTGGAGTTTTCTCAAGGGCAGATGGAGGTATGGCTGGAGCCACTGCAGGTGAGGAAGGAACATTAGGTGATCTTTAAGGTCCTTTCCAATCCAAACCATCCTGTGATTCTATGAACTGAAGCCAGGGACTGAATGAAACTACAGCCATCATGCTGAAGATGGGTGGCAGTGCTTGCACACCCTTGTGACCGGTGTCATCCTGACTTTTGCAGTTATCTTCTCTTCTCTGACCATGCTGGTGCTCCTGCCAACAGCCCAGTGCGGTCCATCCAGAGTTAAGGATGGGTAAGGCTTCGGCTTCTTCAAGCAACACTTTGGAAAGTGTTAAAAGAATTGAAACCTACTTTATGAAACCCTTGGTGGATCCTGGTAGGGGACAAGAATCTGCAAGTTCAGTTCAGCCAATATGGTGCTTCATATAGTATCTCAAAACATTGCTTATAAGCCTGAAGAAAGAGCAAGGATGTCTGTGTGACAAATCAACATCTCTGAAGTTGGACAAGGGTTGAGTGGGTCTGTTGAGAAGCTCATGTCTGGAATGAGGTGAAAACGGGAGGCTCATGCCCTGTTTTAGTACACCAAGGGATTGCTGAGGATCTGAGGCTGCAGGACATAAGCAACGTTCCTTAAGTGCAAAGGCAGAAAAATGTACACCCAGATGTAACCACAAGGCCATTATGCTAGATGGGTCCATGTAAAGATCCTTCCTGCTTACCTCACTCTCAGGAATCTAGGGTAATGAAGCCCAGACCCTGCTCTGAGGTTTCTGAGCTCTGTGGTCATCACTGATTTTCTCTGGATGCATGCAGGGCTCAGGGTGTAGAGTGCCAGAGCCTTTACCTCTTAATAAATCTGCTGATAAGAAAAACAACAAATACTCACCCAGCAAAAACTCTGACTACAGCATTTCAAATAGATGAATGGCAGGGACCGTGAATTAAATCCAGACAATATAAATGAAATTCTTAAGCTTGGGGGAAATGATAGAAGATTTTCAGTCAGTCACAATTTTTGCTTTGTCAGCTTTTCTCACCCGGAATTTTGTCATGGAATTACTCTATTGCTTTAGGCTCCAAAACAAGGCAAACAATTATAGAGGAAAGGAAAGCTCAGCTGTCTTCCTGACCAGCACTCACTTCTGCTCAGTAAATACAGGCAATTTTGAGTTTGCAGCTTCAGCTGTGTGAGAAAGAGTGTCCCTGACTTAACCCATTGCTCTCTCTGGGTCTCATCCAAAGCACACAGAAATCAAAATGTCTTTTCCTGCTGACTTCAATGGCCTTTGGAACATACCTAGCATGTCCCCTTACTAAAAGTCAATGTACTTTAAGGGTTATAGGGCTGCTGTCAGGCTGCTCTTAATGCATAGACAATCCTGCTATTTCACAGGCCCTGATGTTAATTACATCAGCCGTAATTGTTCAGAGTCAGAACCTCCTCACCCCTTCTTTACTGTGTCAGCAAACACAGGTTTCAGCAGTGGCTTAGAGGAGAAGGGGGTGACCAGGGAGGGTCTGCATGGCCCTGGGTAGATGCAGAAGACAAAGAGGCAAGGCCAGAAGTTTTCAGTGATGCTGACTGGAGGCAGTGGTCTGATATTTAATTTCAGCTGGGTCCTGGGTGGAGGTAAGAATTAGGAAAGACCAGGCTATCACTGCTTTTATAATAACAATAGAGACCTATGCTAAAAAGAGATGGGAATGGGTGTTAAATTCTGTTAAATTCACCCTCTTTTTCCCTTCAAAATAGGCAAAGGAGGCAGTCAATCACCCTTTAGATGCTGATCCTCTCCTTGTGCCTTCAGCTGTTTCTTTATTTGCTGAATGCTCTGAGAGTCCCTTGAGGGCTGGCCTTTAATTTGCAGTTCTGTGTGGTCTGGACTGGATTGGATGAGAGACCTCAGGAACCCATGGTTCAAGTCTTGCCCTTACACATGGACTTTGTGTCAGCATATTTTTCTGCTCTTCATCAGCTACAGTTCTTAGTTCAAACTGTCCGTTAACTGCCTTAAGTTGTTTTACTCCAACCCACAGAACTGAGGAGATCCCTAAATGGCAGTACTATCCAGAAGGAAGGTGGTGGTGGGATGACTTGATGGCAGAAACTGATCCTTTCTGCATGTATTTTGAAATATTTCAGTTTTGAATTAATTCTAATTTGAAATATCAAAGGGATTTTTTTTTCTCATTTTCAGTAATGCAAAACATTTCTATCAGCTTTTGGAATTAAGTGCAAAGCCTGAGAAATACTTGGAGTGCCACTTGGCTGGTATTTCTGCAGCCTTAGGACTGCAAAATACTGTTTCACCTCCTAATTGGTTGTTTTAAAGAGCTGATCCACAAGGTTGTTTTTTTTGTTTTGTTTTGTTTTTTGTTTTTTTTTTTTCTTCATCTTTTCTCATGGTTACAAGCCAACTTCTAGGAAATAAAAAGGCTTTCTATAGACTTGTATAAAGGATTCTGGAACATGCCCTTCCATACTTTATATCTTTTTAGATTTCAACAAATATTTTTACTTCTGTTGTTTAGTGAATAAAGAGCCTGTTTCTGGAATATGTTGGTTAGGCACCTGGCAAGCTTTCTTGCATGACACTTCTTAGGAGCCACTGTGGATGTAAAGCTTTTTTGGAGGCAAAAGTCTAATTTATGAATGTTTATTAATGAAAAATCTAATAAGTTAGATGACATTTCCAGATCTCATGAGAGTATGGCACTAAGCTGGAGATCTCATGAGAACAAGCTTTCTGATGGCATTTCCTGGACCTCATACTTCTGTTTAGGCTTGAAATTCCCTTGTTTCATATTATCGTGGCAATTCTGCTTTCTATCCTAGTGAGAAAGAAAAAAATATTAATTTATTATGATTGTATTTTTTAAAAGTTCAATTTTCAGAATCTTAAGCACATTTCTCTGAGATCGGATGATATTTTCCATAAGGAGTCAAGTCACTTCAGCTATGGCTAAGATGGCCAGCTGTATGGATTTTGTAGATTAAGGACAGGATGCCGATCCTGAACGAAAGCTATACATTTCAAGAACTGCCAGAATTTGGATTAGAGTGAGACTGCAAGGTAGGACCACATACTAGTTTTCCTACTTCATCACCTAGGAAAAGCAGACAGACAATTTGAAGAAATCGTTCCATGTGTAAGGTTAGTTACAGGATGTAGTAAGTATTTTAGTCTCTTTAATTCAGTAGAGTAATTTGTCTTAAAGAGATCTTTGACTCCTATTCCTTTCTTGTCTAGTGCATCGGACACACATGGACAAGATGTTTGTCATCTTGGGGATATTAAATAATATCCCCATTATTATCATAATATGATAATAATAAATCATTATCAGCTGGATTTGAACTGTGTTGAAAACAATCAAGGTGAAGATAATAAAGTAACACATTTTTTGGGGAAGCAATGTAAATCCATGCCCTCTATTCTTCAATGGCACTATAAAATTTGGTAACTTCATAAGAGGAAAACATTGTCAGAGGCATTTTCTGCCAGCAGCTATGTAGAAAAAACTTTGCTGACAGCTCTTGTAAGTTTAAGCCAATTTCAGTGAATGTGGATGGCACAAAAATGGGATAAAAACATAACTTACGAGGCACAGACTCATAAAGTCAAGTAGGGATCTGAACTGTGCTGAAACTAGTAAGTACTAGGTATAACTAGTAGTACAGGTGGGATGAATCTTACCTAACTTTAGATATCTGAAAGAAAGACCATACTGTATAAACCAGCAATCACAGACAGTGTTTATATTTTATGAAGAAAAATATGCTTGAAAAAGACAATTCATTTTTAATTTTGACACCTCTCTTGGAATGGAAAGAATTATTATATTGAGATTTCCATTAATTAGAGAAGATTGTTGTAAAACCCAACTTTAAAATTAGATGAGATCAATTCTTCTCTAAACCTTCAAATGTTTTTTTTTTTTGTTGTTTTGTTTTGTTTTTGTGTTTTTTGTTTGTTTGTTTGTTTTGTTTTTGTTTTTTTTGGAACAGACATCATAATTCACACATAGTGTAATTACTGTCTCATTATGATCTGAGACCTACTTTCCCCAAAGGCTTATTGACAGTAATTTTGTTATTGTAGTTCTAGACTCCATAGATAATAATATATATAATAATACACTAAGGGAAAATGTTATTTCAAAATATTTGTAAGGGTTTCATTTTTTGTGTTGCCTGGTGAGTAGTACATTTGTCCCAGTTGGAGATAGAATGGTGGAAGGGATGGACTCTTTTCTTTTTCCAAAGCAGCACTTCAGTAAGAGCACATTGGCTCTGATCCTAGTGACGTGAGTGAATTATCACCCGTCAGGAAACAGGTATCTGAACTCCAGTCAAAGTTCCCTCAAAAAAAGATTAGACTCAGCAACATGAGGCTGAGGAGGGTGGAGCAGGACGGTGAGCTGTCAAGCCATCTGAAGCAGGCCTCATACTGCTTCAAGACAGCTTGGAGAAACCATGAACCCCTCTAAATTGTAACTTTGGTCCGAGTCTGGGATCCTGACCATGCTCGTAAACACAAACCTGCCACTTAATAACATGTAACTACCATGCTGACTTGAATGGCATGTTTACGAGAGCAAACCCAGCAAGTACAGGAAACAATAAAACCTTGTGCCAGCATTGTATTCTGGCTCTAATTCTGTAAATGACCACAGTGCCTGACAACACCAACCTTGGCTGCATTTTAATGATCCAGCATGTATTGTTCTGCAAACTATGAATTTCTCCATCTGTTTAAAAAGAAATAATAATAATAATAAATGTACCTATATTTTCTTCCTGTTTTCCTCCCCCTTACTGTTTTCTTCTCCCTCACTTCTCTCATCAAATTCCCACAATTGCAGAGCCAAGTCCAACAGATGTTGTGGCTAACACTGCTAAAAGTCCTGTGGTTAAGGGGCTGGAGTGGGAGTGACTGGACTTGTCCAAGTTCCAGCTATGCCACAGGTTTCCTGGGTAACCTTGAACAAGACATCTAACCTGTTTTTGTGACTATAAGAATATTTCCAGTCTTCAAAAAGCCAAGGAGATGTCTTCCTAAATCTCAGGTTAACTCAGGACTACAACCGTGTTTTTACTAGAATATAATTTTGAGTTTGTTTTATTTTTGTACTGTGTCACTCACTACCAACTTTCAGGATCATGGTGTTTTTCATTCTTACAAATTAAGCTGTTTGGCCACTGTTTCCTTTACAAAATTATACATATTTCAAGCTTTAAATGTGCTGTTAAGTTTGTAACCCAGTCATGAAGAGAAAAGAATATGCTTGTTTCCAACTGTCCTCATCCATCTTCCATTAACTCTCTCTAATAGTCTTTGATTATTGCAGATGTTAGGGACTATTCCATTGTGCTGCATGCTGTACAAAACACAGTAAAACAAGGCCTCTACTGCAAAACTTTTCAGAAGTAAAACCAAGCACAGGATTGGATCTTCTCATTCAGAACCTAATTACAACCAAAATACAATATTACTTATTTATGCCAAATGAGGAGCTGGTCCAAAATTCTACAAAGAACAACTGGAAGCCAAAATAACTACCCAACTCCCCACTCCCCTTCCCCTGTCCCCTCCAATAAATAAATAAATAAATAAATATATAAATAAAATCCACAGTTTAACAGTTATTTATTTAATCTGACCACGATTTACTCACATGGTGTGAAATTTATCTCACACTACTTCTGTTTTAGATGTTTATGTGGGACCTGAATGGTGCAGTCATAACACATGGGAGGGATTTTCTTTGCAGATTGAGATGCCAATATTTGTATGTGTATGTGTCTGTGCTTACATGTGAGAAGAGGTCCAAGAACTTTTAGAAACTGTCCAAAGGTGGGCAACAAAGATGGTAAAGGGTATAGAGTTGAAGATGGAGCAGCTGAGGTCCCTTGGTTTGTTCAGCCCAGAGCAGAGCAGGCTGAGGGGAGACCTCATGGCGGCCTGCAGCTCCCTCACGAGGGGAGCAGAGGGGCAGGTGCTGAGCTCTGCTCTGTGGGGACAGCGACAGGACCCGAGGGAAACTCATGAAGCTGGGACAGGGGAGGGTCAGGCTGGGGGTTAGGGAAAGGTTCTGCACCCAGAGGTGGTCAGGCACTGGGACAGGCTGCCCAGGGACGTGGGCACGGCCCCGAGCTGCTGGAGCTCAAAAAGCATTTGGACACTGCTCCCAGACATACGGTCTGGTTTTTGGGTGGTCCTGTGTGGAGCCAGGATCTGGACTCATCTGTCCTTGTAGGTTCTTTCCAATTCCAATATACTGTCATTCTGTGACTTGGTGAGGTCTAGTTAGTAGAATTTGAAATGCCTGCAGCAGGGCAAGAGTACCCCTCTCAGTAATTTGCTAGCTGTGAGGGTCATTTTACTCAACATGTAATATAATTTGAGGCACAACAGGATATTTGACATCCACTGGAGGATAACAAATATGACATAAGATTGAGAGAACTCTTGTCCACAGTATGTCCACCTCAAATGGCAGCACCTTAGTCTGAGAAACTGAATAACAACCTTAAATTTCTAATAAATGGAACAAGGCTGCCCTCTGATTAAGGCCATCATTAAATTTAGGAGAAAGACATGCATAAAACCAAAAATATAAAGTGTTAACTCATTTCTTTACAGGAAAGTTTTTAGATGTTTTTTTCTGGCCTTAAAAATAAAGTTATACCAAGTGTGAATTTCAGAGAAGATGCCAACTAAGTGCTTCACATGGCAAAGTTTATTTTGTTTATGCTGTTAGTTTTGCAAAGGAAAAAAAAAAAAAAAGTATAAATACATATAGTGACCAAAAATAATGGGAAATTGTATGAAAACAGACCACAGATTCTCAAGAGACAGCTTACAATTATATGGGACATGACAGAATTTAAAAAAACAACACACGGAGCATGTAGAATAAACAAGAAAAAACTGTCCCTCAGGTCTTACAGATTCTGAGGGGCCATAAATACAAGATAATGATATTTAGGTAAGAGAAGAAGGCAACACATAGGCTCCCACTGCTATTAATTTTCAGGCTTGGTATTTTGTGACTGGCATAACATTGTATTTGGATGCTTTTACTTGTACAGAATAAAATTCAATGGACAGCATAAACACTGTATACCGTACAGATGTTCTTAGCGTGAAAGATGAATTTCAGTGATCTCTAAAGAGCAACATTTTGCCCTTGCTTCTAAAGTGCTAAAAGCATATATCTAGTAGGGAATAAAATGTCTTTGGGGAAGTATAAGGTCCTATTCTTGACGCAGCAAGGAAAAAAATCCATTTGGAAACCACACCAAAGAAATCCATACCTGTTAGTATCAGTTTTTCTTAAGCTACAGTGTATAAAGTCTGGGCTGCACCTTAAAAAAATCCTGGTTATGTAGGGGTAAATAATTGCCATGGATGTACTTACTTTACTGCCCTCAACTATTTTAGGGGTATTACATGTATATTCTCCTTTCCTTATCACCAGAATATCTGGATCTAATTTTTTGCCTTAACCTTGATTCCAAACATACACTAAGCTTGCTGCACTGCTATTGTGAAATATCTCAAAATTTTCTTTCTTAGTTTATAGATGAAACATGCCTTCATTTTGAACACAACATTCATAGTAGGGAAGGAACAAAGGCAAAACATTGGATGAGTAAAATTAATGTTATGAATGGGACCTCATGAAAGTCACAAGGTTGCCCAGAGCTGCGTGAGTGCAAACACCAATGCAGAGAAAACAGGTTGGGAACTACTGAGTTGCAGTATGGCCTAAATCCTTCCATCTGTCATGGGGTAGGCACAGCATACACTCAGCAGAGGTTCGTGAGTCCTCCAGAGAGCAGAATGTATGCAAAAATGTACAAGGAGACCCAAGTCAGAAGCTGGAATTGTTAACATTACTCAATCAGACGGAGATATTTAAAACTGAATAACAGAATCCTTACAGCCTCAGGTAAAGAAAACCTTCTGCAAACAGTGGTTATAGGAGACCTTTGTCTTCCACATATCCACAGATTTTAGAGATGTTGGAATTAACACCTCCTCTCTCCAATGGGTTGGATATACAGATTGCACCGAAGAATGAAATTCAGCATTCAGTCTCTGAAATTACATGTGTTGACAGAAGTTGCGACTATGTTGGAGGACAGGATAAAATTCAATAGGATCTTGAAAAACTGGAGAAACCCAGGGGGGAAACTTGGATGCAATTCAATGACAAATGGAGCTCTACACTGTTCAGAAAATTTTCATTGCATATAAATTTAGGCATTTGAAAATTAGGTGTCTGGTTTAGCAGTCAGCTAGGACTCTTTGCACAAGGGGTGGACACTTTCATAGGATGATATATCCCACCTATGATATATGATATAGGTGGGTTATATCATAGGATGATATACCCCACCTAATTCTGGAGATTCTGATTATTTTTCCATTATCCATTGAGCCAATATAGCTGAGCAGCTTAAACTAGAAACTTTCTGATGGATAAGATTAGACTGAAGATTTTTAAACAGGGATAAATAACTGCACAGATAGAGATGTAGAATGAGAGATTAGCTAGAAGTTATTCAAAGATGTATCTGAGCAGACCATAAATTGCTTATTTGTCAGCTATGATACACTACTACAAAATCATCTTGATAAGTAACCTACTTCTGTAAAGCCTCATCTGGAGAAAAGTATTCAAATTTAGATATTGCACTAAAAATTTAGATATTGCACTACATTTAAAAGTATTTAAATTTAGATATCACACTAAGAAGACCAGTACTCTGGTCTTCTTAGCTCACTAACATAACCTAATGAGTCCTGACCACCAAAATACAGGCTGTAGTGGAGGGTGAAAAGCTGGGTCAATGCTTCTGTTTTTAGCCTGGTACATCAAGTCAAACTGACACTTAAAGGTGTGCCAGAATGGAGAAGCAGCTTGAAGAAAAGCATGACTCAGCAGCAGTCTTTTTAGGTTCTCCTCAAAAGAACAAAGTCTAAGTTCCCAGACTTTTCCCATGGGCTTTTTACACCTCTTTTATTAATTACTCAAATGGAATATGGCAATTCTTAAAACAACCAACAACATGGACATTCATGGACTTCTCTTTAGCACAAGAAAAAAAAAAAAAAAAAAAAAAAAATCATCTCTACCCCCAAAAAAATCAAAGAAGAAGAAATGGTCTCAAGAGGAGGGGGTAACAAATTCTTCCAACACTGACTTCCCTAACACATTTCTGCTGGTACTGGGGGCTTGGAATTGAATAATGTCCCCACACAGAAGAAATGGCATTCACGTTCCCCTTACCTTTGGTTATGTGTTACCATCTTAGCTTTAGACATCTTTTCCTCTCACCATATCTGAAGCAAAGATCCATAGCTGTGTTTACCAAGCATAGGAAGATGTTTCCTAGTAGCTCTGAGCATGATGCTAAAGGCTGGTCAATTTAGAACTGTAGATATTATGAAAAATTACAGACACTTAAAAGCCATGTATTGTAAAGCTCAGTGTTGTAGTGGCTAAATTCTTGGTCAGTCTGGGCTAAATTGCCATGCCCTCATCCCTCAAAAATGTGTAGAGAAACAGAAGCTTAAATACAAAGGTTCCTAATGAGTTGCCCAAATGACTGGACCAGCTGAACCATTTGGGTAAAAAAAAAAAAAAAAAATCATAGCAAGGGGTTAATTTTATGGCTAAAACATTGGTGCATGACTCAGAAAGAATACATGACATTTCCTTCTTTGCCAGACTTCTTGCATAGTCCTTGATTAACTTTCTTGCTCTGCTTCTTCTTTTGTTAAATTTGCTAAAATTTGGTTTCTTCCACCTTTTAAATACCTTTTGCACTGAAAGCAGAATTTATCTTCTCTTGCTTATGCTGCCTACAGTTTAGTTTTCTGTCCAAGCAAACTGTCTAGTCTACTTCCTCTATATGCAATAGAAACAGATTATTTGCATCCTAAACTTGACATAAGGGTTGTGATTCAGCTGCTTAAAAAATATTACAATTTTAGATGCTATCAAACATTTCATCTTCTTCCAGCTGCCACTGCAGAAGGCTGTAGGTGTCCCGTAGGTGTATCCAAGTCCATGAAATTCTCTGAGACAACTGGAGCATCTCAGATGGATCTAGGTACAGATGGATGGGGATCTGAAATGAGTCAGTGTGGTGGATGAAATGAAATGTCCTCCAAAGGGCTACTTCTTCTGGGACTGCTGAAGGAAGCCTGAAATATTATTTAAAGAAGGGCACTTAATTTGTATATATCTTGAAGAAGAGATGGCTCCTTTTGCAAAGTGTTAAAAACAGGAAACATTTGTAATTATGCATACGGCTAACACCAAAGACAGTATGATAATCACCTTGCTGGGATTTCCATGAGCTATTCTATTTCACATAATAATGGCAAAAGCAACTCAGAAAAGAAATCTAATGCAGGCAGCTTCAGTTAAAATTGACCAAGATTTTTAAGAGTGCTCACTGTCCAAGTATCGGGTGCAGGAGAGGTTTGTTGTTCACCATCCGAAAAGTATTAAATTCTTCTCCTTGTAAAATATTTAATTCCACTTCATAATGACAGGCAAACCATTATGTAGCAGAAGTGAAAATCCATAAGGTTTGTATTTAATAAAAAGCATTTACTCTCTCCAGCTGACCTTTTTTAAAAACATGGCATTTCCAAGAGAAGGGAACGCAGGGGTTTGGAAACAGATAATATTAATAAAAAGTGTAATGCAAAATGCAGTCTCTAAGAGACTTTGTATCAGGTTTGGTATCTTCACTAATCTGGAAACTTTTAATTACATTTCTCACAGGGAGTCAATACAATTGAAAATTGACATAGTAAAGTAGCTATTAACATTATCATTACTGTTATTAAAGTGCTTTAAAGTAATACTCCAAAACAGTTTACTGAGAGTGTCAAAACACTATGCCCCAGCAAATGATTTGTTTGACCAGAACTTTTATTTCTTCCAGCAAGAATTTTACTGGATGGATTTTAATAGCTGAACATTTGGAAAAATGTCTTTAGAGGATTAGGTGGCTGGAACTGCTTAAATGCTTTTATGCAAGCTGGGAAAGCCATTGCTTAAAGGGCAAAATTCAACACACAGAATGTTTGGGTAAATTATTTCCAGGCAAAAAATGATAACCTGAGCTGGCATTCATGATAATGGGTTCTGTGATATTGTCCCTCAGGACTTTATCCAATATTAAAAGCCAAAGGGAAGAGATTTCCCACCCTTTCCCTTGGGAAAATCTAAGTCATCTGGTAGTTGTGATTTTCAGGAAATATATCCTAATCATCAGCCTTATTTTTCCTTCTGTCATTTTTCATCTCCCCACACCTAGTGCTGCCTCAAGCAGTATTTCTTTTGCTGTGCCTCTCTAGTACATCTGAATACTGAATTTTCCAAGCTTGATCTCCTATTAACTCTCATAAATTTGTGCAAATACAAACGATACTTTGTATTTTTTATATCGTTTCCATTCCTACAATCATATGACATTTATTGTCTTTTTAAAAATATACTTAGGATTCATTTGTTGTGATAAAGTCTTGAAAATACTTCCTGTGAAATAGTAAAATTCAGAGTGAAAATAAAATTAAAAAAAAAAAAATCCAAATAATATTGGATTATAACCTGATGTCATAGTTTCTGGGATCCTGCTTCAAAAGTTGTGATCACTGAGGAGTAATCAACCCTACTCTCCCTGCTTACCTAGAGCATGCACACATCATATCAATTTAAATATTTGTTCATTGTCCTGGCTCTCCTGGAAGTGCTCACTAAGGTCAGTAGAACCATACAAAAAAAATACAAAGTACTCCTCACAAGTATCTTGGGTGAAAAGGATGGATCAGATGAGCCCCAGAGATTTCCTTCATCCTTTCTTACCACAGTTTTATCACTATATAAATATGAATAATCTCTGAAAAATCTTCTTCACAGTCTTCTCCACATTTCACATGACTAATGTTGAAGGTTTAGCTCAATCAGATCCTTAAGTGCTGGAGTCATCTGAGATTTTTTTTTATTTTTTTTTCTCTATCCCTTCTCATATTTTATCAATTTCATTAAATCCTCATTTCTAAGATGTTCCCATTTATGCACAGTCACTCCTCTAGAAGTTCAAATCTATTTCTGCATCTGAAATGCCTGCAAATATTACCGTGTGACATGGGATCATTTTCCCATAGAATGTAAATCTAAGCAGCATGCTGCAGCACTGGACAGAAATATCTAAGCTAAGGTAGCAGCAAATTAGCTACCTGAGGTATCAGAAGTTGTATGGCCAGATTAATATGAGAATACTCAGAGCAAGCTGAAATATCTTCACACTGCTGTACCCGTTGGGATGGGCACAAAGAGAAAACAAGGTCTAGATGACCTCAGGGAGGTTTCCCCCTCTGTCTTTGCCAGCTCTAATTTCAAATAGGCATGGTGAGATCTCGAGTTCCCCCAGTCCCCTGGTAGTCCCATAAAATAAACACATCTTGGGGTTTTGTGGGAATGAGAAAAAAAAAAGAAAGGTACAGGCCTTTCTAACCTTTTCAGAAAGACAAAGAATCCCCTGGCTTGCAGTCAGAGCCTGAGATAAGTTATGAAGTTTGTATCAGAAACTGTGTGGTCAGCAGGGCTAGTGAAGTGATTGTCCCTCTGTACTTGGCTCTAGGGAGGCTGCATCTTGAATACTGTATTCACTTTTGGGCCCCTCACTACAGGAAGGACATCGAGGTCCTGTAGTATCTCCAAAGCAGGGCAATGAAGCTGGTGAAGGGGCTAGAGAACAAGTCTTATGAGGAGCAATTGAGAGATCTGGGGTTTAGCCTGGAGAAAAGGCTTAGGGAAGACCTTATCATGCTTTACTACTACCTCAAAGGAGGTTGTAGGGGGATGGGGATTGGTCTCTTCTGCCAAGCAACAAGTGATAGGACAAGAGGAAATGGCATCAAGCTGTGACAAGGGAGGTTTAGGTTGGATATGCAGAAAAAATTCTTCACTGAAAGGGTTGTGAGGGTTGGAACAGGCTGCCTGGGGAAGTGGTTGAGTCACCATCCCTGGAGGTTCTTAAGAGATGTATAAATGAGACATGGCTTAATGGTGGATTTGGCAGTGCTAAGCTAACAGTTGGCCTTGATGACCTTACAGATGTTTTCTGACCTAAATGATTCTGTGATTCTGTGGTTTTAGCTGTGCCTATATTAGTAACAACCACACTCTTGCCAATATGCAAGTAGTCTATGATGAGGCATCTCAAAACATGACCAAAGCAAATAGCTGACATGGGTAAGTACAGAATAGTTCTTTTTGTTGTTGTTTGTCAGTTTGTCTGTTTTTCACAAACAGATGTAGAAAACCACCTTCCTATCTCAAACAAATAAGCTGAAATAAATTTCATTTAATCAGGACACTGAAGCCAAGGCTCTGATCAGTGTCATCTCCATCAATAGCTAGAAAGGAGTTGACTTACAGCAGAACACCTGACTTATTTTAACACTTCTCAGAAGAAGACAAGGCACGTTTGGGAAGTTTCCTGTTGCCCTCCACGGTGTGCAGAGGGACCACAGAGTGACTGGCTTATACTTTAGTGGTCATTTCTTTGCACTGGTGGTGTCTGGGCTCTTTCCCTGTGCAGGCTGCATGAGAGGACTCCTGTGTGGTGCAGAGTTAACCAGCATCAGCCTGGCTCAGCTCTGCCATGAGAACCACAGAAGGATCCTGTGTGCAAGGAAAAGACTGAATGGTGCAGGGAGAACTGCAGGAGATATGAGCCACATTCACATCATGCTGTCCCTTCTCAGTCACACATTATGCTGTCCTCAAGCCACTTTCCATGCTCATCAGAGTGTGTCTGCTCCTGCTCCCACTTTCTGTGCTGCCTTCTTCTAGCTTGCATGAAATCTGGCTCAATAATTTCCATCTGCATCATATTATGCACCAGCATCCTTTTAAAGACTGCCCTTCCTTTTTTTTTTTTTTTTTTTAACACTTTTCTTTCTTTCTTTCTTTCTTTCTTTCTTTCTTTCTTTCTTTCTTTCTTTCTTTCTTTCTTTCTTTCTTTCTTTCTTTCTTTCTTTCTTTCTTTCTTTCTTTCTTTCTTTCTTTCTTTCTTTCTTTCTTTTTCTTTCTTTTGTTATTCTAGGAATCCCTTTAGAGGACCTGATGTCATCCAAGGTATTCATTTTTACCCTCTGACTTGAGATTTATAAGCAGATCTGAGGTAATGCTGTCATGTGGCCACATCAGGAAAGCAGGAAGAAAGTTGTTTTGTCTGAGATGCGACATCTTCCCATATATAAAATAAAATCCTGTAAAGATGACCTGAAAGAGTGAACTGCAGTTTGCAGTGCTGAACCTCAGGGCTGCCAGATGCACTGAGGTTTCTACACAGCTGCTGGCAGAAAATGCCTCTGACAATATGTTTTCCTCTTATGAAGTTACCAAATTTTATAGTGACATTGAAGAATAGAGGGCATGGATTTACATTGCTTCCCCAAAAAATGTGTTACTTTATTATCTTCACCTTGATTGTTTTCAACACAGTTCAAATCCAGCTGATAATGATTTATTATTTATTTATTATGATAATAATATGATATTATGATAATAATGGGGATATTATTTAATATCCCCAAGATGACAAACATCTTGTCCATGTGTGTCCGATGCACTAGACAAGAAAGGAATAGGAGCCAAAGATCTCTTTAAGACAAATTACTCTACTGAATTAAAGAGACTAAAATATTTACTACATCCTGTAACTAACCTTACACATGGAATGATTTCTTCAAATTGTCTGTCTGCTTTTCCTAGGTGATGAAGTAGGAAAACTAGTATGTGGTCCCACCTTGCAGTCTCACATCCTTTTTGTTCACCCTGCAAGCGTGGTGTCATGCATAGCCCAAATCCCATGCAGAACAGACATACTGCAGGCAACCCAAAGAGCGGGTATGTGATGGTTAGAAGTGAGCTCTACCTGCTTCTGACTGCTCTGTAAACAGGTCCCTTAGTGGTAGGCAGGCATATCTACTCTAAGGACTGAAGACTGAGTAACTGCCCCTTCCTGCCTATTGCTATGCATCCACCCATTAACTATGTCATCATCCTAAATTAAGTGGTATGTTTCCTTTCAGTTTATTTTCAAATCCCTTCTGAAAGCTCTCCAAGCTTATGAGCTTGTGAAAGTCTCTCAGCAACTTCAGTTGCAAAGATCTTTATTTCATGATGGCTCCAATTTGACAGCTGCTTTTTGAAATGTGTCCTACAGCATGTTATGTACATTATATATCAGAAAAGGTATCTTAGAAAATAGGATATCAATAGGATACTCAATAAGCCATTTACTTTGTCCCCTGAGAAGGGGACAGCTAAGTCAGCAGTGGGAAACAATAAGTGCCCACAGACCTACTCCTCATATTCTGTTCCACTGTTTCATTATTTTTATGATTAAAAAATTCCAAAGCAAAAATATTCCCCCTCCCCTCCCCAAATTTCTAAATTGACTCTCCCTTACTGAAGTTCGAGGTCTCTTATCCTGTCCCTAATGGAAAGGGAGGTTGGTTTGTTTTCTTTATATGCTACTGTCTCCAGATTAGAAAAGTGGTATCATGTTTCCCTTCTGTTTATTTTTCCCTCGACTTAAAAAAAAATAAAAAAATCTGGTCACTGGAAAGAAAAGGTATCAATCCCAGAGGGAAAACACTCGCATTTTTCCTCCTACTGAGAAACTAGTTCTCAAATAACAAGTAGACTATGAAGCACTAAAATAAATGTCTCTCATCAAATCTGAAGTTTCCTCAGCAAATGAAACTGTTTTTTATCTGATCAGAGATTTGGTCCTGAAAATCATATTCACCAATACCAGGCATGTTCTTACTCTCAGTTTCTTGTAAATTCAGTTTTAATAATTATAGCTTTCTTTCTCTGGAACTGATATTACACCCCTTGTCCACAGGCTACTTATGTTACCATTTTCTCCACTTAACATAGCACAATAGTAATAAAAATCTTCATAATTTTTAAAGACTTAACATCATCCTGTCTTCAACACTATTTAAGTATACATTAACATAATAAAAATATTAAAAAAATCATCATGCTTCTCTTGTAAAATGGATACTGAAAATTTATTTCAAAGAGTCTGTGTGTTGAATTCTATTCTTTGTCATGAGGAATAAAGATAAATGATCTTGAAAAAATCTTGAATATTATCAGTTGTTTTACAGTGACTTTATCAGAAGTGCATAAAAAGTAAGACCCTACTGAAATGATTTGGAGAGGTACAATTCATATGCATGCTAGATACTTTTAACCATTTATTCCTGTGTAAGAAAAACTAGATTTCACCATTCCCTGTCCCTTTTGTTTTAAATATCAAATATTCTGATGCAAGAACTCTGAAAAATCCTTCTTCAATCATATAAGTCCCCCATATAACTTAACTTGCATATGTATGACCCCTCTTTCTGCTCTGTTTTGCTAAAAATAAACAACTTTTGAGGTCTTTTGCACATGCCTATGTTAGGCTGCTGGAAAACTGATCTTATACTCCAGGGGTATGTTGTTCATGTGCCATATATCATATCTTCACTTGTCCAAATGATTGTCTTGTCATTGCCCTTCTATCCTTGGATCTTTGCCTGACATTCCCATGCAAATGTGTTTGGCCTCTCTCCACTAGTTTTCACAAGCTGTGTTGGGCCATTCAGCTTACTTATCCTATTTTGTCATTCCTTCCCTTATAATATTAGGAATGTGCCTACTCTAAAATATGTATTTATCAAGTTTAGATTAAGGATGACCTTTGAAAATTGGAAGGTTCTTTGGATCAAATTTGCTCTACTCATTATAGGGCATATAGATTAGCAGCATGGTCAACTTAATTTTTTAAAACCTGAATAAGAACGTACTAATTTGCACAAAGGCCAAGCTAAGAATAGATTCTGAGTCTCACTTAATCAAGAATAGTTAAAAGGATTTAATTTTTTTATGCTTCATATGGGGTAGGATTAACTTCATCTAAAACCAGAAGTTCAGCTCATAGTTAAAGACAGCTGAACTTTGGGATTTGCATGCAGATACCCTGGGGGATTTCATCTGGCTGTCAACTATTTCTCCAATGGGAACTGTTCTCCCAAAAGTCCTTTGTCCTGTTAGCCATATGGATGTCGTAGACAAACTCAAACTTTTCAACTACCACTAGAGATCTGTGTCCACCCAACTGAGTCCAGTCTTTATGTTAAAGCTTCAGGGAAATCATGGTTTTCACTCGGTAGAACAATAACTGATAGTACCTTCCTAAACGTCGACAGTTTCCTGTAATGTCTTCAGGTACAGTTCCAGAAAGGCATAGTTTTCAGACATATGTAAAGGTCTGTATTGTAGCTACAAAACAGTTTTCTAGATTTCCCTCAGTTCCTCTACGATGTGTATGGTAAGCAGGTGTTTAGTTCCCTTGTAATCAAGAAAGATGTGCAACTTGAGGGTGCAGTCAATCTTACCTATATAAATATGTCTTGGGTTTGATAAATAATG
The DNA here is from genome assembly GCF_965140915.1 of Aythya marila. Classification (NCBI taxonomy): domain Eukaryota; kingdom Metazoa; phylum Chordata; class Aves; order Anseriformes; family Anatidae; genus Aythya; species Aythya marila. The sequence continues at coordinate 2,656,435 of NC_139043.1, read as the reverse complement.
CCCAAGGGACACATCTTAAAGCTTAAAATAGTGTTTTTCACAGATCTTTCAGGTCAAAGCTTATCAGAAACACTTTCTACTACAGGCAGTATATAAAGAGAAGGTGATGAAGGGAGGCAAAGATCAGCATTAATGGTGCAATCATTGATGAACAGTAAACTACAGAGATTGATTATGGTTATTTTTCTTTTGTTTATTTGCTTTTTTAACCTTTCAATATCCTGCCCACTTTGGTGAAATATTACTTTGTTTTCAAATGTTGTGCTAAATAGAGGTAGGCTGAATTTCTGTTCCTGGTATGTCAGCAGCAGAGTGCCTAGGAAGTGCAATTCATTTACACCATTTCCATGCCTTGGGAGGTCATGAAAAGGAAGGCTATGCAGATACTTCTTTTGGGAGGATACCAAGATGGTGCATTTGCAAAGGTGTAGAAAAAAACTATGTCCTGCCAAATCAGATCTTGGGCTGGTACTTTAATTGAATTTATGCATATCTGATTCTCTGATTCTTTTTTTTCTCTCTCTCTCTCTCTCTCTTTTTTTTTTTTTTTTTTTTTTTTTTTTTAACAGATATCTATAAAAGGAATTATTAGTTAACAATTAACAATATTAAAAAATAGCACATAGGATTTCATTTATCTTTTAAGAATAGGACAACACTTGAATGACTTATTTGTTAAATTAAATACATAACTCTGGAGACAGCCAATGTCTAGTTCTGAATTCTCTCAGAAATTTCACATCAGGATTTTCACTTCCAACACACAGATAGGGTGATATTATTCTCAATATTACAAATGAATGAATCTATTAAAAATAAAAGTAATAGTATCTTGTCTGCTATGCTAACTTAAAAATCTCTGTGTTTCCAGGTATCAAAAACTTCTGCTGGTGAATGGCACTTCTGCTCCAATACTGTTATTCCCACTTGTAGGAAGTGGTGAGGATGAATATCTTGAATAATGTCTGTGGTCCACAACAATATACAAAGATCTTCCTTGGACTCACGGGTGAGCAGTGAAAATGGCACGTTTTGATGGTAATACTAATAGCTATGATTTGTGTTATCTGTACAGACAGGAGACTCAGGGCAGAAAATAAAGGGGGTCTGATACCCCCTCATATGCCACCTATGAACTTTATAGTTAGAAATGAGTGGGCTGAGCTACCCATTGAGCTACCCATCCCCTTCCTAGACCACTTTTTAATGTGTGTTTGGGATATGAGTTTGCACATTTAGTTCAAACCTCTGTAGCCATATGCAGGTTGGGAATATCTAACCTGAGGTAAAAAGGATTGACGGCCAGTATTTCCTATGTTTCTTGTTCCATTTCATATACCTGAGATCCTGGCTCCAGCTAGATGTCCAGTCACTGAGAAATGGAAGAAATAAGGGAAGAAACATAATATTTAGCCACAAGGATTCAGAAATCAGCAATTTCTTCATACCAATGGAAGGAGAAGTGGAGAGGGTGCTGATATATCTAATTGCAGTCATAGGAAAAGCAAATCATTTTGGTGAAGATTTGCATCAGAGGAACAGTGCAGGCCTCACAGCACAGAAGTTTACCTAAGAAATAACATGTCATATATCTTTATTCACCATAAATGCCGCAGGAAGAAGTCCGCAAATACCACTCTTGTATTTTGGCGGAGCTGCATGGCTCCCTTGCCGAGTGTGGCTACTGTGCTTTGGCATGGAGACGAAAAGGTGGGGAATTGCCATGGGTGTTTCTGGCAGCTGCGGGAAGGTGGCTGGAGTATGTTTGTACAGGGACTCTCAAGGAACTTTAATGTGAGAGCTACTTCTCCCAGGGATGTAATGGGAATTTGTGGCAATAAAATGTGGCCTCAGGAGGGCCATTCAGATTTTATTAGCTTTTGTGGAAAGATTAAAAACTCATCTAAAGACCATCCCACTTTTGCTTTTCAATTATCTTAACCCCCTGGGCTTCTTGGCCAGCATTTCAGGAAGGAATGTTGTAGTGTAGGCAGGTGATGCTTTAGACTTTCCAAGGGCCATGCTCATTTGATCTTCCCCCTTTTCCTTCTTCCCTTGCTCCCAGTCCTAATGCAAACTTACTGCTCCTGGTTGTGCATGGGACTTTTTGTGCTAATAAGACTACCTGTGTCTAGTTTAAATACAGGTACACATTTAAAGTCCTCTATTTATGCTGGGAAGAAAAGAGATTGAAAGCATTTTACTCCCCTCATACTCTCTTTGTCACTGCTGTTAGACTTCTTTCCCCAAACCAAACCTTTACATCAAAAGCTGAAAAACAAACAAACTGAAAGGCAAGAAATTCATTGCCCATTCCTCTCATTGCCTTAGTGAAAGGAACATTAGCAATACAGAGACTTCCTCCTATACTATGTCAGTAAATTTTCTAATTTGGAGCATGGCAGAAAACTACTAACTCAAACCTTTCATGTCTGTGTGGGTACACATCACTTTCTTGGCAGTAGCCAGATGCCAGCTACTCAGCTTGTGTTGCTGGCACCAGTCCTTACCCATTGCACAGAGCAGAAGAACTGCTGTGGCATCTCCACAGAATAGGGATTTTTTTTTTTTTTTTCTAAAAACAAACGTGCAAGTGGCCTTAGTAGCCTTCTAAAGACATTTGTTCATTAGTATATTCCCTAAAAAAGCAGTTCATTTTGATAGAGGGCTGCTGGTGTAAGTTCCCATGGTTGGCTGGAGTTTCGTCAGTTCTCTTAAGGTCAGACTTTTGGTTAGCTGAAGCTGGAAAGCCTCCAAAGAAAACAAGTAACATGTAGGATGCAGTTCTGGCAACTCTAGAGATTTTCATCTTCTGCCTGAACCTATAAGAAAGCTATATTCCAGAAAAAAATTTTCTGTTGAAGCAAAAAGCCAAATCCCTGCATGACTGTATGTAGAAGGTTTATTGGGCATTTCCCTCTTGACCTTTAAGTGATCTGATGGTAGGAACAGCATTTAACCTCTCATGTTTATATTCATATCAGACAAAGGACCCTTAATGGCTTGTACTGGGAACTTGGAAGGGAGAGAAGAGAAAAATCTCACTATTTGTACAGGGTCTACGAAAAAAAGTTTCTCCTTATTACTAGGTGTGTATGATGAAGCCAAAGGAAGAAGATGAAATAAGGTACATTATTTAGAGGCCTAGGGTGTTATGAAAGCCTAAACATTTTCTCTCTAGCTTGAAACTTTTCCAAGTTTGAAAATAAAAATAAAATCCTACAAATTACCCCTTTAAATGACAAGTGGAATGTATCTCTGTCTTGTTTTCAACAACAGTAAGAAGTAGGGGGAAATTATAGGCACATTGCCTATAATGTTATTTATATGCTGCTGCATAATGGATCTATTTCAGCTTACATTTCAGGTGTGGAGGAGCAATTCTTTTAGTTTCCTACCCAAATGATAAGTCCATTCTTAGCTTTGAGGAAATGACTAGGTTTACGTGACACCAGCAAGATGGCTTTCAAGACATGCATTTCCACAGCCTCATAGCTAGAAGCTTTTCCAAGCCCCCCCAATTCATGGTCAAGCCCAGATGGCCAGGTGGGATCCATGTTATATTTGCTATGCAGAACTGTCCATCTGGCTCTTTCAGACCAGGCTCCCTTTCCAGTGAAGGGGGAGAATAAACCATTTCTCAGGGCTGTACCAACATCAGTTTCTGAAAGACATCTGTTTTCTCATCTGTCTATAACTTTCTGAAGGCAGAAGCTTCCAGACTTTCTCTTTCTCCAGCTGAGGCATTACAGGTACTGCTGTTCTCATCACCTTTTGAGAGACATTGGGCAGGGTTAGGAGCCCATGCCAGTTACCATAAAATATCTTTAGGCACCGTAGGGAGCCCAAGACCCTTGTTATCACTCCACAAATATAAAACATCTCACATAGATCCTGTATGACATTTAGATGGTGTCATGGGGCTGTCTGCTCTGGCCCAGACACCTCTGTTTAAGTGAATAGAGTTCCTCTGACTATAGTGGGATCTCAGACATTCAGTGGAAAAGGAGATGCCTGTGCTAAACTAAATTTAGGAGTCTTAGTCTGTGAGCTGAGCAATGCCCCTAAAGTTGTATGAGAAAACTCCTTCCTGCTTTGGCAAAAAGAATGTCTTTTAACTTTGTATGTGTACATTGTAGATGCCCAAATCTGAATATGTTTGCCCAGACTTTGACCTAATGTAAGCATATACATCACAGAGAGGCATTTTAAGAGCTCAGTTTAGTTGCACACATACAGGCACCTTGAGCCAAATGAGATGCTTGAGGGCATCTGATACATCTGCACAGGTCTGCCAGATGTGACATAATGACTACAAGAGACTTGTATCTTGCTGGATCTGCAGCTGGAGGCAAAGCAAAATTATTTCAGACATCTAGGATTCCATTAGACACTTATGCTTAGACAGCTGAATTAGCCCCTTGGTACCTTTAAGAGAGGAAGACGAACTGCTCTCTAAAGCTGTGATTCACCTGCATAAACATTGGCACCTAGTACCATTTGAGACAGTCTGGGCTTTTAAGACATCTCAGCACTGCTGGCATACATGACACAAAACATGCAGGAGACCTTGTCCTTTCTGGAGCAGACACCTAAGGCCAAGGCAGGGAGGTACCCAAACCAGAGCAAACAGTTGTGCTTGCACAAATTGAATCCAACCCTAAAAGCCTGTTTCTCTTCTTTGTAGAGAGAGCCTTGGGCTATCAAGTCCAGTGCAAACCCCTGCTTTTGCTCAGGTGAATCATACCTATGAGTTCTCCACCTTCCAGGAGGTGAGCTCTCCCTGCCTTCCCATGGACAGAAACTGATCTCACACATCCCCTTTTCTACAGCTGGGTCACTGAAAAGACCCACTGACCTCCCAGAACAGGCACACATACTCCACAGTCCCAGAGACAGTCCTTCATGAAGCTTTGGGGTATATGTCCAACACTTTGGGAATATCTACTTGAAATGGACATTACTTTTTTATAAATGAAGCAGATGCATTTACCAATGTCTTCTCTGGAGAGCAGGAGAAGACAAAGGCTTAACTTCTGTGTAGTGCATGCATGGGACAGGATTAATGTCTAAACTTGCCTTATGCTAATGATCTGCTTTTCTGTTTCTTTGATTGCCTGTTCTTCTGGGCTGTGATTGATTCAGAACAGTCACATTAGACAGTAGAGGTTTTGCTGACCACAGAAGCTGTCTCAGTTTCATTTCAGAAAGCTTCTTATTCCCTGCACAGTTCTGCCTGCGGTGGATTCACTTATTTTTCCTCATTTATCTCTTGTAAGGTGCATTCAAAACTCGGAAACCAGGTAATGGGAAGGGATGGAGTGCGGACACGTGTATTGAAGCAGGTAGGATACACAGAATTCCCAAGGACCTGATGAACCAGAAAAAGAAACCTTTAGCTTTGGGAACAGGATTTTATTTTTTTCCCCTGTGGTTTTGGCTGCGAAGCAAAGTGGAGTTGGAGATGGAAGTTGGCTTTAAGCATTGGTATGCTTTGTAATTCACTACCAGATGGCAGAATGGGGATCATTTATTTATTTATTTATTTTCAACAATGACAATTGCTGTTGGTTTAAACCTTCTGCAAAGACCCAGGAGCTCCCTCCTTGCTTTGATTTGCATCTCTCTCCCTCTATCATGCTCTGTATAATTATGTACACCCACATTCATTTGTAGCTGTAATACAAAATCCCTTCACTTCCAATTATGCATTTTCTTGGGATCTGGGAAAATCCAAATCTACAAACATGATAAAGCCTTTATGCACTGGAGAGACTGGGTCTTTTGGTGCACTGATTTATTAGTTATCATAATTCTCCATTTGATCTTCAGCATTAGCTTCCATGGGTACTTTTAAATGGAACTTGTCAAAGTTATCATCAGAGGTATCATGAGTTATGATACCTTGTAGTTCTGGGTCCTTACTGGATAGGCTTGCAAATATTCATAATAATAAATTGAATCTGAAAAATGTGTTTGCATTGTGTCATGTTGATTTGTGATACTCTAAAATTAATAATGAAGTTTGATAATTTGCTGGAAAGATCTCATCAGTATATGTGAACACATTAAAAGAAAGATGGAAGACTATATAGAAACTTCAAGTCAAATGGCACTGGGGATGGCATTCAGCATGAGAATAATGTACATAAATTTACATGTCTAGAGTAAGAGTGTAATGAGTAAGAGTAATGTAAGAGTGCAAATGTATTACTGATGTACCACCTCCCACAACAGTCAATGAAGATGCAGTAATTGACTATCAATAACAGACTTAACAGAAACCATATAAGATATTTTAAAACTCATGGGTGGATGGATGCACAGCACTGAAAACCTATATTGAGGTAAATGAGTCACCAACAAAAGACTATTCACTGGATCTGCTTTAATTTTAATGGCCATTCAGGCATATACCTTAGTAAGTGAACTGTTTTCCTCTCTATTTTTGATGTTAATCTTAGGGAATAAACTGTTATGGACTAAGAAAAGGGAAAAGACCCAGCAGACCTAAGAGCACTTCACCATATGAGTGAGAGTATGAACCAGATCTCCAGCTGCCACTACCTGATGTCACTTTGTGGACATATCTTAAGCCAGAGGAGGTAGGAAAGCCATCTGAAAAGTGCAAACCAAAGGATGTATGCATCACGTAGTTGGCTAAATGCAGCTGGAACTATATGGGTGCACACTGGCTTCTGATAGAGTCACTGCAAATTAGCAAAGGTGTGGAGGTGACTTTATAAGGTGCGAGTGCTTGGTTTTGTACCTTCCTATAATGTAGTAGATTGTTTTCACCCTACCCCTCCCAAAGCTATTGAATAGGCCATTTCAGAACTCCTTTGGCCTTTTATTGTCTTGATTTAAGGTACAAAACCTGTGAAAAAGGATTGTTCAGGGTTGCACAGTGGAACAGTTTCATTGTGCCTTGCTCATAGATATGCAATGCTACCCTCAGATGGAATGATAAGTCTTGGACCACACTGCAGAACTTGAGTTTTCTGTTTTCATTGTATTAGTGCAGTAGATTCCACTTAATAGGTCCCCTAGTAAATGTCACCCTCCCTCACCTGGCAAGATTTCCTGGGAACAGACTCAGTATGAGTCATTTCATTGCCTTGAAACAATGAATAAACAGCACATCTAATCCACAGAAAGGGCATGTTAGAGGGATGGCTTAACAGGCCTAGAAGCAGATTTAAAATGTGTAGACTCTCTGGAACCATAGCACTGAATTCAAGCAGTGCCATTAGTTCTGTTTCACTTTTTGTTTGTTTGTTTGTTTGTTTTCTTCTTCTTGTTTCCCTTTTCTTTCTTATCTGTAAACTAAAGGAATATTATAATACTCTTTTACACTGCAGTATTTTGAACTATTCTACAGTCCTACATCTTGTTCGCTCTGGTTAGACACTGACAAGCACCAGACATATTTCATGTAATTGGGAATTTACCCTGTTGTCCTTGGACATAGTTTTCCTCCTTCCTATTGTTATGGCCAGGACAGGCTGGATTTCAACAATAGTTGATATGACCTTTGTGTGTTTAATTTTCTGAGTGCTTTGGGATCAGGGGGGATGAAGAGCTCTGTATAAATGCAAACTTTTTATTATTAGCTTCTGCGAATAGACTGCAGGCAACAGGTGTGAATTGGTGCTTGCTTAGCTAAGACTTCCTGCTGTGCTCGCCTTGGTCATCTCTGCCTGGCCTCTGAGTGCTGTCAGTGCTTCCACAGCTCAGGCTTACTAATACTTTTGTGCTTCCTACAATGGCTATTTTTAAAGGCAACACTGGAATGGAATACTACCCTGAGGATTCCCTGTACAGCCTAGGGATCAGTAGATGCAGAGAGGAAATCCTAGTTCAGGGCTATTCCACATAGACTTTGCAGATTCCTGATGGTGCACCGACTACCTGGAAGAGGTCTGTCAAGACAACACAAGTCTGCAGTCCTCATCTGTATTGAAAAATATTTAAAGATCTAAAATTAAAACCAACCAACCAACCAAACTCTCTGAAAACTACAGTCTGAGTGAGGGATTTAAGCAGTACAAAAGAATCTGAGGAGTCAGTCTCAGACTGTAAATTCAATCCTCCATCTTGCTGGAGATGTCATGTTCAACCTTAAGCAACATTCCTCTTTCTTGACTGTTAATAACCTTTTTTCCTGTTCTTTGTTCACAGGAAGGAGAGGCTCTTCTGAGTCAAGCTCTTACTCTGTATGTGGTATGGTGCCATTATGAATTGATTAATTATTAGTAGTTAATAAGACAAGTTGCATCACTGACAAATTTCATTTTGTTCTCATGGCCCGTGAGAAAAGTTCTGATCTTTTTTTTTTTTTTTTCCTTTTAAGTAGTTGGAAACCTCTGTTAAAATTACATTGCTCCCTTCTACCCTCAGCTGCTGGTAATTACAGCATGATAACATCAGTGTTGAATGACACAGACAGGCAGTCACTGGAAAACAATTCCAGGAACAGTGACTGCGAAAAACTGACCTGTGCGTAGTGGCAACTCACACAGTTCCCAGGGATTGCCCCACAGGAGCCAAATGATGAGAAAAAAAACTAAAGCCTTATAGGTTTAGCCAGTGAGAAGCAAAAAATTTGATGGAGACAGGTATTTTACCTACATCAATCTTACATATTCTCAATGATTGGCAAAATGCTGTTTCTATCTATCTAAAGGTAGGACTCAATGACAGAATATGTCTTTGCTAGAAGTTCTCTGGTCTTTTCCACTTATCCCTAAATCCCCTCTTGGCTTTTCTGACATATGCTCAGATACTCTCCCGATTTTTTTTTCCTCCACCCCCCCCCCAATCTGCCTTCATTTCTGTGTTTTTTTATCCATACTTTTTAAATCAGAGATCTTTATGAAAAAAGGACGGCTCTTGGCAGAATGAAATCTGATGCAAATAACTATAAATAGAGCATATATATAGGGCATATATATGAGTCTGTGCTGAGGATTTACATACTCTCCAAAATGAGGATGATTGAAGATGATCAATCAAGAAGTCTAGCATCAGATAGCTGGTTCAGTAGGCATCAGCCAAGCATCAACAATCAAACCCATCTTACTGTGGATCAACACAAACTAGAACAACATGGCAGTGGTCAAAATAGATGTCCTAGTGCTAGTAAAACAGGGATGGGGGAATTCTTTTGATTAGATAATAGTTCATTCTCTGAACACTATTTTCAGAATAAATCTGGAAACTTTTATAAGTTTTTCTATGTCTACTTCACAGGATTCCTGGCTTTGCCACAGTACCACCCTGGAGAACTTAATCTTGGAGGCATTATTCACATTTACCAAAGGGTAAATGTGTCTCTTCACACCAGGCTAGCAGTCTAAAAAAGACTCATTGTAAATATGTCTACTTCATGATTCCTGATTACAGACAAGTTGCAATAAAATGATCAGAATATGAAAGAGAGAGAATGAATACTTAACTGTCTTACACCAAGTCACTGCCAAAGAGAGAAATGGGGAATAAAGAGCCAGAAAGCAAACACAACAGAAGGAAGAACAAAAATAAAATAAAATAAAATAAAATAAAATAAAATAAAATAAAATAAAATAAAATAAAATAAAATAAAATAAAATAAAATAAAATAAAATAAAATAAAATAATAAAATAAAATAAAATAAAATAAAATAAAATAAAATAAAATAAAATAAAATAAAATAAAATAAAATCATCAGTTTGAGCAGGACAGTAAGGAACAGAAAATGTACAAAAGAACTGGGGAAAATGCAAGAGAAGGAACTACTTGAGCTCAATAGTACATCAGTGGAGACATGGGTTTATTACTGCTATAAAAACTCAATATGATGACACAAAGAAGAATCAGAGAATATTGAAGTCCAAGATGTTAAATTTTAAAAAGATATATTAAAATAAAAGTTTAACTGTCAATGCTACAACTACACTAAATAAACAACTATTCTACAGCAAGAGCCAAATTTACTCAGTAGAAATACATTGTTTTCAGTGGACCATGGAACAAGGTATTCACTTCTTTCAAAAAGAAACACATGGGCAATAAGCCAGGGTTAAATTTAGGACCTTGAGTGCTGCAGTCCTGCTTTAAAGATGACAAACATCCATCTTTTCAATGGTTTAAAGAGTTTCAGGTTAAGAGCAGTGGACATTTACTTCTTGATTTGAAGGATTAGTAGTTACCAGCTGCCAGTTCTACTAAACTTTTATCCTTCTCAGCCCTCAAGGATGTGTTTGATAGGCTAAAATTTATAGCTTTTTTTTTTTTTTTTTTTTTTTCTTAACACATTTTGTTGTTGTTGTTATTCTGGATTCTTAACTGGATTCTGGCTTTAAGATGTGTTGCTGTTTGTTTCTCCGGAATTCTGAAATCATGATGAGTAATAACAGAAGCACAAGTTGAGTTCTTCAGAAACCCCAGTCTGAAAGCATATTAAAGAAAAAAAAAATGTAGAAGAGGTTTTTGATGTGGGAAAAGATGTATGTGTTTTATAACTATTTTTGTATTCCTGTAGAAGGCTTCAGAATTTGAACATGGGTGATATTTCCACGTATGATGGAGAAATGACAGAAACATCTCCACTTTATGGGATGATTCTCTTTTGCTGTAAAACAATTCTGACATGCTGGGGACTTGGGATAAATCAACAGTTCTGAAATTACTGAGTGAGGTAAAAAGATAAAGGTTAGCAATGACATAGGTATATAGGCCTTTTTTATCCACATGCATCCTGGAGTTCTTTCAGAGAATAAGGGATCTGATGTTCCGAATGTCTCTTCCAAACAAATTTGGTTTGGTGGGACTGCAGACAAGGAGTAAACCCAAGAACAGGTCACAGATGCAATCAGAAATTCATGTTGAGAGTGAATGAATCATTTGGTACACCCACTGCATCTTGTCTTCCAGATGTGTCTCATTATATAGACACAATTTAGAAATACTGAACACAAACCTCGCATGGAGATATTGTTTTCCATGCCTCCATTGAAATATTTGGACAGGTATTCTAGAACCTGATTTACTGACTCCTCTGCAGATGTGTTCTTGTGCCTTTGACTCCAAAGGTCCTGAAACAAATGTACACAGTTTTCCTAAACCTAAGAATGTCCCAACTGATAAACCAGATGACTCCACTGGGAAAAGTAGCTTTACCAAAAACAAACAAACAAACAAAAAATAAAACAAACAAACAAACAAAAACACAACAGGTGGATCCATCTATGTCTGTATGTCATTTCTCATGTTGACTATTGTCAGCAAGGAGACAGGATTTGATAGCTGTGTAACTACAGCTTTCACTAGAGCATTGCTCAGATTAATGCAGAAAAAAAATTATAAAGAAGAGACAAAAGAGTCTTGTCAGGGCAATTTAGACGGAAGCAAAAACTCTTTTAGTCAAAAGCCTTGTCCTTCTCTGGAGAATTTTAGAAAAACCTAGAAACAAAACCAATTTATTTGAGATCTTGAGATCTGCAGTGGCTGGAAAGGACATAGAGGATAATTAATGTTCATTTATTCAATGGAGTCCTGAGAGATTCAGTTATATTGCAGGGCTGTTAAGGAACTACAGTGAAGACCAACTGAGAAGAGAAGAGGCTGCTTTTCAGTATATTCACATTTCTATCTTCAAGATCTGCCAGACTTTGATCCCACAAGGTATTCACCTATGTACTAGCTCTGAAGTGCTCCCTCCAAACCTCATGTTCATTTTGGTAAATGTTGATTTTGTAGGATATATGTGGAATAACAGTAGACAGAAATGGCAGAAATTTTATGTGAGGTCTCAGTTTTTCCTTGTTTGTTTCCAGTTCACAGGTCTACATCATCAGATCAGAGAAAGAAGAGATCCAGAGGGATTTTCTCTCTCACAGTTCTTGGTATCTCCAGCAATTTTGGCACCTGAATTTTGAAGACTTCACTTCTTAGTCCTTGCAGTGTTGTTCTAGAAAAGAGGTTTGGATTTTTTTTTCTAGTCATTTTTTTTTTTTTTTTAATAAGATGATTTCTAATGATATCAGAATCACTCTTATTCTCAACCTTAATCTAGGAAACAGTCTGAAGTACAAGTAAAACAGCAGAGACTACGTTCTGGGCTTTGCCAGCTTTGCTAGCAGCTGAATGCGCTGGTTTTGTAATTTGCCTTATTTTATTAGCTACAGCTCAATTCATACAATGTCTTCATGAACCAGTCCTTCTGACTGAGGACCGTTGTGGATAGGATCCATCTCATCTAATTGTAATCACCCAAAAACCAGACATGTATGAGTTAGTCACAAAGGTGACTGTTTTTCCATTGGCTACAGCCAATGGAAAAAATAAGCTTACAGACAGCAATTCCTTTTACCAATTTTAGTTAATTATTTTGGTATGAGATGAAACGAACCCATTTGCTGGAGATGTCTGCACATCAATCACCCTAAGAAGAGCAGTAGCAGTAACAGGTATACTTGGGAGTTCTAGAAAAATGTCTCCTCATACACAGAAAACTTCTCACTTGCTCTGTACTCAGACTGCATATAGAAAGAAGTAGAAAACACTTGGAGCTATTGAAATAGCATTGGTTGGATGTACAGTACGTCAGTGTTACAATCTATTGATGAAGACCGCACATGGGTCTCTTGCATGACATGAACATTGTTCATTAATCTGGAGAGGAGATTATGTGAACTATGTGCCTCTTGTGAGAGCTTTGCATGTCAGTAAATTTAGGACAACTGGTGAGGTTTTACAAAAGGCTCAGCGCTGGCCAAACTTGATTCCTACTACGGAAGTAGTAGGAATAGTATAAAGCTAACAGTAAGGTCTGGATTTAGGTTTACACACATCAGTGTCTGGTGCTGCACTTTGTCTTTCTGATAGATGACATTTCAGATGGATGTGGGTGACAGATGCACTATTTTATTTATTTTTTTGTCAGTATGTTGTTTAAAATGAAACAAAAATTATCCATTTGTGCCCAGGTCGTTGACTTTTGGTAGATATCTAGTTTTATATGTCTATCATGTTGATGTTTATAGGTGAGCTAGAGCACTGATTCCTTTGTATGATTCAGTTCATTTGTTCCACTTAATGTATTCTAAAAGCACATCTGATGGGCTGGACCCCATCTACCTCTTTTTAAAGACATAGTCTCCTTTAGATCCTGTCTCACAGAATCACAGAATCACAGAATCACAGAATTTCTAGGTTGGAAGAGACCTCAAGGTCATCGAGTCCAACCTTCAACCTAACGCTAACAGCCCTCCACTAAACCATATCCCTAAGCTCTACATCTAAACGTCTTTTGAAGACTTCCAGGGATGGTGACTCCACCACTTCCCTGGGCAGCCTGTTCCAGTGCCTCACAACCCTTTCAGTGAAGAAGTTCTTCCTAACATCTAGCCTAAAACTCCCCTGGCTCAACTTAAACCCATTCCCCCTCGTCCTGTCACCAGGCACGTGGGAGAACAGGCCAACCCCCACCTCGCTACAGCCTCCCTTGAGGTACCTAAAAAGAGCAATAAGGTCGCCCCTGAGCCTCCTCTTCTCCAGGCTGAACAAGCCCAGCTCCCTCAGCCGCTCCTCGTAGGACTTGTTCTCCAGGCCCCTCACCAGCTTCGTCGCCCTTCTCTGGACCCGCTCAAGCACCTCGATGTCCTTCTTGTAGCGAGGGGCCCAAAACTGAACACAGTACTCGAGGTGCGGCCTCACCAGAGCTGAGTACAGGGGGACGATCACCTCCCTAGCCCTGCTGGTCACGCTGTTCCTGATACAAGCCAGGATGCCGTTGGCCTTCTTGGCCACCTGAGCACACTGCTGGCTCATATTCAGCCGACTGTCCACCATCACTCCCAGGTCCTTCTCTGCCTGGCAGCTTTCCAACCATTCCTCTCCCAGCCTGTAGCTCTGCTTGGGGTTATTGCGCCCCAGGTGCAGGACCCGGCACTTGGCCTTGTTGAACTTCATGCAGTTGACCTCAGCCCATCGGTGCAGCCTATCCAGATCCTCCTGCAGAGCTTTCCTACCCTCAAGCAGATCGACACACGCACCTAACTTGGTGTCATCTGCAAACTTACTGAGGGTGCACTCGATGCCCTCGTCCAGATCATCGATGAAGATATTAAAGAGGACCGGCCCCAGCACCGAGCCCTGGGGGACGCCACTAGTGACTGGCCTCCAACTGGACTTGGCTCCATTCACCACGACTCTTTGGGCCCGGCTATCCAGCCAGTTTCTAACCCAACGAAGCGTGCGCCAGTCCAAGCCAAGAGCAGCCAGTTTCTTGAGGAGAATGCTGTGGGAGACGGTGTCAAAAGCCTTGCAGAAGTCAAGGTAGACCACATCCACAGCCTTTCCCTCATCCACCCAGCGCGTCACTCTGTCATAGAAGGAGATCAGGTTCGTCAGGCATGACCTGCCTTTCATAAAGCCATGCTGACTGGGCCTGATCGCCTGCTTGCCCTGCAAGTGCTGCATGATGACTCTCAGGAGGATCTGCTCCATGAGCTTCCCTGGCACTGAGGTCAAACTGACAGGCCTGTAGTTTCCCGGGTCTGCCCTCCGGCCCTTCTTGTAGATGGGCGTCACGTTTGCTAGCCGCCAGTCGATTGGGACCTCCCCCGATAGCCAGGACTGTTGATAAATGATGGACAGTGGCTTGGGCAGCTCCTCTGCGAGTTCCCTCAGTACCCTTGGGTGGATCCCATCCGGCCCCATCGACTTGTGCACATCTAAGTGCCGTAGCAGGTCACCAACCAGTTCTTCATGGATAATGAGGGCCACTTCCTGCTCCTCATCCCCTTCCACCAGCTCAGGGTACTGAGTATCCAGAGAACAACCAGTATTGCCGCTAAAGACTGAGGCAAAGAAGGCATTGAGCACCTCCGCCTTTTCCTCATCTCTTGTAACTAAGTTTCCCCCCGCATCCAGTAAAGGATGGAGATTCTCCTTAGTCCTCCTTTTTGTGTTGATGTATTTATAGAAACGTTTTTTGTTATCTTTAACGGCAGTAGCCAGATTGAGCTCCAGATGAGCTTTGGCCTTCCTAATTTTGTCCCTGCACAGCCTCGCTACTTCTTTAAAGTCCTCCTTAGTGGCATGCCCACTTTTCCAAAGCTTATAAACCCTCTTTTTCCTCCTAAGATCAAGCCACAATTCTCTGTTGAGCCAGGCCGGTCTTCTTCCCCGCCAGCTCGTCTTTGGGCACGTGGGAACAGACCGTTCCTGCGCCATTAAGACTTCCCTCTTGAAGAGCGCCCAGCCTTCCTGGACCCCTCTGCCCTTCAGAACCGCCTCCCAAGGGACTCCACCAACCAGTGTCCTGAGCAGTTCAAAGTCAGCCCTCCGAAAGTCCAATACAGCGGTTTTACTGGTCCCCTTCCTGGCCTCGCCAAGAATAGTGAACTCCACCATGGCGTGGTCACTCTGCCCGAGACAGCTCCCGATCATCACGTCCTCCACCAGTCCTTCTCTGTTTGTGAAGAGAAGGTCTAGCGGGGCACCTCCCCTGGTAGGCTCACTAACCAGCTGCGTCAGGAAGCTATCTTCCACGCTCTCCAGAAACCTCCTAGACTGCTTTCTCAGGGCTGTGTTGTGCTTCCAGGATATGTCGGGGAAGTTGAAGTCCCCCACGAGTACAAGAGCTGATGATTTTGCAACCTCTGTCAGCTGCCTGTAGAATTCCTCATCCGTCTCCTCATCCTGGTTCGGCGGTCTATAGCAGACCCCGACCAGGACACTAGCCTTATTGTCCCTGCCGATCCTAACCCAAAGGGACTCGACCTTGTCATTCCCAACCTCGAGTTCTACAACCTCGAAAGACTCTCTAATATAGAGAGCCACACCACCACCCCTTCTATGCTGCCTGTCCCTTCTATAGAGCTTATAGCCAGGCATTGCAGCACTCCAGTCATGAGACTGGTCCCACCACGTCTCCGTGATGGCAACCAAGTCGTAGCCTGCCTGCCGCACGATGGCTTCCAGCTCCTCCTGTTTGTTACCCATGCTGCGTGCATTGGTGTAGATGCACTTCAGCTGGGCCATTGCCTTATCCTCCGGCCTTGCCATTGTTCCCCCTGGCACAGCCCCAACAATCCTAGCCTCAGCCCCATCCCCCTTCCTACCTAGTTTAAAGCCCTCTCAATGAGCCCTGCCAGTTCCTGGCCCAGGATCCTTTTTCCCCTAAAAGATAGGGACCCGTCTGCGGCCATCAGGCCAGGTGCTGAGTAAAGTGCCCCATGATCAAAAAACCCAAAATTTCTGCGTTGGCACCAGCCCCGGAGCCACGTGTTTAACAGGTGGGCTTTCCGTGTCCTCTCTGAACCCCTCCCTGCCACCATAGGGATGGACGAAAACACCACCTGCACTCCCGCTCCATCCACTAACCGACCCATTCCCCTAAAGTCCCTTTTGATAGCCTTGAGGCTTCTCTCTTCGATGTTATCACTGCCCGCCTGGACTATCAAAAGGGGGTAATAATCAGAGGGGTGTACCAGGTTAGGAAGCTTCCTGGCAACGTCCCTGACCCTGGCCCCAGGGAGACAGCAGACTTCCCTACGGGTAGGGTCAGGCCGACAAATAGGGCCCTCTGTTCCCCTAAGAATCGAGTCACCAACAACAATAACCCTCCTGTCTTTCTTTGTGGAGGCAGTCCTGAGGCGCGGAGTCGACCTCCTCGCCCTAGGCATCCTCCTGGGAACACTTGCTACCTCTTCCTCAGCTACTGGTCTGTCGAGCTCCAGGGCCTCAAACCTGTTGTGTAAGGGCACCTGGGAAGGCGGGGCCGGAAGGGGAGAGCATCGCCTGCGATGTCGAGCAGGGACCTGTCTCCATTCCTCCTCAGCTCCCAGATCCCCTCCCTCTGCCCGACGGGGACAGGGCGGGGGGTCCGCCCCCATTTGAGGAGTCTCACCTCGGCACCTCCCCTTGAGGCCTTGCAGGGAGTTACTCCAGAAGTCTATCTCCCGCTCATACTCCCTGATGGCCCTCAACCTCTCCACCTCCTCCTTGAGCTCCGCCACCATGCGGACCAGATCATCCACCTGCTCGCACCTCACGCACGCAGTTTCTCTGCCTCCCGCCGATGGCAGCAACAGGCTCAGACACTCCTTGCATCCGCTGACCTGAACTGCTGCATCTTTTAACGGGTAGTCGGTCTGCGTGTGTACCGACTTTCTGGAGAGCGCGCCGTGCCTGGTGGCGACCATTATCGCCTAGTTACGGCTGTTGTTAAGTAGGTGTTGTTTGTGTGTAGGGGGAGCGCTCTGCCCTTCCTGCGCGCCCTGCCTGCGCGAACTGCCGCGCTAACTGCCGCGCCACTCCCTCTGACGCGCCACGCCCTGTTTGCCCGTCCTGTTCGCCGCGCTCCTGGTCGCTCGCGCTCCCTAGGGGCAGCTTTTGAATGGCTGGGGAGGGGGGCGCTGCTGGCTCCGCCTTCGCCTCGTCAGCCTCCCTCACGAGGGCTGCCGGGTCCTGGCGGCTCCCTCAAGTAGGCTCGATGCCGGACAAAATTAGCCCTGCCTGGCCCGATCCCCCGCTCCGCTGCAGAACGCGTCTGCCCCGGAGCCGATCGCCTCGGCAAATGGCGATCTCGGCTGTCTCATATCCTGCCAACTCAATGCAGATGTTGTGGATATCTTAGGTCATCTCAGTTGGCAGTAGATGCCTTTAGTTAGATCAGTGACTTACATTCCTACGTTTGGTCAGCTGAATAGCCTTTTGGCCCTCATTGGTTTTGCTGACCAATGTCTACTGATTTATAAAGGGAGCTTAGACACCTACTAACAGGTAGAAACTTCCATTTACATAGCTGTGAGCTAAGAGCCAAAACTTTCCCTGAACACATTTGAAAAACACATTCTGCTGTGTGCTCACTCAACATCTACTTATGGTTTAGTCCTGACTATATTTCAAACTGAACACACTGTGTAGGTGGACATGTGTTCCCAACTGAAGCTCAAAATATAACTACAAGTCATGACATCACATGTAGGAAACAGCTAACAGATGTCATGAATGTAACCAAACAATCTATGATACTAACATTAGACTTCCCAGAAAACTTTAAGGATTCATATATTTTAGTCCAGACGGGCCTTGGATCCTTTAGTCTGACCTCGTGCATAACACAGGTTAGGAAAAAAAATATCATGTTCTCTATTCCAAAATGAGTTCCAAAAGCTATGTGTTTATTTTATTTTATTTTTCTTTCAAGAAAAGGATACCATCTTTAGATGAAAGCATCAAGAAAATGATGTTTCAACTTTTGCCTTGGAAAATTATTATTACAGATAATGACCAGTGAAAACAAAGAAAATAAAAAAAAAAAAAAAAATCAACATAAAAAATGTAAGCCTTATAGAATAACAGAATACAAAATAATTTAAGTGGAAAGTGACCTCTGGAAGACATCTAGTCCAACCCCTTCCTCAAAGCAGGTCCAATTAAATTAAACTGAATGTGTATTTTGTTTCCTATTTAAATTCATGACTGTGATATTATTGCTTTTTTTTTTTTTTTTTTCTTTTTTTTTTTTTCTTATTATTTTTTAAGGGGAAATGTTTGATGTTTGTCTTGGAATTAAAGACTTTTTTAGCACTCAATATTTTCTTTCCATGAATGTAGTTCTATGTTTTTATGAAGTCTTTGTGACTGGAAAGATGACTATATAAGGCTATATAAGGTTATTGGATAATTAGAAGAGCTGAAAAGCCTGAAAAATAGAAGTGGAAATAATATATTTTGACCAATGTCATGAGCTGAATTGTTATTTTAATTTGGAACAAATAAAATATTGAATCGTAAATGCCTTAGTAATGCATGTAAGTCTTTGATCTTGTAGACCTGGGAAAAAAAAAAGTCATTTGAAATCAAGTCATAATTAAATATATTAATAGAGAAATTTATATACTATATCATTCATATTTAATGCTAGTAACAATTGTAAAATATCAACTGTATGTGGTGTACTAAACATGTGCATACCTTACAGGCTTGGTCTCAAATTTTGGCCTATGGAAGTGTTATTTACGTAAGTTATTTCTAAAGTATTCCATCTTTGGTAAGGCTATTGAATTTAAAACAAGGCTATTGAATTTAAGACAGCATCTGGAATTCCATAGGAAGCCAGTCTCCACTTGGTAATTATGTTCTAAGACTAAAGATTCGAATAGAAAGCAACCCTAAAAATGCTGGCCCAAGGAACAAGGATTTTGGAGGCTTGAATCAGTTTTCTAAGGATAGATGTTTAACAACATTTCAGGCTTCCTAGGATATTCAAGGCATACATAGAGGGTTGGAGACAATACACAGGATATGTAGGAGAACCATCCTCTTCTGAACAAGTGACCAGTTGGAGCATCCTGTGACTTCTCAAATGTCACAAGACACCTATATTTAGGAAACCAATCTGAGTCCTTTGTGATTTGTTCATGGTGAGACAGGAAATTGTCAAAATAAAGCTTGGACTGTGATTTCCTGAGCCTGAACCTGTTCATCCTATCCAAAAAGCATCCTTTTCTTTTAAGAGCAAATAACTTTTGAAGGGTATGATTACATTGTGGCAAGAACAGACAATGAAAAGTTTTTTATTTGCAAAATGAAGAATTGTGAAGTAATAGAAGAGGACTTCTCAGACCCTAAGCTACATAGCCTTTAAGTCATTAAGTATCAATATTTTAGAAGGCTGGTAAGTCATTCTGAGGCATCAGACCAACTTTCGACATTTATTTCAGGATGAAATAATAATGTATTTGTGATCTCAAATATAGGTGCCTGCACAGCTCATGTCTAAAAGTAGATGAAGGCCAATTTGAGGTATAAGCTTGCTATGAGTATCATAGAAGTGAGCAGAGCAAAAATGGGGGATAAGATAATCTGGTCTTCAGGCTACTCCTCAACCACATGGCAGATACAGATGAACTGAGCCTGGAGTAGTAATACTATATTGGGAGTTTAGACATCTAGAACACATGCAGATGTCTACATGAAAATGTTTAGAGGCTTCTACAACCTCAAACTGACATTTTCTCTTTCATTTAGATTTTCTTTTCCTCTACACATATAAAGTTTTAAATCCATGGAAGTTGAGGAAAAAAATATTGGTAACTGATGTGTGCTTTTGGTAATGTCCTTTATCCTCTCTCAGTCTGTTGTACTGCTAGCACGGAAGTCCAGAAATAAAGCCTTCTAGACTTAATCAGTGATAGGAGTTGAGCTGTCTGGCTCCAACTCAATGAAGCTTGTAAACCAATCTTTTTTTTTTTTTTTTTTTTTTTTTAATATTATAATATTAAATATGAGAGGGCCTCTGAAATATTCATAAATACCAATTTCATCCCCAGTATGTGAATTATACTTAGAGTGAACATTAATTTATTGCTTATTTGTTTCAATACCTGTACACATCTCCCTTTATTTTTAGATGTTGTTATGTAAGATGTAAGTATTTAGAACCAGATAACAGAACAAGAGGGAATGGTTAGCAGCTAACTTTATACATCCTTTTCCCCTCTCTTCTGTAAAACCAGATGATGCACATCACAACTACAGATTCAGGAAATTTTAGAATCGGGAAAATCATAGTTAGTCAGGTAATTTTAAAATGAGATAATAAAGAAGTAAATTCATAAAAATACATGACGGCTTTATTTTTAGTTTTCATAATATACAGGTTCATTTCATATTTGGTGGTCAAAATCCTGCCAAGCAATGATATAAGGTATTTATTTTTGCTGTTGTTATTTTTGAAAACCACCCCCAAAATTAACTTGTTTAGAATTAAGACTTAGTTTTGGAAAAACTCAAGTTCAAAGAGTTCTGACAAATTTTAATCCCCTTGGAAAAATCTTGATTATTTTTGAAACACCAGTTTCCATTGATAGAAAGCTAAAATTTTGAATTAAAATCAGTTTTCAAAATATGTTATCAACATTGGAGATGATTGTTATTAAGCTTGTCAAGATTGAAAAGAAATTCTTCTGAGCTATTTGGAAAAAAGTGTTTGATCTACCTGACTTTTTCTCCCTAAATTTCTGTTGTTACAAAAAAATCTTGCTATTATAGCATTTTTAGATCAATGAAGGAAAGAAAAAGCAACACCAAACTTGTAGACTTTAAAAAGGTGACCAAAGCACTTCCATTCAGTCCTACTTGCTTTGCTTAAACCAAGAAAACTAAAGAAGGTCTAAGTCTGAGAAAATAGCTTCTTTATGACAATTTTCTACTTTTACAGACTTCTCAATTTGGTTATTTAAAATCTTCAAGCATTTTGGATAATTTTAATCCATGTCTATTAGAACAAGCAGTTCATTGCTGAAGACCCACTGCTCCTAATAAAGATAAACATTTTGCGGTGATGTTGTTATGACTGAGAAGGAAACACTCCCTCTTGGTTTAAGCTCTCCATTTGGATGTACAAAAAAATAAGTGACATCAGCGTAGATGATGGATGGTAACTCATTAAACTATGGCAACCCATCTCTCCACTCTTAAGGAGGTAGCAGCGGTGAGCATTACTGGTAATGTTACATCTGACATCCACAAAGCTGCCTTTTAAAGAGTGAACGAAGCAGTGATAACTGTGAAAGGACAAGGAAGGATTTCACTTTAGTGTTAAAGGTATGATCCTCCTGATTGGAAGAGAAGACTGTGGGCTGCATGGAGAGATGAGTTTACAGGTTGTGGATTTTGATCAGTCTCTGGATTTTGATGTGTTGGAGTTACACAACAGGTTTTAAATAACAGTAACGTAGGAGTTAGAACCCAGATCTTGTTGCTCCAGTAGGAGGGTGAACATAGCACTTAGGGCTATATGAATTCATTGTTTTCTTTTTTTGTTGGGAGGAGGACAGAATTTGGTACTTTACCATTAGTAATTTAGATTAGGGCATCCTGTTTTGAATGGAAGGGTAGTTTAGACTTATGGACTTGAGACAGGCTATGCTACTTATTTTGGGGGTATGAAACATCTTTTACTTGTTTTATTTTTCAGTATCAAAGAATCTTTTAATCTGAGTTTCAGGTGTAGTAGGAGCAGGCAGTGTAGGGGGAAAGATCATATCTAAGATGACAGATTTCTAGATACACCTAGTGGTAGAGTCATAACTATATCAATTTTCCAAACAGGACCTTGTTTTTTAGCAAAAACATTAGTTTGTTTCTTTTCTGCCTTTGTAGCTTTTTGTTCAGTTTGGGCTTCTGGGGTAGCCATTTGGAATGCTGAAAACCTATTCATCAGCAGCTGTAAACTTTTTCCAAGGAAATTCAAGTCCAGTCTCCCTACTGATTCCAGTCCCTCACAGCTGGGGTGATTTATTTTTCCTTTATCCCTAGTGGAGAAATGAATGAGATGCTTATTTGTTTCCTTCTTTCTTTATGAACTTCCCTCTTCAGGCTAGATTATGCCTTAGGGACAGAAGATGAGGACAGAAAGTACTGCTCCATGAAGAGTCCTGGGAAATGTTGCAATTCAGAAACATCTTCCTGAGAGCTTGTTCCTTCCTTGCTTCCTCTTATTTTGAGGGGCCTGGGGATTTCTTAGTAATCTTATGCTTTTCTATGCTAGCTGTAGTTCTCAACACCCTGTATGCTAGTGTTTCTGCGTTGACTAGGTAACTGCTGGTTAACACCAAAGCAAATGTCTGTCCATGCTGTATGCATAATGTGGAAATTAGAGGTATTTCTGCTGCCTGAAATCTTGTGTTTCGGGAAGCAAGGACAAGAGGACAAGATCTAGGTTAAAAATAAATAAATAAATAAATAAATAAATATTTTGCAGCACTAGGGAAGCATCCATCTCTGTTTGATGGAGAGTTTCTTTATCTTTGGTAGGACTCATCACACCATGAGTCCCTGCCTTTCCTTTACTCCCCCTGCATTCAGGACACAGCTTCCAAGTCACAGTCTGGCTTGGTTATATCATCTGAAATATGAAAGTGATAGATTTTTTTTATTTTCCACTGACAGAAAGAAGTCTAGCCCCTGCTGGACTGTAGATTGACTGAGTGCATGGAAATGTTAAATCTGTATCTTGATTCAATGGAAATGGATATGATGGAAGTTCTTGAAGGACTGATCTCAAGCCTGAATCATGAGCAACAGATAAACCATGAAGCCAAAGAACTGTTCATCAGCAGAGACACATTAAGCCATTAAATATATATATATAAGTTCCACAATAAATTTAGAAGATTAATAACATTACAATGCTTCAGAAAGAAATGACAGCTAATCTCTCTCTAGTGAATGTAGATTAAAATCCCATATTTTGTCCCAGGCCCACAAACCTTTGCAGACTCTTCCTCAAGGAAATCTTCTATGTCTGCTTTGTCTCTGGGCTTACTGAGACAGAAATATATTGACAAAACCAGACTGCAAATAAGCATAAATTGGTACAGAGTTTTCATCTCAGAGGACAAGCAAAGGTTAGTGTTGCATGAGGACTTAGTTCAAAACATCCAGCCTTTTAAACAGGAGCTAGCAAAGGTGAAAACGAATCAGAAAGTCACATACCCCAAAACTGCATTTGGCTTTGTCTGAAGCACTTATTGTGAGTTACGAGTCAGTTCTCTCCTTTCCTCCCCATATTTGCAGAAGAAACTCAATCCTCATCATGGCAAGATATTCTGGGCTTGTCGTGTTTTTCCACATCAAGTCCCCTTCAACCAAGCAAATATAATAATAATACCAGTGTCACGCATCATGAATTCACACTTCACAGACCAATAGGTGAAGACTAAGTGTTGCTGCATTGAAGCAAAGGAGTAGGTATAGGCTGCAATTCAAGATCCTTTCAAGGCATTGTCTTTTCTCAGCTGCAGCATGTTGCTTAAACAGCTTTTTTGTCACTTTCTTGCAGGGAAGCTTCTAAAAAAAAAAAAAGGGGGGGGTTAAAAAATGGACAGAATGTTTGTTTTGCCTCTATTGACCACCCAGAGTAAGCCTAATAAATCAAGTGATTAAATCATTCTTGAAATATTTCCCTAAAATAGATTTGCATCACATTGAAAGCTAGGGATCATGTTAATCATAGTAATCTATAATACTTCATGCTTATGTAGTGTGAGGATGCCAAAATGCTTTCCGAGTATTAATTAATTGAGTTTCACATTACGCTGTGTGAGCGTAGGGATTATCCTTGCTGTATAGCTGGAGGGAGATGGCTGAATGATTTGCTCAAGGCCACCTCACCCACTAGCTAATGCCAAGACAGGGAGCTGGAATGATATAAGCCAAGTGCAAGAATCCAGAGGCCTTTTTCTGAAGGCAGGAAGGCTTCTGAGTATTTGTCAGTGTGTGAGCCCAGTTGCAGAGGTCATTTAGGTTAGGAATAGTTCCTTTGACACAAGTGTAGTTGCTGCATGGTAAGACAGTTATGCAGGATCCAAATATACTTATGCAGAAATACCTCAAATCAACTGTATGACAATCAATAGACAGGGAAAGAGGGCATGGTGGCATGGGTCAAAATAAAACAATCCACTAGAAAATAACTAGTACAATCCACTAGAGTAAGCTGCCCAACGCTAACCCATTATCAGTATGTCTCCAGCTTCCTTTCTTAAAAAGTGAAGAAAAAAATAATGTTTTCAGTGATTAAGTTCCCTGTTTCAAAGATTCACCAGACAGACAAATGTAGCTTACAGATATTTTAAATTTTGCATGTGATTTTTGGCCTAGTCACAGAAAATTTTAGCCCTGTGGCTGAGGCTG
Organism: Aythya marila; assembly: GCF_965140915.1. NCBI lineage: Eukaryota > Metazoa > Chordata > Aves > Anseriformes > Anatidae > Aythya > Aythya marila. Next base: position 2,631,738 of record NC_139043.1, on the reverse strand, counting down.
CTGTCATGTCCAGATACATAAAATAAAAGGTTCCCAAAGAATTTCTGAATGCTAAAGAGCCAGTTTTATGGTTAAGGGAATATGTGTGTGTTTGTTTAGGGGGTGTTTGGATGATATTTTTTTTCTTCAGACCCTTTTCCAATCACAACTGCTGTGTCATGGTGTTGTGTCCTTGTACAATTTCCTGAGCTGGTGGAGGACTGAGCTCAACATGTGCCTTCCAGGCCAACCTTCTCTAAAAATGACTCATGTTCTTGTTACTTCCCAGACCTGTATCCAGACAGGATGGCAGCCATCCTTCATCTTTTCTCCGACACAATCACATTCCTCATCCTGTATTTCCCCTGACCTCACTCATCACCACGTCACCACTTGATTATTCCCCCCCACTTTTGACAATGTGAGCAGAGGCATCAATTTATTGTTTATTGTTTTTATTATTAATAGTAGTATTACTATTATTACTATTATTTCTCCACCAAGGGCTGCTCCAGGAACATGTCTTCTAACAGCTGGCATTTGTCTTTCTCTCTGCTTTTCTCAACTCTTAATCTTGGCCATGATGTCAGGCAGTGAAGGTTTCTCTGGGCAATGTGTAACCGTATAAATGCAACCTGTTTTTCAGGACATCTCTTCCTCTTCTGCTAGCACTGGGCCACTGCCACTCAGCAATTATGAAACTGTGCCAGAGGATAGGCCATGGAACAGGAGAGTCTTTTAGTTCAGTGAACTCAGTGACCTAATCTGGGAAAAACATCAGGGGAGCAAAAACACAACAGGAGGACCCATCAATACCCATGGACACTGTGAACAGCCAGGGATATTTAGCTGGCCCAATGGATTTCTAAGACTAGTTATCATGCAAGGGTTCATAGCCTGGCAATGAGTCTGACCTGTTTTTGGATGGTAAATCTTCACTCACCTATCCCAAGTCCCTGTCTTACTGATCTGTTTGATCATCAGATTATAAAATAAACCACTCTGTTTATTGTCAATGACTAATACTCCAAATAGTGGCCTCTTTTTGGGAAGATTAAAACATATTTTTCAGTGCATACACTATCTATCACCTACTTTCTGTGCCTGTTCCCTTGAATACCTGAAGACCCGGTTGGATAAGGTAACCTGATCCAATGGTAGGTGACCCTGCCCATGGCAGGAGGTTGGAAGAAGACAGTCTATAAAGGTCCCTACCAAGGGATGGTTTTTCTGCTCTATTCAGACAATGCTACTATGTTCTTTATTTAGGGTCTAGAGATCATTGCCAGGACAATGAGTCAGAGCAGGGAACTGAACCTGGTGAAAGCTAACCCAGTCAGGAAAGAAAAAATAATAATTTCCAGTTGAATGGGTGTCCTGGTTCCCCATGTCATTGCATGAGACATAGTGTTAGCAGGAGCGTTGCTGGAATTAGCTTCTGATTAGCTGATTTTTTAAGCAGTGGGCAAAATAGGTGGTGGAGAGGAAATGAAATAGAAAAGACATAGGCCAGTTTTCAGGTTGGGCAAAATTCTATATGTTTATATTTGCAATTCCAGCTCCTTTTTCTCTCTTCAGTACAACCAAGGTGAGATTCATTAGCCCAAACCCAGCTGAATAATTTCAGGGTTTACATATACACAGCTGAGAGAAAATGACACTCCTCCAGAGATATACAATGCCGGATGTGTAAAGTAGGTCAGATGAACTGGAAAGAGCCTATAGAGCAGAAGAGCCTGGGAGGACTGTCAGTGCTTTAGCTTGAGAAGTCATTTTTCTTGTAAGTACCCACTTCACTTGATCACGCAGGTTAGCAGCAAAAAGAGGTCAGATTTTTGACTTGCCTAATCTTAAGCATCTACAATATGGATAACTCCAGCTGAGCTGGTTCCAGTTGGACCATCTTTGTAGATAAATAGAGAAATGGGTACTTTTAAATAACATGTCATCCTACCTTTTTAGAGTTCTTTTCTAGAAGTGGGGTCAGTGAATCTCAGCACTCCACTGGGTGATAAAAAGAGCTTTGGGATTTTAGCTCAGACGTTGATGTCTTGGATGTGGTTATATTGTTCCCATTCCAGTCTTCCACTCTTGGGCAGTGACAGATGGAAAGGCAACAGAAAGCCATTCTAGATTCCTCTTTCTACACTTGAGGTGCACACTGCAGGAATTGAGCTGTCCCCAGGGCAGCAGGGCTGCTCACCACAGAATCTTCATGTCCTGCTGTGGGTATGCGGTATATATTGGGATTGTTATAAGCTCAGCAGAGAAAGTTTTATTTAGCAACTGGATGTGGGCAGCAGGAACGTTCAAAAGACACCCTAGAAGCAGATCAGAAGCTGCCATGCTAAATAGAAAACATCTGGCAGAAAAAATAGTACAAGAATCATGCAAGACCCTGAGTTAGTCAGTGGCAGAGGTTTGGCATCAAGAGGGGCATAATCAAGCCAACAGTCATAAACAGCTTTTGATTATGCCATGTGTATGTTGTAGATACCACTTTGGGATTATTACTTACTGTTGAATTGCTATTGCTTACACCAAATAAGTGTGAAATCCTTCTGACAGCAAGACTTCCACTTCTCTATTTGGAAAAACTGTGGGAGGAAAATGAGGCTAAAAAAGGGATAGATTTCACCTGGGTAATTAACCTGGCAGTACCTTTCACCTGCTTCCTATTTTCTGTCCATGGTACCTCTCTGGTTGCATTCTGGCACTTCATTTGTCCTTACAATATCACCCTGGATGATACCGTTATCTCGTTTGTTCTCCCTTTAAAGTTAGTGTAGACACCTCTCATGATGGGAGGACTTACCACCTGAGGTCCCTGCATCTCTCCACTGTCTGATGAAGTACCTGGAAGACAAACAACAAACACCAGATCTTTGCACTGCTGTAGTGAAGAGAGGTTATTTCTTCATTGGGTATATGAATTTCCTTTGTAGGTCTGTTCCAGAGAAACAGATTTCAGTTTACAGAGCTGAAATGGTTACGTTTTTTGATTCTCTGGGAACAGAATACCTGCTTCTACATATAAACGCAAGCAATTTACACCTACAGCGGTCAAAAATTTAGGTGTCAGTAAGGATTTGAGGATGCACAGCTGCCATTCATCTCACAGACCTCTACACACACGGTCAAGTGAGAACTTGCATGTCAACACAGCAAGAGGGATGTCTCTGTGGGGAATGCTCCTGGTCTCAGTCTCAGTGGGACTGTTCACCAAAAAAGTTCACCTGCAGGGCAGAAATCAAAAGATATCTTCAGACTTTGCCTAGGAAATGGATCACCATAAAATAAAATAAAATAAAATAAAATAAAATAAAATAAAATGCCAGTGACATGGCAGTTACCTGTGTAATAGAGAAAAAAAAAAAAAAAAAAGGAAAAAAATTAAAAGTTTCTCCTTTTTTTTTTTTTTTTTTCTTTGTTTATTTGTTTGGGGTAGAGGTGTAAGGGCAAGAAATTAATTGCATTCCTGGGGCAGAGGATGACTTAGTTTGATTCATGATTTAATATACATTTCATGGGAAGAAAGTGGATGGTCAGAAAGGAGAAATCTGCCTTTTCCTTGCTGCTTTTTATGTCAGTCAGAGCCTTATGGGAGGAGGAAGAAATTACTTATTTCCTGAAAACACCTGAGCTGGCTCAGTTGGGAAAAGCTTCTGGAGAACAGGGAGCAAACAGAGAGGGAGAGAAGCAGCTGGCCAAGAGCCCAGGGCACAAGGATAGACTGGGACATTTCCTGAGGGGAGTTGGAGGCTTGCCTCTGGCAGGGAACAGAGCCGCAAAGAAGCCTCAGAAGTGATGGGAAAAAGAGGACTTTCTTTGGGATTCAGAGGGGATGGGGTTCCTGCAGGAAGTGACAGGAGGTGGTGGGAAAGCAAGACAGAGGCAAAAGGACCTCCCACAAGTCGCACTGTGTCTTTGAATGGCACAGTGGGGAGGATTCGTTTGCAAATCTTTTCATTAAATATCTCACACCATCTGAATTTCTCTGTTCAATGAGATACATTGATGACATGTATTAAGAATCTAACCAATGAGATCGGGTCTTATGTCTTTTGACATGTTCTTTTCAAACAAAAACAAAAACAAAAAAGCACATGCTCTGAGCAGTCTTCAGGCTTTCACTAATCTAGGGGTCTACCAGAGAGCTCAGAACCAAGGCACTTGCCAGAAAGTGAGAAATCTTCCTTCTACCCACCCACCCCCACCTGCTTTTCTCTTGGATTTATGAAAGGACCTGAATGTAATTTTTCTACAATCTGTTGGAAGGGGCTGAAGAATGATATGAAGTCTTCTGGGGCATTCCCCAAAAGCTGCACTATTTAAGAATAGTCAGAGAGAGAAGAGGGAACAGGACAAGGGCTATCAGTTGTGCTCACTGTAGTTGCTTTCTATTTTTTTTTTATTTTTTTTTATTTTTTTATTTTTTTTTTTATTTTAGAAACAGGAGAGCTAATATAAACCCTTATTATCATCCCTTGGATCCTAGTCTGAGGTATCTAACATGGTCCTTGCACATGAAAGGTACCTGTGCTTCTCCTTCTGGTCAGGAGCTGCATGCCTGGAAACATGAATGTGTACTAGAAAGGATAGGGGTAGTCTGGGATGACCATCAACTTCTCCATGAAATCATCAATGTTTTCAAAACTTAGGCTCAATGAGTCCTGGGAATTCATACTAGAGATGAATATAGTAATTGCGTACCAATTAGATGGCTACCTCAGCTGTCAGGATTTAGGCAAAGGTTATACCTCTGTTTGTATCTAGCTCTAAAAACATTGAATGTATGACTTTCTGGACCTTAGTTCACTGGTTCATCCTCTTTCAGCTCATCATTTTACTTCCAGTTATTTTTTTAGACCACCAGAGGAAGCCCGACTCTGGCAGTCTCTTCAGTAAAGGGACTCGAAGAATGTCATGACCCAGTTCTTTTTGCAGCAGGAGGTAACAGTCACACTGCAAACAAAACTGTATACATGTCCAGTAGTCCTCTGTAACCGTGCATGAACAGAAGAAGACTGGTTGCCTACTGAACATAAATGTCCCTGTTTACACCAGTGACATCACCCCTGTTAGCTGTCTCCTCTAGGGACTGGCCAGATCCTCTCTTTTCCACAGGTGTCAAGCCAAGAGAGGACTGGTGGTTGGTGAAAGTGGTGGGACTCCTTTGTGTGGTCTCTGCAGAGTCCCTTTCCCTTACAGAAGTGTTCAGCTGAGCTATGGGCCTGAGTCGGCCACACAAATCGGGGCAGGTCTCTCTTCTCCTTAGCCACTAAACGAATCCATAAAATAGCCTGTTGACTCTGGTTTTCTGAGCGCTTGGAGTCAGGAAAAGGACCACCAACAATTTGCAGCAAATAATGTGGAGTGTACGTTTGAGAAAAGGACTATTTTGCAGCAGCACATAAGCTCTTAATGTCCTTGGGAAAAGCCAACATAAAGCATTTTTATTGCAATAATAAAACTTGAAACTTGCATGTGGTGGAAGAAGGAAGCAGAAAAAGGAGTCTGTGGCAAGTGCTCCTATGAAACTGCTGCACAGGCTACGGAGCAAAGAATTATCAGAGGTGAGAGAGATAGGTCCCAAAAGTGGCTGCTTTGGAATAACAATCTAGGAGTTCTTCTGAATCTAGTAGATTCATTGGAAACCACATCATTGTTTTCATGGAACAGGCTGCCTTCTCAAAAAGCTTCTTTAATCAGGGATAAAAGGAAACATTTGGGGAAGAAAAGAAACAACTCCCCCTAAAAAATATGAGGCAGAAACTTCAACAACATGTTTTGGAAAAATATTCTGTCATCTTGAAACTTCTTGTTTATTATATCTGTTTAATCTTTTTATATTAATTTACATTGTCTCATATTGCCTCGGGTGTCATGCACAAATGCCTTGCTACTGCAAATGGGTGTTGTAACATGGCCAACCAATTTTTAGAATAGTGAAATAATTTTGTTTTACATTCAGAGTAATTAGGGACAGCTGCTTCTGAGTACAAATACAAACATCCTTTTTATTTCCCCTAGATAATTTTCTTCTGTTCATCTTATGTTAGTTAAGGTCCCTGAAAACCGAAAAAGAGAACCAAGTAACATTTTTCAACTTGACTTTAGGCTAAGCAGATAGGAGAGTTGTATAAGGAAGAGTAGCTGCTTCTGGTACAGTATTGAGAAGTTTATTCATGAAGTGAGGTGACCGTAATAAGCGAAGATATACAAAGATGCGGGAGGGGAAATAATGAATCTTGCATTCTGGATTAAGTGTATTATTGGAGTTCTCCTGGCTAAGAAATGATGTGTATTATTTCAGTCAATGCTAGGTGTGAAAGCAGCTACTCCCTCCTGGACTTGAACTAGTTCAATGAGAAGTGTTTTGGGGCTCTATGAAAAACCTTGAATAGTACCATAAAAATGTACTGCATATTGTCTGTGCAGTGGTGTGTGTACCATAAGGCAACATGTTTGGGAACTCTTTAAGGACCCAACAGTCTCTGTGTGTAATAGGAACAGAGGGTAGGAACTGCATGTACCAGATTCACCCAGGTTGCCTATGTCCCATTATCAGAATATGGTGGGGTTCAAACACAAGACCCACACGCTGCCAGCTCAAGTGAGGGCACATCAACTTCAGAATTACTACCTTCTCCCAATCATTTTTGCAACCTATCTCTCTAATTCTTGGGACATTCATTGGAATCTAGACTACAATCTTTTTCTCAGTGTTGGGGTCCTTAGTACTTTTGTATTGGGGCAACCAGTAGAAATTTATTTCCATCATACAGTGGCAGAAACTCTGTAATAGCCCAACTGATTGCAAGGTTTGAAAGGAAAAACATAAGCCTTTTTAATTTTTTAGATTTATTTTATTTTATTTTTTAATTTAGGATTTTGTAATTTTTAGATTTTGTAATTTTTAGATTTTTTTAATTATTATAAATTATTTATTTATTTGGTTCAGTTCTGCCCCCCTCCCCCCCCACCCCTACCCTGTCAAGAGCCCACATGGACATACACATAGTGCAATTCTTCCCATCTTAATGGGGACTTTTGGGATGGCAGGATTCATGAGCTATTTCACTTGAGGATAATGTAGCTTGCTCTTAAGGCCCCCTTGTTAAAAATAAGCTGCCGTCCATGTGGTTCTCCTACATAGGGAAACCAAATCCTTTTGTTGGTCAGCTGGAAATCTGCTCAGCCACCTGAGATTCATTGTGGATGAAAGTGTTTACAATGCTTGGTGTAAGTATCTCCACTCAAATGTCAGCCAGGGGCCCTGTTAAGTCAACAGGAGCTTTTCCCATTGACTCCAGTGTCCTTTGAATGAGCCTGAGGTGGTGAATGTTTCAATACTTCGTTGTGTGGGAGCCTGATTTTGTAGTTAAGGCACTGGTGTGGATACAGGAGAATAGTTGTGGTGGGTCCCTAACCTTTACAATTAAGGCAGAGACAGAATGAGGTGGACATGTGATTTTCATCTTTTTGTCAGTTTAAAATTAGATTATAATAATTATTATTATTATTTAGGATTTATTAGTTACATTGATGACTCAGAAAGTAAAAATATATATATATATAGGTTTTGTTTAATTTAGAATGATTCGAATGATTCATCGTTTTTACATGGCAAATTTTTATTCTGATTTCTCAAGTGAGCAAAGTTTCTGTGGATATATTGTGTCTGTGTGTCCTCCCATCTTAAAATTCAATCTCAGACAATTTAAGAGAAGGCAAAGCAGGTGCTGAAAGCTACAGCATTTTGGCATTTTACCATTCTAATTTGTTTTATTAATAATAATAAAAACATATTCTAGGACACTGAAACATATTTTATGGTTATTTTCAATTCACAGAGTTTTGAAAGATACAGATGTCCTGTGCTAGGTTTCCTCCTAACTGACAAATTTCCATTTCTTGAAATATAAAATGCTTTCTCCTGATGGCATTTCCAGTATTTAAAAAAATAAAAAAATGAAAAAATTATACATGATTTAATACAATCCAGGATGGTTTTCTGAGCAGTGGAAGTAAGGAAAGCTGCTTTCCTACAATTTTATGTCTGCTGGATATGTGACTTTGCTGTCTCAGAAGATGTAAGCTTTGGCTGTAACTTTTCCTGGGGTTGGACCATTTGCAGTGACTCTCTCCCCTGTGTCTTCTCTGGTACTTAAAGTTTAAAGCTGTTTCTTACTGAATATTTGTGCTGTGTCTAACACAATGGGCTCCCGACCTCTCTTCAGCCCTATGGATGTTATGTTAACATACACTGAGCTCGTGATGTCCTTGTTTTTTCTATTTTATTTTTTTTTTCCACGTCTATAAAGCAGGCTCTCTGCAAATCTAAACTTAGAAAGAAAAACATACGTGCTCTGGCAAAATTCAACAAATGTAATTGTGATGGGAGGACCCCAGGGGTTCCAGCCATAAACCATTTCAGAGTTCAGGAGTTTAGTCCTACAAATGTACACACACTTTACTATGCAATAAAAGTGAAACAAAACTAACAAACAGGCAAAACTTCCACTTGAGCATCTGTAGTGGTAGCAGATCCCTGAACCATCATCCCATTGCTTATATTTAAACAGTTTGTAGTTCAAAACAGACAACAACCTGTTTGTAATTCTTTCAGGGCTTGGGTGGATGCAGACATTTTCTCTTGACCCTCCTGGTCCTGTTCTTCATCTCCATCCCATGATGCAGGTCAGGGAACGTCATTTGGGTGGACCAAAGATTTAATTGCACCAGATCCAGGTTACATCAACACAGACACAACACACTTTGTAATTCCCATACAAAAGGTTGCACATGAAGATAAATGTCTCTTAAAGCATTATGTTTTCACAAATGTCATCTTCAGGAATTAGCAGACCAACACAGTACAGCTGGAACAATTATCTAAATTTATTTCTAAATCTAATTGTGGAGTTCACACAGATTTGAAGATATCCCACACTTAAAAAACTGCTGGAGAATTCCTATTAACATTTTTATTTAGAATATAAGATTTGCATTTTGTGTCATGCGACACTGTATTTGGTGTTTCCAAAGTTTCCAAAATTTATATGAAAAAATGGTTAAATTCCAATGAACCTCATGTTTGTCTTCAAATCAGCACCTCTCTATTGAGTGTGATTTTACCTCAACTTTTAATAAGAGTTCAAAATCAATTTTTAAAATAAATGCAAAATGAAAATTAACTTTTTTGAAATCCCTCTTCCCTTTCCCTTTCCCTTTCCCTTTCCCTTTCCCTTTCCCTTTCCCTTTCCCTTTCCCTTTCCCTTTCCCTTTCCCTTTCCCTTTCCCTTTCCCTTTCCCTTTCCCTTTCCTTTCTGTTTTCATTTGTTTTCTTTTCTTTCTACAGATAAGGAAATGCAGGTATGGGCACACATCCATATCTGATGCAAACATATACAGAAGAGGAATTCCCACAAAATAAATAAATGAAGAAATATAACAACAATAACAGCAGCAGCAGCAACAATAATATTAATATTATTAATAATGGCAATGATTATTATGATAATAATATTGATTATTATGATAATAATAATCATGGTAATAATACACAAAATATTTTTGTACATTTTTAAATGTAAAAAATAATTTTAATATTTTTATTTTTTATCCCCCAAGTACCTAGATTGAAAGCCACAATTCAAACAGAATAGCAGACTTTGAAACTGCAGCCCAACCAAGATTACTGCTGATGGAAATGGATTGTAAAACATGCTGAGCTGAAGCATTTGATTGCCTGATAGAGACCAAGGACTGATCCAGTTTTGTGAATGTACATGTGCTTTTGTACATGTGTGTACCTGCAGGTATCTGACCTTTAAATTTGAGTAGGTTTTTTGTGACCTAGACAGCATTCCAGTAGCAAACACCAAGTACCTGCACTGGAATCACATCCTCACCTGGCTTAACAGAGGCCAGAAGCATGCTGTTTGCCAGCCAGAAGTAGTTTCTGAGATGCACCTTATGAAACAATTGGCTGTTCCCTCCTGGTGACAGTCAGGACAGAAGAAACTACCAACACCTGTTTTGGCAGGGATATGAATGAAGTTTTTTCTCCTTCAGCCAGAGGGAGGAGGCAGAGGGAACTGAAACATTTACCTACATATGTTGGAGGTGAACAAATTCCCAGTGCAATATATTAAACCTGGAGTGCTTGAGCATGAGTTGGGAGTGATTGAAGGCGGGTGTTAGTGGTGAGGTTCTGGAGGCCTTTCCCGAATTTTACAAAATGAGCTGAAAGATACAAATGTAAATCCCACTGGAAAATTGCAACATCTGGATGGCAATTGTTCAGTTCAGTTGACAAATTGAAAAACAACAACAGCAACAACAACATTAAAAAAAAAAAAAAAAAAAAAAAAAAACAGATCAACCTACAATGTGTTTTCTTTGTCTCTGAAAGGAAATAAATCAAATTTTTCTTATACCAAACTTTTTGCTTCAGCATATCTTCAAATGACTTCTATAAAGTGCTGGAGGAGCACAGGCATTGGAATATAGAGATGCAGGATTGTAGGACCAAGATTCCAGCTGAATATTTCTGTCTTTGCACCAGGACTGTGCTGGTTACTACAGAATAATCAGTGCCACACATGTAAATCACACCTTCATCAAATCAAAGATTTCAAGTGTATCTGTACCACAATCTGAAGAAATTAGCAGACATATTTATGCATAAGGAGAAGCTGAATTAGTGAACTGTCTTCCTTGATTCCCTACAAATTATTAACCTGATCTGCATGAAGGAAATTAACTTTTCAAGCATTTTTCTCAATAGTTTAGAGTTCTCATAAATTGTTTCACATATATTCTCTATTCTGGAAAGACTCTCTTACCAGACTTTTTTACCTAAAAAAAATGTCTCCTTTTCTCAGCATATTTTAGGCAGGCTTGTAACAGTACTGGCAAGTCTCCAAGTGTTTAATTTGGAACATGATACCTTTCATTTAAAAAAAAATATATATAAAAAAATAAAAAAATAAAAAATAAATGTCTAGCTGAAAGATCAGAAGAATTTACGCTGGAGCTGCAGTGAGCTGCTCAAGGGAGAGTTGAACTCCGGTGAACAAGCCCCTGAGGGCTGGCTGAAAAAAAGCAGTTTAATTCATTCTTGTTCGCCTTTTAGTTTTGGTATAAAATTGCAAGGCTGAAATGGAGAAGCCATTGAACAGCTGTTTGCTGGAGGACATCAGCAATCCAAGCCATCCCAGGACCTACAACTAATGATGTGGTCTCTGCTCCCTACAGGTCACCATATGGGGAGGGGGCATGAAGGCGAGAAACCAGCCAAAAAAGAGTAAATAGAGTTCAAACCATGTAATACTCTTTCCTTTTGGCATCTGTTGGCCCTGACAGGAACCCCTGTCCTCTGAAAAGCTGTTGTTGTTGCATAATCAACAGCTAACCAAATGGATTCCCCTGTACAAAACAAAATGAATACATAAAGAATTTCATGCAATTTGATCTTTCTTTCTTTTTTTATTTTTCTATAATACTGAAAGCATCTTTTTCTTTAAAAACAAACAAACAAACAAAACAAAACAAAACAAAACATTCTACTGCAATTTTCTATCTGCCCACAAGGAAAAGCTTTACATCTGCATTTGTGTTTGCAGCTTTCCATCTTCCTTCCCTACCTGAGGAGTCTTCTTTCACTGGTAATCCTGGTTAGAGAAATCAAAATTCCTCTTGGGTACATAAGACTAGCTGTGTATAGAACCTCAGTCAGTGTTTGTATGCAGAAATACAATGTCCCTATGTTAACAATATGTCAGAGGTGAATGATGGGACAATGACTGGAGGTCTTTGCTTTTCCCTTCAGAGTTGTTGGGGGGAAAGCAATGGTATCAAACCAACCTGCAGCCATCCCCCTGGACTTTTCTGGAAGCATTGGCTGAATTTTTAGCTACGATATTCCTTCTCTTATTTACCTTCCACTTTGTTAAACTTTTATTGTTACTATTTGGCCAACCAAACAGCTGAGAGAGGGCTGATCCCAAAACTGTTCTGAATGAAGCAGAGAGGAGAGCCGATGAATAAGAACAACTTGCATGAATAACAGATTATAATGTGGAGCTCTTTGTAACTACAGACACATTAACATAAGACAATACCAAAAATGTTTTCAGTTATATACTGCTTTCTATTCGGGGATTTTAAAGCATTTTACAAGTGTTAGTTGCACCTCAGAACAGAGTGGAACCACGACAATTACCTGTTATACATAATGATCAGCACAGAAAAAATAAATTAGACACCAAACCTACAGTCTGGTTAAAGGAAGTCAGTGTCTCACCTTCCTGCCAACACTGAAGGACTTAAATATTGTAACCTCGAGAATTTTCAGTACTTAGAGTTCAGTACATGGTGTAATGATATTAAATCAGTCAATGCTGTTAAATCAATTAAATAGCAATAGCAACAGTAACATTAATAGTAATAAATGGGCTGAGGTTGCTCTTCCTGAAAGTAGATTGCTCTATAGACAGTATATGTCTAGTTAGTGGACTGTGGAGGCAGCTAATGCTATTGTAAACCATGTCTAATCAAATGAATCTTTTTCTAAAGGTAACAATTTCTTTCTGTCAATGCTAAAGAGGAGTCTGAAGAAATTTGTTCAGTTAAAGAAGTCTGAGATAAAATATCATCTACCTGAGGTTAGATGAGATAAAATCCATCCCCGGTGATTTCTCTGAGCTTTCAGGCAGGCCCTCACTGCAGAATGCAATAATGTCTTGACTATATTTTGTCAAATTAAGGAATTGAACAGTGATTCCCATGATTTAATTTTATTTTAGGACCAGGAACGGTGATTTATTCTCCTTAGAGGACCTTGTTCATTAACTTAGGAGATTTCCTATGTGCCTGGACCCTCCCTGGTAATATGGTCATGTGAAATTCCTGGCAATCACTGCCTTTACGGCACATTTTGCTTTGTCCCAAAGGGCCTAAACATCCTGTTTAGTTGTTACTGTGACACCTCTGAAGGAACTTTAGACCAGTGAATTCAATACAGCTTAGGAAATGTAATCTGCACCCTCTGTTTACGCTAGGCTTTTCTATAGTCAGGCATGATTTAGTTCCAACAAATATTTTATCCCTGTCTGTTAATGGTGCATCAGGTCCTAAGAGTCCTCCATAATGCATTGAACTCTGCTCACTCAGCAGAAGTCTCTGGTTTCTTGTCCCTTAGCTATATGAATTACTAGATAGTTTCTGTTCTTATAGGCATGGGTTTGTTGTTGTTGTGTTTGTTTATTTGTTTGTTTGTTTATTATTTGAAGAGCTCAGTTTCTTTCAGTATGAGATGGAAAAGAGGCTTAGACACATCTTATTACAGACACTTACGAAGTGTCCCATGAGAGGACACAAGTTCTTATGAGAGGTAATGAAAGCGATGATCATCTTTGGGAAATTTAATGGAGATATATGCTTTAGGAGAAGTAATGTGAGCCTGAGATTCCTTTCATTAGGACCATGATTCAACTGCCCACACAGGGCCCTTTAACCTGCCCTCGAGTATACATCTTCCAGTTGCCTTTCTAGGCTTAAAATAATCAATTTCTGCTTAAAATGAGCACTTAATGTTGTTATAGCTATGGCTTAATCACAAGATCATAATATAGAAGGGTCCCCTGTACACCCTTCAAATTTCATATGGCTTTAGATACATATGTTAAGACAACTGAATCAGGTCCTGAATCTTCTAAATCTCTCAGATAAATACATGGATATAGACAGTAAATTAAGGTACCTTCATCAATGAGAAGAAATCTACCCTGAGACTTAAATGCAAAACAGGTGATATCAGTCATTAGACTTTTCATTGTTTAGGAGAAGAGCTTTTCTCATTTGTTTTTTTCTGACTATCTCTTGTCCTCCACATAGGTACGTTTATTCAGGCTTTTGCAGACAGAATTCATTTTTGCTTTGAATTTCATAAATGATCTATGCTTTTCCATGTTTTGGAGAAAAAATTACATTTCATCCTTCTTGTTAGACAATAAAAATAATAATTATACTAAAAAAGGATCACTACTGCTTATAATTGATTCCTCCATCAAAATGCTGCAAAGGTCAACTCCTAGCAAATTCAGGTCTATTAGCTATAACTTGTACAGGGTACTAGGTCCACAGCTGAACTGCAGCTGAACTGATCTACAATCCTTTGGACTTCAGTCTCAGGTTAATCTTCCTGTTGCTTGAGGGGTCTTGATCTCTGTAGTGTCAACAGATGCAGTTGTTGAGATCCAAGCTTGCTAAAGCCACTTTCACTGCTTATATAAAATAATAATTACTTATATAATTATATATAATTATAATAAAATAATTATTATGTTACTAATTCTTTCAGTATCTCCCCTCTTTGTCCTCTGTGCCCCATCTTCCTTTCACCTGAAATAATAACCTTTGGACTCTTAGGCCATTAGATCTTTCAATACACATATTTTTTCCCTCTTCCCTCATAAAATATGAACATACATTCACCTAACATGACAGAAAAACTAAAAGACATTCTGTATAACACTACCTTTTTATTTATTTTATTAAAGGACCCATTGTAAAATCATCTGTGTCACCATACACAGAAGGACAATAATTAATATAATAATGGCTTAGTCATATGGAGGTCTAAGCCATTATTACACACACAAGAACCAGAGGGAAAAATATCTAGACCAAAATAAACAGATAAATAAAAACACAGAGAATTAATGAGGCAGGGAAAACTGACATTATAAAGCAAAGAAAAAACTGCTTGGAAGATTTCCACCGTATACCTGAAAGGGTCACATATTGCCATAGGATCTTACAACCAAATGTCTCATGAATTTTCTTCAGCACGCAATGCAGGTCAAGGAAGCTGTCAGAGTTATCATCTGGTCAGTAGATCAGAATATTGCAATGCTCAGGACAGGAGAGACAACTCCAAAAGAGGCAAGCCAGATCCTGTGAAAAACTCTTAGTAGACGAAATTATTAGGATTGTAGTTTTATCCACAATTTAAAGGCATTAGGGTCCTTAGTTCCCACCGATTCCAGTACTTGTTTGAATCAACTCTATAAAGGAATAATACCTGAAAAAATATGTATAAAGACATCTGAGATACTTAATTCTACCTTTTTCAGATTTATATTTAAACAATATGGTCTACATATTTATAGAACCTGGCTTTGGTTTTTTATAATAAATGCTCATCAACTTCTCATTAAGAAATCCGTTTGTCCATGCCTCAGAAGAAAGAAACATGGAGGTTTTCCTACATTTGAGATTCCTCTACCTGAGAATGAGGCTTTTCAGTACCAGAAAAAGCAAGAAAAACCTTGCAGATGCTTCCACCAATCTTTAGTAAAAGGAATAAACTGTAGGGATTTGTACAGTTTTGGAATGTAGACAAGGGCTGCTATCTAAACAAACACTTCTCTCCTGAACTAAACAGGGTGTGATCTCACAGGGCATCCTCTGTTCCATAAACATTTGTACAATTTTGCCATGAGCTAAACATGGCTAGCATGATGCAGACTATCAATGAATTGCAAGCGATGTGATGTAGTAGGGGGTTAAGTGTGCAAGGAGAAATACAGCACAGAGCAGCCAAATCCGTGCTCATGTTTAACTTAGTAACTTCATTGTGTATCTTTTGACTAAGACACATCAAATTCACAGACTTAATGAGACAATCAGGCCCACAAGATTCGCTTTGGAGACATATTATAACATTTTCCAAGGGGGAGGAGAAACATGTAATTACTTTGATAGAACTAATACAGATTCAATAAGCAAAATGCTGGCAAATATTTAACCACAGAATCTGGAGAAGTTAGCAAAAAAGACACTAGGAATTATTTAGATATCAACAATTATTTAACCACATCGTTCTAGAGATCTAGTAAAAAAAAAAAAAAAAAAAAAAAAAGGCAGTACCAGTTAATCATAATGTCTGTAATATCAACACAACTAGCAATTTGGCTTCAGAATTTAGAGAAGCAAGCAAGAAATACCATCCCCTGATTTCCCTGCAGTGTGTTTACCCTTTGATGTAGAACCAGGCCTGAGCTCATAGCTTTGTTCCTCATGAAAATGATGGCAGATTTTTTCCTAGCTGAAAAGGAGGGTTTTCGTTTGAGGCAAATGCTAAGGAATCAGATGACCATTGTTTTTAGTATTTTTCATGTATAATAATGTCCCAGACTAAAGTCTAAATTGATTTTTCTTGTTTCTTTTCTGTGCATTGGGTATAAATGTAAAAGAAAAGTGTTCTGTGGTTAGTTAAATGATCTGGTTGCTAGCCTGGGACTTCAACGATACAAGATCAACACCTTGCTCTGCATGGGTGTTTCTGGGTCACCATAGCCAAATCACACCAGCTCTCTATGCCTTCATTCTCCTGAAGAATGATGAAAGTGTTATCTTGCCTTGCAGATCAAGATAATAAAGATCATGAGAGATGTGAAGTGTACTGTAATGGAAACCTGAGAAATATCCAAGGAAGTTTGATTGGAAGATGGCAGTTGACCAAGATAAAATGGCTCCCAAACCAGAGTTAAAATTGCATCAGCAATACTTTGGGATGAATAATATCCAAACCTGCCAAAAACATTTGAGAGATTCCCATTAGGAACTTATCTTTTATTTCAGTTGAAGGTCTTCAGTTTATATGGCCTCTGTGTTAAAACGAGGCTTAAATCCCCAACAAAAGTTTGCAAATATGATCAGATAAGCATTCTGAGTCAGATATGCTGACTTGCACTGATTACATATAAAGAGTTCTGTGTATCATGTGGTTAAAAGAATGATGGAGAACTCAGAGCGTGGATTAAGTATGCCAGCTCCCTTAGGGAGTTGTTGGGAAATGAACGCAAATGGTTTAAAGCCAGGGAGAATTAAACTCCTAAATGCTTGATTCAACAAAACTCATTTCAGATTGCACCTACATTTGGAGCTTGTTCAATTCCCCTCACTGCAAAAATTTCCATGTGGAAAGATCCACAAGGCATTTACATTTCTAGTATGGGATGTATGTACGACAACCCATGTCCTGGCAGCAACAATTAGTTCAATGACTTTCTTTACAACAAGATCATGTGAAATTTGTAGTGGGGGTGGTTTTTATCTCATTTGCAGGTCTCGATTCATTGTGTGTCTTTATAACAGACTGATTGCTGCAAAAAAGGCTGCCAGGGAGAGGCTGATGACATACTTCCTTGCACACCTTACACTCTTACCTTCCTTAGCACTTTGTTCAGGGCAACATGATTGTGGAGGCATTTTTCCTTCCCACACCCTGGAGTGACACAAAACCCATATCTGTAAAATTGGTATTATAATTTCTCCACAGAAGGTGCAGAAATGCATCTACTCCTTGAAATTTCTACTCCTTGAACAGAACAGGTAAATTTTAAATGAAAACTGTGATGTTCAGTGTGGTTGGTAAGAAAGGCTGACCATCTTGCCAACCTCAGTGATGTTTGTAAAAGAAACATCCTGAAAAGCAGTGCTCCAAGCCCATAGACTTTCCACTTGTTTGAAGAATCCTTCAGTCTTTGTTCTATTTGGAGTAGGAAAGGAAGATCCACACTTTGAAAGGTATGAAGGGCCCCACATACTTACCATGGTCTAGAAGACAGTTAATTGCTGAAGTATTTACTTTTGTGTGTGAATAGGTGCTTAGCTCCTTAGAGGACAGCATGTAACTCCCTTTCCTCTGTATTGTCTACTCTGCTGTTTTTATAACTCTTCTGATAATCTTACTCTAAGGCTACTTGGAGTCCTACTGACCTTCCCTGGCCAGCACTAGTACAAGGGTAATAATAATGTCATGCTAATAGGAAATAGCAGGCTTGGAACTAGCCATTGTGGAAACTCAGCAGGACTTTCAGTGAAGCAAAGAGAAGTCATACAAAAAGAGACATTGTCTCCTCTTCATGCCAAGACATCCTTCCCCTCTGGCTCCACCACCACCTTGGCAGTCCACCAGCATGGGAGCAGGATGGATAAGCTCTGCAGGCAGCACAGCTAACCCAAAACAAGCCTAGAGATTGCTTTGTTACTGTTTGACTCTGCCCCATGAGACTTCTGTTCCCCCTCTCCTTCCTCTTTATCAGATTACTGTCTTCTCTGGCCCACAGCACACAAAGAAAGTATCCTCCAATGATGACTGCAACGCTCTGTTCCCCCTCTTCTCTCTCTGCCACTTAACACAGTGCTCTTCTGTCAAACACTATTGCTCCCAGATTAAAACAATATATGACAAAATGATACCCGCTGACTATTGACACTGGCAATTATATAAGAATTAAATGGGCTGTATGTTTTGGACAAGCTTCAAAGGCCTGTGGGATTCCCACACATGCTCAGAAAGCTGTGGGGTCCTTTTCAGTTCTCAGACATATGGCCACTTCCAAGCCTGTTATTTCCTATTAACATGAAACTATTATTACCCACTTACTAAACGCTTCCTGCCTATCCAGCCAGGAAAGAGAGAGTCCAAGATAACAGCATCAGAAACCCCAAGAAAGGGGGCTGGCAGATGGGTCTGTTTTCTAAGGAGCTGTGTGCAACAAGATTTATCTAACTTTCCGTTCCTCCGATGGTGGGTGTGGTTGGAAGAGTGATGTAATTTCTATCAACACTGGCTGTTTAGCTAAGCATCTGTCATAACAAGTGTGCAAGCCTGGTGCACCAGCCCAAGGTAGTGCACATGCCATGGGAAAAATCGTTACTACTTAACAGGCAAGTATTAACCCTGCAACAGTCCACAGACTCCCCTTTGGCTCTTGCTTAATGAAATGTTTTGCAATGCTAACACCAAGTTTATTTAGATTACTGCATTGATTCTGGAGAAATAAGCTTCTAAGAACTGTCTTTCCAATATTGAGATGTGAAGGACAATACAGGTATTTTGTACGATGTCCTTCACTTCAGCTTTTGAATATCGTAGAAGCATTTTAAGAAATGTCATTGAGGACAAGAAAAATGTTAGCTTTTTTATTATTTTTTTTAATAAATTCTTAACTGCATCCTGTATTTTCTGCTATATTCAGATTCTTAAGTCCCATTAAATTTGTGTGTGTGAGGGCAGTTAAGAATGAAGATCACAGTGAGATGACTTTTAAAGCACTTTGTGTTTCTGTGTCTTTGTACCAAACCTACCAGATCTAAGCCATTTTAATGACTCTCCATTTATGTAGCGCTTAGGGATCATTTATGTAGAGTTTAGGGATATGGTTTAGTGGGGATTGTTAGCGTTAGGTCAGAGGTTGGACTTGATGATCTTGAGGTCTCTTCCAACCTAGAAATTCTGTGTGAATCTGTGAATTTAGATCCATGCTTTCAGAAAATGCCTAAGAACACAGTGAAACCTTATAACAGATCTTAAAGCAGATCTTGAAGTCCATCTTCCTATTTCTTCTTACAAGGGAGCCTCCAGCCTTAAAAATAGATAGAAGTATTCTCCCTTATCTATAATAATAATAATAATAATAATAATAATAATAATAATAATAACAAACAACTATTATAATAATAATAAAGTATTATTATAATAATAACTATAATAATAATAACTATAATAACAATAATATATACATATATATATATATATATATATTATTCCCCCCCCCCCCAAAAGGGCTTTTGGGTTCAGGGAGAGCCAGGCCAGAGCTGCACAGCAGGGGTGCCGATGTCAGCTTGGAGGAGGACCCAACGTGGTTTTAATCCAGGCCCCTAATTATGGTTTCAGTGGGCTACACTGAGTCTTTCTGCCCAGGGGCTGCTTATGGTCAGGCTCCTCAGAGCACATCGTCTCATCCCCTTCTGAACCACACAGCACAGGCTGGATCACCCCTTGCACTCCCACAGAGCCAAAATTCATGCCATTGCCCTTGGTGACTCTGAGCACATCCCTTCCCAGAGGCCAAAAGCCTCCCTCAAACAGCAGGCTGAGACCGTAAGAGAAACAAGGCTTCTCAGCGGCTGCCAGCCCTTCTGTTATTCTGTGTTTCTATTCTCGGTCTTGTCCTCCCCCACGTGGACTGTGGGGATTAACCTGGATTTTGTCCATGGGGCTCCAAAGCATCGTGTTTACCAGACCTCTCTCAGGTCACAGTGCCTTGGTGGTACAAACTAAAATAAAATGCAGCCTGCTGATGTAGGGAACAAGGGAGAAGATAGAAATGTCACCATAGCAGTGTCCGCACAGAGGGTTGAAGCACATGGCAGAACGATCCGTTTAATATCTCAGCCTCTATGCGGACATGCAGCCTGTTCTTGAGGTTAACCATCTGTTGCATGACAACCCTGTTATTACTGCCTTTGTTATAGGAAGACCTTGAGTCCAGGTGAAATCAGGCTTTGCTCCTGGCACCAGCAGGAGATATGTGTAGCAGGACATGGTCGCTCTCAGCCCTCTCCCCCTTCCCCTCCCTAGCATCCCAGGGAAACTGGCAGAGAGACAAGGATGAGTCGAAATCCACTGAACCAAGGTCATTTGAGGAGGAGTGCCTAGCACTTCCAGACCCGGTACACACACCAATACCTACCACGCCAGGGCACAAAATCTTTCTGAAAGTGCTATTGGGAATTAGATTGCTGTCACCCTGCCTTGACTGCTGCTTTCTACCAGCAGTACCACCACTCCATGCATCTCACCCTCTGAGCAGATGCTAATACAAGGCGAGAACTGATTTGTGTAGGAAGAGCCCTCTTGCTGCTTGTTCGGTGGAGTTTTCTCTCGTTTGAGTGACAACAGTCTATATGACCCACACCAAAGCCTCATTCTTCTTGGGTGGGCTTCAGTCTTAAAGGGATACATTTCCAAAAGGGATTTAGCTACGTGATGGCTGAAATCCAACAGACATTGCTTTGAAATTGTACCCAGTTGTATATATACCACACCACTCTTGCAAACAATGTATATCTCCACGTGCAGAACAGATCATCCAAAATAATGCAATACTGCCAGAAAAAGTGGTATAATGATTAAAAATAAAGCTTATCTAAAACAAACAAACAAACAACAAACAAAAAACTTATTGATTTCTCTATGAAATATCTAGATGCAAAAATCACATTTAAAACATGTGAACTGTTCTTTGCTTCAAACCACAGTAACTTGAAGGGAAATCATGAATAGCAGCAATTAAATCCAGGTCAGAACAGAGCCGGCCCTTCCATGACCATATCTAAACAGTAAATATGACTGCAATTACTGCTTTTTATCAAATGCTGCCTAGTAATCCTCATTGTCCCAGAACTCACCATGGATTTGTTAAACAGACATTGCTACCATCTTCCACTGCTCCTGCACCTGCTGACAGAGCAAAAATTTCTGTGTAATGAAATGTATTTATTTATTTATTTTTAAACAGGATCACAGTATCTCAGAGCTGTTAGATTTGGCTTGGACTGTTGGAGATTGTCTAGTCCAACCCCACTATTCAAAAAAAAGCAGGGTCATCAAGAGCAGGTTTCCCAACACAGTCTAGTTGGGTTTTGAGTATCTCCACAGATGGAAACTCAACAACCTCTCTGTGCAACCTGCACCCAACAACTCTCAGAGTAAAAAGTTTTTTCTTTTTTTCAAGCTTACATGAAGGAAATTCCATTTGAATAGAACAAATGAACTATTCTATTCTATTCTATTCTATTCTATTCTATTCTATTCTATTCTGTTCTGTTCTGTTCTGTTCTGTTCTGTTCTGCTCTGCTCTGCTCTGCTCTGTTCCGTTCCATTCAGATCCATTCTACTCTATTCTATTCTACTCTATTTTGTTCACTTTCTACTATTCTAAACATTGCTATTTGTAAGCAATACTATACCACATGCATACATCCATGCATAGTTACCATGAATTTGAAGGAACTAGTCTTTCCTATTCTGTGAGATGATGAAATCTTAAAAAGCTCTGTTTAGAGATATGTGTAAAAACTTGCTGTTGCTGAATCTCTTCCTTAAATCCAGAAAATAACAGAGAAATTAAGTAAATGAGAAGGACATTGAAAGAGCAAAGAATTTTCCAAACAGTAACCAGTAAAATGTGGAGATAGACTGGTATCACTGACATCCACTGCAGAAATCCTTCCATTGACTGTTTGGGGGCTCTTTTCTTTTTTCATTTTCTTTTCATTTTCTTTTCATCTTCCCTTCCCTTCCCTTCCCTTCCCTTCCCTTCCCTTCCCTTCCCTTCCCTTCCCTTCCCTTCCCTTCCCTTCCCTTCCCTTCCCTTCCCTTCCCTTCCCTTCCCTTCCCTTCCCTTCCCTTCCCTTCCCTTCTCTTTTTTCTTATTTTTCTTATTTTCTTATTTTATTTTACTTTTAATTTCTTTTCCTTTTTCTTTTCCCTCTCTCTTTTTTTTCTCTCTCTCTTTTTTTTTTTTTTCTTCTTATAATTGCTATTATTTTTTGTGTGTGTGTGTGTTTTATTTGTTTTACTTTAGTTTTTACAAAAGCCTCTGTCTGGAAAAGGTGCCTGTAATGAGAAACTTGCATCTGGAGGTTGTCTGTTTGCATCCAGAGATCACCCCCCTCAGCAAGGGTGAAACACAGCTGCCATATATGTAAGGGAACCCAGAGGCAAAACTTCCCTTGGCAACACATAGTGAATGTCACTAGCATTCCCCTAGAAGCATCATGCTTTGTTTTGTTTTGTTTTTAGGGACTCAGGAGGCCACTATTCTCTTCTTCTATTGTGTGCTATCACCGCCCCCCCCCCCGCCCAACAGTATCCAAATCTTTGCAGGTTTCCAGTGTTTCCTGAGAACATAAAACCCTTTCTGAACAAGTTTTGTTGTTGTTATTATTGTTGTTTGTTTGCTTGTTTTGTTTTGTTTTCCTTGGAAGGTGGTGCTTGCATTTCAGTTTGTGCTTGCTGGTGAGACATCAGGATCAACATCTGTCGATTCCTACCTAGTATAGCTCTGCATGAAGGGGAAGACTGAGGAAGAAGTGGCTGAACTGAAGACTGTTGAAGTTTATGGAGCTAATAGCTTCTGGATAAAATTCTAAACCTTTAATGTATTTGCATGTTTATACTTGGAGACAATCACATTCTCACTCTAGGCAATGAAACCATAATGTTCCTTCTGCAGACTGACAAATGCTGTTAATGATACTGACAATCATATCCTATAGAAAGAACTCCACCCACTCCTCCTTCTTCTTAGTATAAACACTTCTTTTACAGCTCCTGAGGCATTTTGGCTTTTAAAAGAACAAAAGACTGTTACAGGCTTCCTGAAGCCTTGACACTATTGCAGATGGGGGTGTATTATTAACTCCTTCATTAACCAATTCAGTGTTGCCTTAATATCCTAAAGTTTTTCTCCCATTGATATCTGGTGGAATCTCTTCCTGAATCTAAACTCCGGGTAGTTATTTTAATGTCAATACCCTCTCTTGGTTCATATACTATTTTTTTTTTTTTAATGTTTTCCGTGTTTGCATCTGGTTGTATTTCTGCACATCAGTTATGGTCCCTCTGAGACTGAAGTCTACTGGGTTATTTAAACCAACCTAGGTCAATTTCTTTACTCCATTTACTTTTTACTGCCCTTTAACTCACCAGGGAATGTATTGGCTCTTCTTATTGCCTCACCTCCCTGTCACACAGTGCTCGTAGCTGAAAGCAAGGTGATAATCTGCTCTTTGGGCATATAGGGAGATAATTTCCAAAGAAGTTAAGAGACTTTCCCAAGGTAGATCACAAAGTATGTGGCAAAACTGGCAACTGAATTATTGAGAGTGGTTTATTTGTTTGCTCTTTCAATCAGAATCCAGGACTCCACACCAACACTGCTCTTTAAAGTAAGGCCAAGTGAAAGAAAAGGTACAACGTGAGGTTTAAAATGCTTTCCAAATGTAACCACTCAAACTGCCTATTTCTCTCCCATGACTGAAAATTAGTTGAGACTAATCCCACACTCTGAGCTAGTCATCTGCAATTGAACCCAGCTGCTAAACTCTACCATGCTTCTTTGAAAACCCCATGCACAATTTTCCCATTTATAACAATAGACTCTGAAATTATCTTCATGGTTTACTAGCACTGTTAAAAGTCTTTCTTTTTTTTTTTTTTTTTTTTTTTTTTATGTACTGGTGTACTGGAAATTAATAAGAGTTAGAATAAACACCTCATCCCAGTAAACTGTATCCTGTATCCTCCTCAACTAACAGATGACAGTGAGGACCATGAAGACAGGACATGAAAGAATATTGTATAGGGAGTTATTCTAATGACACTCATTCAGGGTCTGAAATGTATCTCTTTATGACAAATAATGAAGTCATTAAGCCTAGAAAGAGGACTTCAAAGACTTAAAGGTATTTATTTTTTTTTAACCATTAGCAATTAATCTGATAAAAAATACATATCATGCCACAATTAGCTTCATTGTCTAAAATCCTCCATAGGAAGTGAAAAGAAGCAAGTATATATGCGATAAGACTTATTCATTCCTTACACATCAGAGACAGGTAAGATGAATTCACCTTCAGGAGAATCTCTGCCCCTTTCTTATGATCATGAATGTAATAATGGAGATCTAGTTAATGAAGTCTATAGAGAGATTAAGCTCACTCTTTAGGAGATGCACAAGTGTGGTCAGATGAATTGTTCTCTGGACTCTTGACGGGATCACCACTGTCTATCACAGGATCTTGGTCACTCATGTCACATGGGGTCCTCTACCTGAAAACACCTCTAATGACATCTCAGGTACTCTGGGAGGTTTGAAATATTCCTATGTGGCTCATAGATGGGAACTGGACCTGTAGGAGACCAGTGCCAGTCTGAACTGAAAGATGAGCCAGAAGGGATACCCTGAAGCTACTATATGTATATATTTCAATCAAAAAGCTGAATTCCATACATATGGTGCAACTTTTTTTTTTTTTTTTACTTTTTTTTTTTTTTTCCCCTTAAGACAAGCCTAGATAATACCATTGACTGAAGAGATGTACCATAGCTGGTGCTGCAGGTAACAGGATACTGTTTTAATTAAATGTTTATGTACAATGTGTAAAATAAGAGAGACACATTTAGGTGTTCACAGGCATTTGAGTGTTTAATTATCCACTTAGCTTCTCTATGTTCCACTTTTTCTTCCCATAGATACATTTTGCACCCTCTCAATATCTGCCTTCAGTGGCACCCATCTGTTCCAATGGGATGTGACATGATAGTACATGAAGCTCAGACTCAGCTAAGGGAATTCAAAAATCCTCTCCTAAGCCTTCCTGAACTCCCTTAGAGCCTTTAGAAAAGTTGGATTGTTTGTGAAAAGGTGGCTGTTTATTCTCACTATGCTTTTTCTTCCCTTCTATTTTTTTATTTTTTTTTTAATCTGTTTTTATATGGATGTAAAATGCAGGTCTTCTGATGAAATAAGAATGGCTATGAAAACCCACAAACCTATTTATTTGGAAATGACCCAAGCCCGTTCCAGTCTATTACAATCTATTGGGAGACAAGTGCTGGCAAGTTTCTTCCAGATACATCATCAAATTAATGGCCATCAGAGGCCTTTCTTGAAGCAAGAGGGGAGAAGGTGAAAGTTGCAGACACAGGCAGGACATAAATAATATAACTATGGCAGAAAACAAACCACCATTTGTTGTTAGTTATCATCTCTCAGCTTGAAAGTGACAAAAAAACAAACAAAAGGAATTTGTTATGTACATTGAGGTTGGAGAAGTGTAGGAATCATGCAGCTCTCAAAAACATTCAAGGAAATAGGCATTTGCTAAATATATGCTACTGCCATAAATTGGTATTTCTGCCTGCTCTTTGCTTATTATATCAAAGATTTTGTTGACAGAGTGGGAAAATTCAGGAAAATGAGTGACAGAAAAAAAAAAAAGAAAAAAAAAAAAGAAACTTTTCTTTCCCTTTCCTTAAAATTAATGAAGGATGAAGCTATCCCCAAACTGAAAGGGTGGGGTTCAATAGGAAGCCAACAGACAAGATGCCAGTAAATGTATATCCAGTAACCTTGGGGTGGGGCTTTCCAAAGTGATTGGTGAGCAAAATACTTCTCACCTAACTTTAGCTGTGGAACGCCTCCAATGGGAAGTCCCCAGGCACCTTCAGGGGATGGCTCATTACTTAAGTGTTTGTGAGAAGCGGGTTGCTATTCAGAGGTACATGTGTTTGACAAAACTGGAATTCTGTTTAGACCGGATATCTAGCGGTTAGGTGACAAAAGTTAGGCAAGGTGATTCTCACCTTAATTGAATGACAGACAAAAGTTAGGCAAGGTGATTCTCACCTTAATGGAATGACAGGCAACATTTCCATGGGTGCTTTTGAAAGGTGAGTAACAAAAACAGAGCTGGGCTTTGTTGTCCTCAATCAAATAATGAAGTCTGAAAACCCAGCGTGTCAGCATGCATGGATGCTCTTAGTGATCCGTAGGAATGTCTTATGCTTTGAACAGTCCCCTTGAGCCCAGAGAGATTACCATGATTTTACAGGAGTGAATTCCTTCAGATTGAAACATGAGTGTTTATTTTGTCTGGGTAAGATAGGTCTGTATCAATGTTTGTATATTTACTGCTTGATTTTCTGAAAAGGGAGAGAATGTTGTAACTATATACAATGCAGACAGCTGAACTGCAGCACATTCAAAACAGTAGATAAAACTTCCTAGTTTATGTTATTCTTCCTAGTTTATAATCTTCCTAGTAGATTAAAGTTCCTGCAAGTGAGTGAGTTGACCACATGTCCACTGCCATCAGCAGTGGACAAGGGTGAGACCCTGGGTGCCAGTGGCTGTCTCAGATGGCATGAGACATCTACATCTGGTCAACCAAGTCACTTTGCTGGTCAATAAAACTAATGCATGTCAGAGGGCAATTCTGATCACCACCTATACTGGTCAGATGAATTCCCACTCATTGAATTAGTGAGTGGCCCACCAAGCCTCCCATACAAAGATATGAGACACCCTATAGTATGTAAGACTTGCTCCCAGTGCTGACAGATATGACACAGGACCTGCCAGGTAGCTGTACCATTCTGGAAGAGCATCTAAAGATCATTCAGTTTTCAACCATGAAAAGAGTTTCAAATAGCATTAGATTCCTGTTTCTGTGTCACTGATTACAGGTACGGATCTCCATTAGTGATAATAGGACTGAGTTACCTGTCTTATGAAGATCTATGTACTACAGACAAAAGATCCCCATACCGCATGTTCTTTTGCAGCAGGAGACCTTACAATGACTGAAAGACAATAAAAAAACTACATCAAGTTAGATGAGATGAATAACAGCTTAAAAGTCTAGGCTTTTAGCCAAACAAGCTTTTCTGTGTTGTGACACTAATTTAAAGTAACTGTTTCAACAACCTGAAAAGTTTAGATTCAAATTCTCAAGAGAAAAAGAGATTTGGGGAACAGGGAGAGGATTGTTGTTTCTTCCAATTATTGCACACGGAAAAAACATTAAACCAATGACTTTTCATTTAGTCTTGAGTTAAGGAATAATGAAAGTAAGTAATTCATTGAGAGACTGGGAGACAGTTCACAAAGCACAGAACTGCTGGAAAAGTATATTGTGAGAGCATTTACCAAGATTGTGAGGCTCCTACTCAGAAAATCACATCATGGTGATCTTCCTATTTAGCCTCTTTGCTAGTGAAGAGGGGTATGCAATAACCATAGAACTTGTATAATTTCAGAGTATCTGTTTGTTGCCAAAAAAAAAAAAAAAAAAAAAAAAAAAAAAAAAAAAAAGATAAAAATGTTTTTACTGTATTTTGGAAAAAAAAAAATATAAATATATATATATATGTTTTTTTTAACCATAGGACTCAGATATAGAATATTTGTTTGTTTGCTTGTTTGTTTTTAACTGACACTAGTTTGATCATGTGTTGAAAAACCTAATTACAAGGAAACACTCTGAACTAAAAGGGTGTAAGTAAGATTTGAGAAGAATTCATCTGGTTCAAGATATATTCATTGAAAAGTGGAGCAATAAAGTTAAGAATTGGCTCCTGTGTCACCAAATGACACTGTGCATTCAGGGCAAAGTTGAATATAGCTCCACTTGTGCTCCTGACATAATAGTTGAATTTTGTGCTGGTGTAACTGAAAACAGAATTGATTGCATTTTCTCTCAGGAATCCAGTCTAGAAAAGAACCTCCTACAAACTCAGGGCTGATCCAAGTTAATCACAAGTCACAATAGATAGAGAAAGCAATAAGCAAAGCTCCAGATGAAGGAGGGAGAGAGGCAGAAGATGAAACCTAGACTAGTATTATCCCACCCTAGAGAGCTCTGCACATCTAGCCGCTGATTGCAAGTATTTTTATCAAGGATTACATTTCTTACTACATGCTCGTTAACTTTAGTCACTCCATCTGCGTGCTTCACCTGGGGGGAGTGGTTGGTTATTCAGGAAATATGGCTGCTTCGCTTTTCCAGATTAATGCAAGGGTGATGTGGCCCAGCAGTGCACCTGGCTCATGGATCTGTAAAATGCTTTTGAAATCCCACCAAGCGAAATGAGCCATGGAAGTGTCAGTTACCTTCACTGAGCATATAAGCAAACAGGTATGAAGTTGTGAATTTTTGGAAACTCACTAACAGCTGAAGCCTGATGCCTGTAGCTGTTTCAATGGAAAGCCAATTTGTCCTGCTTTTATATAGAATTTAGAAGTGATATTAGGCAACTCTGGCCAATTCATGCACTTATTTTTACATGTTTCATGCACAGTATCAGCAGGTAGTTTCCTGTACTGATTCTTCAATCAAATGACTAAAAATGGTTAGTACCAATAATTGATGCAATGATCAGTTAATCCTCCTATGTCATTAATGTATGAATATCAAGCAGTTTCTTTAAAAATAGTACGAAATCTCTGAAAATCTCTCTTTTGCTTTTTCTGTCTTTTAATAATATGGAGAGCTTCAAGCCCGTGTTCCCAAATCACGCCCTGATGAAATGCCAAGGTCTGGTTTCACCATGCATATGATTCTCATTTAGGAGACACATATTTAGATGAATCAACGTCAAAGGCTCATTTAAACACAGCAATTCTGCAATGAGCTAATAACTCATGCACAACAAGGTATTTCTTTTGCTAGCTCTAAACAAATTATGAATGTTAAATAAACATCATCTTCTTGCTTAAACTAGTCAGATGCAGAGGAAGCAACCGGCTGCTTTTAATAAAAATATTGTGTAAAATGAGAGAGTCACAGATGGTAAGGTCTATTTTTTTGTTTTCTAAAGGGTGATTTTAATTTTGATTGAAGCTTCGTAATTTCTTTTCTTATTTGATTTCCCTAAAGCAATGTTCCAGCAAACATAGTTTTCCCAGTTTGAATACTTAGGCTGTGCTGAAATGAAATTCTCATCTGGAAGAGTTTTTCAGTCATTCATATAAGATGTGATCCAGTGCCCATCAAAGTCAATAGGATTCTTTCTACCCATTCCAATAGGCTTTGGATGAAGTCTCTGGGGTTTGATCTAAAGCCCAGAGAAATTACATAGAGATCTTCACGCACTTAAGAGAAGGTGGTTGAGACTCCTTCATTCTGCCCTGCTGGAGTACTTTCTGATGGAAGTTTCACCCAAATAAAGCATTCAATTTAATGGAAAATTATGTTTAAAATGTCTCGGCTTTTGAACAATAAGAAAAAAGTTGTTTTCATATCAAGTTTTGTAGTTTTTATCCATCTATATATCTGTCTATTTATCTTTTAACCTTCTGAGGATGGAAGAGGGAAGAAATTAAAGAAAACAGTGTTTTTTTTTGTTTGTTTGTTTGTTTGTTCAGTTTCAAAAACCAAGAAAATAAACCACTGAACCAAAATACTGATTTTCACAGTTCTTTATTTAATTTAAAACTAATTTACAGCAGGAGAGGACAAGCAAGTATCAAGCACATAGAAAGTAAAGATCATATGTAAAGCACATAGAAAGAAAGAAGATCATTTTTATTTTAGACATTAAAGAGTTCTTTTTCAAACTGTAAATTAAGGTCTAGCAAATTTCTAGTGATGTCATTTTAAACCTGTATAGCTTTTCCCAAACCATACTCTTGATCATACCTGATCATTATTTTAGATGTAGCATGAAGGAGAAATGGTAGTGAAGTACATATCAAGGACTGCAACTGCACTCACTGAGATATTTTAAAATAAAGTTGAAAAATGCTCCTGTATGATTTTTTTGGGGGGGGAAACATATAAAAGCGATTAAATTTCTCTGTTTTGAAAAGTGAAATTAAAAGAAATAAAAAAAAAAAAAGAAAGAAAGATACAACAACAAAAAATCCCCTTTAGTCAAATAAGATTTTTATCTGATAAACAATAAAAATATTTATCAAAGTTTTTTGAGTTTATTGAAATGAAATCCCAAAGCTCTTTCAGATATTGACATAAGCTTTTTTTTTTTTTCTTTTTTTTTTTTTCTCCAAATAAATTGTTTTAAGACAAATTTTGAGATTCCTTTTTAAGATAAAAAATGAAGTTTTTTACCATAGAATTTAAATTCCTGTTTCAGTTTAGGAAACTTATCTTAGTTTATACCTTTCCTAAGCTATAAACTGGAATTGGATATGAAATGTAATCCTGACAATGAATTTAAGCCCTATAATGCATCATACCAGTGTGATGCAGAATGCCTTTTTGTACATCATGGATATTCAACTTCACCTCTCCATAAAACTGAAGGATAAAAGAAACTTTCTTTAGAAAAATAAAAGAGTAAAACAATTACCAAAACAAACAAACAAAGAAAACCAAAAAGCAACCAAACCAAACAAAAAACCTCACTAGGATTACACATGATGAAGTTGATGAAAATAGGTTTTGGGCACATCTCATCTCATTAAATCTAGAGACTCCTGACACTGACTTGAGGGATGTATGGAAGCTAAACTGTTGGGGTTTTGGACCAGGATGATTGCTGCCTCTCTGTTCCTGGTGATGTAGAGAGGAAGAAATGCCAGAGCATCACTGCTGATCCTCCGTCACATCACCATTAACCTGAAATATTCAAATCTCATCTCCTTCATGTTGGACTAGATGGTTTTAGAGGTCTTTTCCAACCTGAATGTTTCTATGATTCTGTGATTCTGGCTCAGCAGTACTGTGTGCCTGGTCCTTTAGACCACAGGGTCCAACGTACCCATGTACCAACCAACTGCTCTTCTTTGTACTCTTGGCTATAAAAGCATTTTTTTGCTTGTGCTTTCCAGGCAACAGTATACATTTAGCAGACCTTTGATCTTGACTTCACATTGTTCTTGGTGTGACTTGAACGAGGTGAGAGTGGGGCTGTCTTTAAGACTGCTCTGTTTTTATGAGGGTTTATTCGGCTGGGCTACTGGAAAGCGATAGCTGTCCAAGTCTCTAGCTGGAAGATAAATGGAGATAAGGAGAGAAGATTGCATTTATCACTTTTCTAGTCTGAGGTAATATGTGGGCTCTCTAACTTCAGCTAAAGGAAAATAAGTTTGTAGCAGTGATGCTGAAGGAATAAATCCACCACCCTAGATCAAATACAATAAGGTTTCTCACTGTAATACACACAAACAAATGTGAAACAAATTCTAGCCTTTTGAGAGGAAAAAAAAATCGCATATTTTAAGAAATAAAGCACCATTTTTAAACGTCAGCTTTTTATTTTGCATTTAATTTATGATTCTGTTTCAAGTTGCCACCTAAAGAAATGGTAATTAGTAAACTACTTGCTGTTTATCTGAGAGAAAAAAAAAAAAAAAAGAAAAGAAGAATAGAAGAACCATATTTTATTTAAAATGAAATTAAATATTATATATATGCATTTTAAGACACAAAAAAATGCTTTGTCCTTGCAAGAAACATTGGCCAGGAGCAAAAAAAATCTTGATGAAACATATTGAAATAGCTTCAGTAATAAACACATGTGCTTCTATTGGAGTATACATTATTGTTCTTTTACAGAATATTTAATGGTCCCTAATGACACAGAGGAGGCCTTGCTCTGCTGGAGCCTAGATCTTTCATATCAGGAAAGAGATCCCACCCAGAATCAGTGCATTAGTAGCTGAAAGAAAGACATCACTGAGAAACAGGCTCTGATCAGGATATTAGTAACCAGACAGAGTGAGCAATGGGGAACCCAGAGGAGATGCCCACCCTTAAGAGCTCAGACAGAAAAAATGTGTGTCCTAAATTTTATTCCCATGAAGACTCATCAAGATAGTCTGGAAGCCAATGTGTATGAAACTGAAATGTCCTTTCTCCCTTCCTGCCTTCGTAGTTAGTCTGAGCATAATTTTCTGTCTTGTTATTTATGGCTTTTGGTAATGTAGTGAGAAGTGAGCACAGGGGCAGGAAGGGCACTTCCCCTGCTCACTGCTTCTGATTGTTCAGAGGTGCCACTCCCAGTGGTATTAATCAGAGCAAGACCATCAGAGCTTGGCTCTGGCTCCAAGTGAAGCAAGATCCTGCTCTGTTGCCTGGAAAACATCTGCTGGGGTGGAGAGAAGGAACAACAAACACAAGAGAGAGGAGGGAAACCTGGGACATGGAGGACGGTAAAAAGCTACAGTTGGTAAAAAGCTACAGACCTTTCAAGGTCTGATTCAAAGCCCCCACTGAGTCAGTGACTCTATTGACTGAAGTCAGAAAGCTTTGGACCAAACTCAGGAAGGATGTTTATCCAGTGCTAGGATTTTTAACCTGTGGATTGTAAATTTGTAGCGTGTTATCATCTGGAATTGCTAACTAACAAATTTAAATCAAACATCTCAAAAGGAGGCTTAAGTTCAGTAAAGGATGTGGGAGGTTAACTCCACATGAAAGCCTTAGAGATCAGTAAAACAGAAAAAGCAGACCACCATCACAGAGCATTTCACTGTCTTCCCTGCATTGCTTCTCTACTACATTACCACTGGGAGCTTGCTTACAACCCATTACCTCAGAAGGCCAGTAGAAGAAACTTGTCATGACTTGTGAAAAGAAAAAGAAAACGTTTCCAGAAATTTGGATGGAGGTTTACCTTCTTGAGTCTTAATTCAGCCAAGAACTGCATTAACACAACTACAACTTTAGCCTATACAAGGAAGTGTCAATGGGCAAAACCACACAAACAAGCAGACAAACAAGACTGTGAGAGGATACCAGAATATGGATCAACTCCATTACAATGCAGGACTAGTTACCAATTTTTCTATGGAGCTTTGGATACTGTAGTCAGGATATAAAGACATATGTAGAACACACATAGACATACCAGAACACGGCCTAAGAAACAATAGTGCTATCTACACAGTTACTTACTTTATTTGGCTTAAAGCTGAATTTTCTGGATGGTCTGTCCACATGAATGCTCTTGAGTCAAAGTGACCAAAGCAGGACTGTTTCAGGGATCATTTAAAAACAGTATTTAAGCTTTTGTGTGTGCTTTGGGAATGCTCTGTGTATGCCTTCAGGCTGGCCCATGGTATAAGCCTCTATTTATCCCATCTGCTCTTGCAATATTTTCTTACGACAGATGTAAGGGAGATGGGGAGCTTTGGTGTTTCCCAGAAGTACCAAGTATTCTAGAGGGAACAGGGACTCAGTTTTTCTACTCTATAAGGCAAAAGCTCACAGGCATACTCTGAATTTCAGGCTGTTTTCCTAAACTAACTCCTTCATCAGCACAAGAAAATCTCAATTCTCTTTTTATGATAGTTTGAAGATAAAGATAATTAACTTTTTATCCTTGCATTACTTAGTGGCATGGTTATTACATCAGGAAGGCACAATTAAATTCTTATTAACATACTAAGAAGCAGAGGCGATTATAATACAGTAATCCTGTAGTTGGAACCACATTTTACATCTTTGCTTTTCAGAACTGCATGTAGAGATATAGCAGGCTTGGAGTAAGTGAGGTTTCTCAGCACCATGATCCAGACAGACTTATTGGGGTCTAAATAGATGAAGCCACATCTGAATAGGAGTTCTTGTGACAAAATTTTCACAGAATGGAGGTGCTTCCATTATGGAAGTGCTGTTGTGAAGATCAGCTGTCAATTCCTATGCCACATAAACTTCATTAGGAAAGGAGAGTCTATGGGAACAGTTCCTGTGTTAAAACCTTGTTCTGGCATAGGTTTAAATCTCTGTGTATTTGGGTTTATGTGGCAAGGGTTTGATAGCAGAGGGGCTGCAGGGGTGGCCTCTCTGAGCTGAGCCCAGCAGTTGCCCCATGTCAGATCAGAGCCAGCTCCAGCCCACTCCAAAAGGGACCAGCCTCTGGCCAGAGCCAAGCCAGAAGTTCCACTGCGGTCCGTGGAGAGGCCCCTGGTGGAGCAGGCGGTGCCCCTGCACCCATGGGTCCCACATGGAGCAGATCTCCACGCTGCAGTCCGTGGAGGAGCCCCCGGTGGAGCAGGTGGATGTGGCCTGGAGGAGGCTGCGGCCCATGGAGAGCCCCCGCAGGAGCAGACCCTGGGCCGGAGCTGCAGCCCATGGGGGATGCGTCCTGAAGCAGTTTGCTTCTGGGGGATGGACCCCATGGGACAGAGCCATGTGGGAGCAGTTCTTGAAGAGCTGCAGCCTGTGGGCAGCCCCCGTAGGCTGTTTGGAAGGACGGCATCCTGTGGGAGGGACCCTGCATGGAGCAGGGGCAGAGAGTGTTAGGGACTGGCTGCAGTCCCCATTTCCCATTCCCCTGCGCTGCTCAGGGGGGAGGAGGTAGAAAAGGGTAAATGGAGGAAGGTGTTTTTATTTTACTTTTAGTTCTCACTGCTCTAGTCAGTTAGCAGTAGGCAATAAATTGCATTAATCTCCCTTATGCTGAGTCTGTGTTGCCTGTGATGGTAATTGATGACTGATCTCCCTATCCTTAATCTCACCCCACGAGCTGCTTTTTTCCTCCTATTTTCTCCCCCTGTTTTGTTCAGGAGGGGGACTGACCGAGCAATGTAGCAGTGCTTCACAGCCTAGTGGTATTAAACCTTCACATCGTTGCAGGTGGAGATCATTCTCCCACTTCACATCTCCTTTAATGAGCCTGTAGGAGAAAATCAGACGGAATTTTGATAGTATATGTCTATCTTTTAAAAATCTCTGGCAAGTACAAATGGTTTACAGCTAGGTATGCAGATGTCTGCATACTGCAAGGTGAGCACTGAAGACCTCATGAGACCTCTAAGCAATGCTACTGTGACAATACCATACAGTCCAAGGCAAGTTTGCACTGGATCAGCTTTGAACGAAAGCAATTACACTGATGCCAATTCTCAACTCATTCAATCTGAATTGTCCTGGCATTGCCTGATAGAAACATACCTGGATTTATATGCCAAAAATCTTTGGAAGGAATTTACTGTGGAAGTTACAAACTACTGAAGTCACATAGATTCCTGAAGTTCAGCTTTCTTATAGCCACTGACAGATGGCCAGACAAACGAGATTGGGAATCAAAATTCCCTGTACAGTTAAAGAGTGCTGGTAGATGGCATGAACTCGCTACTATTGGACTTTGGTATAAGGGACAATTTATTGTACCAACAATTTTCAGGCATTAATATTATTTTTGTCATGTCTATGGCATGTTTATGCAGTCTGCAATGCTTGTGTGTTCATCCTCTTGCAATACTTTCTGAATCTTTTGGTCAACTACCATCAAATTTGACAGAAGGCAGGGATCTAAGGTTCTTACAAGTATGATGAAAAATTGGAGTTAGGAAAGCGAACCTACCAGTGCTTTAAACAAGACAAAGTGTGAACTTGTCCCATACTAAACACCAAGAAAACCACAAAGGCAGAGGATAACACAAAATCCCTAATTTCAGGATTTCTTTTAACCTGAACTCATGCTTTATTAGACACCAAAGATTTCAGCAAAAAGGCCTTCTGCTAAAGGAAACAAAACTTCATCTGTTTCATCACTCAAGTCTTATTAATTCTCTGGCTAGCAATATTAATTCTGCTTTTTCCTTTCCCTGTTTCTCTTGACAAGTATTGTTTGGCTCTGCAACTTTGTGTTTGATCACTCTCCCCTTTCCCATTTCCAGAGTATCCTTGAATAACGGGTCTTTGAACAGCCCTCCATGAAGCAATTGCCCACGTACTCTGGATTTTTCTGTTCCAAATGGATTAGAGCCAGTTTTATATTAAATCAAGTGCCTTTTAGGATTCCCCCCAACTGTTCTGTACTTCTGGAAAGCTATTTCTTGTCAGAAGCCCATGGACTGTGATCATTCCATGCTTCAAGTTTTCTCATACAGTTTCCTGAAGAGTCATATGGACCATGAACCGAAAACAGTTACTGTGCTGATGGACATCTGGTTGGAGTTGATACACTTAACACTGCCTTCTTAGTACACTGAATTCAAGCACAACACAGTTATGATTCTCACACAACCAGGCCCATAAGGGCCTCTTAACTTTTTTTTTTTTTTTTTTTTTTTTTTCATTTAAAACTTAAAATCA
Organism: Aythya marila; assembly: GCF_965140915.1. Lineage (NCBI taxonomy): Eukaryota > Metazoa > Chordata > Aves > Anseriformes > Anatidae > Aythya > Aythya marila. The sequence goes on along the minus strand of NC_139043.1, from coordinate 2,595,318 downwards.
AATGAATGGCTTTTGAGAGATACTTTTAGGAAAACATTTTCACTTTTAACTAGAAACATTTTTTATTTTTATTTTTTTTTACTGTCAACAACAAATTGTGGTTTTCAAAAGCCAAAACTCTTTTAAAATTGAGATTTTTGTCTTTTTCCTTAATAAAATTAAAACAATTCCTAAACAGAGACCCATAGCCAAATGAAACCAGCCCAGAGGTCTATTTCCATGTTCCATGGCCAGCAGCGAATAGCCATATTTAAACCATGTAAATGGTGAGGTTTGGGGTAGTCTACCTGCTGACAGAAGAATGTCTCACCACTACAGGCCACTGCAAGTGGACTGATGTGTGTGTTAGAAAATGGTTTATAAAGAACTGTGTGCAAAAGCAGAGAAACTAGATGGGAGGTAGATCCTTCGTCCAGAGTTTCCATATCTAGCCCTCTACCTGCTGCAGTTAATCCAAGCTGAGGCAATGAGCATCACGGGACTGAAATACCTTTCTCTCGGTCTTCCCATTGGCATTAGCTTTGGAAAACAGTCAGACCATCACACAGGGAGGTAACATACCAGCAGTCATCCCTTGTGCTAATAGGGGACTAAGCTTTCTCCAACCAGTCCAACCTACCTTCAGTAACACAGGATAAATCTGCTTTCCAGTGCTTTTTGGCTCTTCCCTCTGCAACCACAGTCACTGGATAGATGGTTGAATGACTTACTCTTTATCCCTGAAAATAAAAATAAATCTCCTATATGTGTGTGTGTGCATGTAATCTTCCCTTTATAGCACTGCCTGAAGGCTAGCTCTGTCAGGCTTGAAGTCTTTAAGAAAATCATTTCTAGGATTTGAAGCCACCCCACTCCTGCTTACTGGGGTGTAGCAGACAACTGCTCTGATCTCATATTTCACTTTGCCTGGATTACATGTGGTATGAGTTCAGTAAGAAGGATCACACAAGTTCAGCAGTGTATTATGTTAGTTCAGCAGTGTATTATGTTATGTGCCAGACTTTAGGCTCTCTATTAGTTCATGAGAGTATATTTGTCATGGCGAACCAGTGATCTTAGTCCACTCCCAGTTATACTTGTGGAGCATCCCTGGATGAACATCACTCTTTAAAAAGGACAGTACAGGTGAGAAATATTGGGTTTCTCTTACCAGTAATTGTTATATACATTTATTTTATTCTTTCTTTTTTTTTTTTTTTTTTTTTTTTCTTGAAAGAATTGATGTCTACATGGCACACAGCCATGCAGCTCACAACAAGCACAGGGTCATCCTTAGGGCCCCATGTTTATGGAGCCCCTGTTGACTCAGGCCAGCCAAATATTTCCCCCCACCATTTTACCACACCTGCAATGACTGCCTGGACAACTTCTTTTCCAGAAGGCATAAAACATACCTTTCTTTGACTTATACTATGGTTAAAAGATATTTGTGGGCAGCTACTGGAGCCTGGTACATTACTGCTGGATGAGGGCAAGGTTTATGGATCCTGTTCCTGTTCCAAAGCGTCCTGTGGTGGAGCTCAGCTTGGGCAGGATTTGCTCCTCCTGGCAAGGACATGGAGCACATAGAGAAACATGTGATAGCAGACAAGTCATTACAGAAATGATTTTGTTGCTATCCAGATAATGTTAAACTCCCAGGCTTGGATGCCAACAGCATGAGGACTTAGTTCTGCACATCAATACAAACAGACCATAAGGCCTATTTTACTTTTTTGTTGTTGTTGTTGGTAGGAAAAAGGCTGAAATCAAATGAACAGTTTCTCCATGTGCTGTAGCTCTCTGTGACTCTGTATTTCACCCTGACTGCAGGCAGGGGACCTGTGACATCTGTATCTCACAAGAGAGTGCTGGTTTGTGCCTGCTGAAGACCTTACTTTATCTCAGCAACTACGAACACAACCTTACCTTCTTCCAAAAATAACATACTCACACACTGACACACAACAGCCTAGGAGTTCTCTTGGATGGTTTGAATTTCCTGGCCATGTCTGGAGTGTGTTTTATTAGTAGGTTCCCTCCACAGCCCATTTTATTCTGATTCACAGGTGGTAGGAAGACCCAGACTTGCTCCCTTCCCTCTCCCTTACTAAGTCTTAACATTAGGAGACAAAAGATCTAGTAAGGTCAGGTGTGTGGGTGTAAGACAACAACAGAAATAAGAGAAACAAAAGTGAAACACAGTTTGAATATGCACTTTACAGGGCTGTTTCCCTGGAGCTTTTAATACCCCTTTTCCAGAATCCCTTCAGTATTTTCAAGCTGTAGAAAGAAAGCTCCAGAGTGAAACCCCAAATTAGAGATGACCCCATTGCACTAAAGAACTTCCTTTCTGTTTGACCTCTTTCTGTGGAGCTACATATTACGCACAGATGAAAATGCCTGGGATGGCTCTAGTTGGAGCCAAGAATGCTGGACACTTAAAAGCAATTTCCCGTCCCTGTTTCACACCTAATCAGGCCAGGGGTGTGTGTGAACTATGTAAATGTTGTTGATGGCACTTTGCTTTTCCAGCTGCAAACAGACTGGCTCCTACTGCTTGAACTAAGGGCGATCTGGTGTGGTTGTTGAGACAGATTCCTTATCCTTGGCCTGGTGTGGACACAACAGGGTACCCACACATATCCTTTTCCCCTCACCCTGATATTCACTTGGTAGACTTTCACAGGTCTCCTCCCATAGTGACATGTAGCTCTTTAAAAGATAAAAAATGGCTTTAAAGACACATTGTGTAAGAGACCACCTTACTACCTGCCTTGTCAGAGAACGATATTTTGCTTACTGTTAGATGAGAGCTGTGACTTGGGTCCACACAAATTTATCCCATTAGGTATTTTGAATAATGTAATGAAATAATAGGAGATTAAATCCAATTTCATGGGGAGAGGAGGGGTGAAAGGGGAGTTGGGAGAGTCTGAGGGAAAGGGGGAAAGGGGCAGGAACAGAAAGAAAGAAAGGATTGTATTTTGAGAGGTAGTTCCATACCTGTCTTGCCATTGATTTTTTATGGATACCACAGGCAATGGATTTAGAGATGAATGGCCAAGATTTTTTTCAGTGAGGGTTTATCTCCTTCATAAACTATTGAAAAATACTTTTTCTAAATAATCTAAGTGCAAAAGCTAGGAAGCGTCTGAGACCTAGACAGCACACAAAGTTAGGTACATCTGAACAGTTGCCTAAACAGATATGCTGTGCGAGAAGGTGACTAAACTTCAATCTCGGTATGTTACCTGTAAAGGTAAGGGTGAGTCTGGGATTTCTGGTGCTGTATTTATTTGGCTTTGGATTGGCATTTGGACTTTTCCCTGCCATATCCAGGGAGAAACAGTCCCACCAATTAAATGTGGATAAACTAATGATAGGGGAAAGAAAAAGGAAAAAAAAAGAAGGAAGGAAGGAAGGAAGGAAGGAAGGAAGGAAGGAAGGAAGGAAGGAAGGAAGGAAGGAAGGAAGGAAGGAAGGAAGGAAGGAAGGAAGGAAGGAAGGAAGGAAAGAAAGAAAGAAAGAAAGAAAGAAAGAAAGAAAGAAAGAAAGAAAGAAAGAAAGAAAGAAAGAAAGAAAGAAAGAAAGAAAGAAAGAAGAGTACCAGAAATTAAATATTTTGGCCACTGAATGTTGTGGGACTAGAGTAAAAGTCTTCTAAACTATTGATAAGTTGTGGAATACTGCTTGAATCCTTGAGAAATATTCTTCAGGATGTTTTTACTATCACTTAGTCATTTAGGAGGCTAACTTGGATACTGGTTTGCTGAGGGAACATAGATGAAGCCCATCCATACACTATGAAATTTTGCCTCCAGACCTGACTTTGAGTGTCTGTTCCTACTGGAAGCTTGTCAAATGCATCTCTAAAAATTCCCTTTACTCCCTGACTACTTGTTGGGATAACTAAAGTATCAAGGGTGGAGTAGACCACACATTAGCTTAAAACTTCTACCGTGAGACTTTTTTTTTTCACACTGCTGGGTCCCAGCATCCATTTGTTTTCCTAAATAACATATATCTTGAGGCAGTTGGTACCATTCTGCACCCTCCTTTACTTTTGTTGGCAAGTTATGCTAGGCATCATTCTTCGAAGCTATCTTCTGGCCTCTCTATTTTAAAAGAAATTACTCTTCCATCATGAGACGCAACCCTTCCTTCCTCTGTTGACTGAGATTGTTGGAGCTAATGACTTCCTTCGGTGAGTAAGCTTAAAGAATGTCATAGGACTGCTGCTTGTATTTTATGCAATACCTTGCATTTAGAAATTTCACAGTAATTGATGCTCAGCTCTGAAAGTTTGAATAGCCATTTTTATCTTGCAGTTGAAATAGACTAAACCAGAATGAAAAAATCCTTTAAATGCTCATTGTAAAATAATAATAATAATAATAATAATAATAATAATAATAATAATAATAATAATAATAATAATAATAAATTTATCTACAACTATTGCCTCTTGCACTGGCCCCAGTTCTTGCAGTCAATAGTACAGCTTTGCCAGGTGTGAGTTCTTCTCTCTCTTGCTTTCTTGATGTCTCTTAGACTGTGGCATATTGTTGAGTCCTGTCTCTGTTCTTTTTTCACCTCTTTCTAATTCCCTGTTGAACTGTGAGGGGCAAGGAGCCAGCACCTGGCTCCAGTTTGGACTCCTTATAGTCATACTCCTTGCATGAACTAGAGTGGCCCTTAGGTTAGTTTAGTTTGGCAGAAGCAGGCTGGCCTTATCAAGAGGTAATACCAACTTCAATCCATTTTCACACACAGAATGCTCTGACTTGTGGATGTGATGTTTATCAGCAGTCCCCCAAAACCTGACTTAAAGTATTTTTCTGCAGCACCAAAGACCAAGCAAATGAGGACAGTGTTAGCTCAACACCTTAGCTTTAAACTTTTTCTGAATTGTAACTCCTTTGCATGTTTTGATTTTTGGCAGGTGTTCAGAGTCTTCATAGTGACTTTAAAAGTAGTGGCAACAGAAAGGGCACAAGATCCCCCATTTCCTCAGACTAGGCTTCAGGAACTCTGTCATCAGACATAGTGCCCATCCACCAATGACTTAAACATTCATCAGAAAAAAGATGCTGCCTCCTGCAGTCACTCTCAGCTCAATTTTCTTGTAAATCCTTCATGGATGCCCAAGACAGCCGTTGACTCCTAGGGATATTTTTGCTTGCTCTGCTCTGAAGGGACATGAAACCAGCAAACAGTGGCAAGAAATATGAAATCACAGCCAGAATATTTGAAATATTACAGAAAGCAGACTGATGAATCTGAAAGACTACATTTCCACCATGCAATAGTAAACATCAGCTTAACTGAGGTTGGAGAACAACCCAAGGACTTATTTTTAAGGGAGCTTTTGCTTCTGTTTGTGCAATTATTTGAAATGAACAAGTTACCCTTGGGAAACAGTGTACACTTGATTTAGAGATTTGTTTAAATGGAGTCTATCCAATTCCACCCCCAAGTTTTAGGCAGTAAGATGGTTATTTGTATGCAGTGGTGTATATATCTAAATGTGCATTGCTGCACAGATTTCAAGGTCCCGAAGATCCATTATAATCTACTTTGCTGACCTCTTAATTCGCATTGGCCTGACACTTTCTTTATACTGAACAATAGCTATAATTTTTGATTCTGGGCAGTGTTCTAATATTGCAAGATACGTTTTCATTTTAAATTAGGAAGAGAAGACTAGTTCCTCTTTCTTTAACTAAATGGAAATGCATCTGTCAAAATGTTTTCCTTCAACTTTTTTTTTTTTTTTTTTTTTTTTTAACTGAAAATGAAATATTTCAGCATTCCTTGAAACTGGAATGTTTCACTTGGATTTACTGATCTGACCGGAAGTATTTTATTTGACATTGATTCAATGATAATCTGTATTTTTTTTTTCACATTGCCACTTGGAAACTGCTGTAGTCCCAAGACTGCTGGTGTCATTATCACCTTTGGTACAGGTTTTATGGCTGCATTGTCCTTCCCATAATTCCATAAAGGCACTGTGCTATCTCCATCCTTGTGCATTTTCAAAATTGAGCAGTTTTATTCTAGCCTTAAAGTTCACCCCGAAAAGAAGTTATCCTTTGAAAAAACTGCTGGTTGAGAGACCACAAGAGATCTCTTCCAATATAAACTTTCCCATGATTCTGCAATTAAACGTCTGTGTAAGAGTACTGTATTTGCTCCTTCTACAGATCTGATAAATCTATTTTACAGACTTTGGTCCCATAATTGAGCTTCGCTAAGAGTATTCACATGCACAGATGCTTCTTTTGTTACACTCACACTTTCTAGCTGTACTTGTTCTGTACTTCTACTGGAAGGCATCAGTTCATGCTTCAAGAATGAGTACTTGAGACATGTTGCACACAGCTCCTGTTAGATTGACACAAGATGGTTTCTGCTGGCCCTAAAACACATGCAGGGTGTGCATGCTAAGAATGATAGAACCCCATTGTCTCCCAGTTTCTGCTCTGTGCTTCTCTCCCTCTCTTTCCTTCTTTCTTCTCAGTCATCTAGACATTTCAGTAGGGTATAGGAAAAGAGCAATCCCATAACTCCCCCTGCTGATGATGCCAAGTTTGCACCTATGAATCTGGCAAGAATGTGGCTGGATGATGTTGAGCCAGAGCTTTCTCTCTGGAGAATTTCCCAAAGTAATTCCATCTAATGGAACAAAAGCTCCAGAAAAATACCGTGTTTCTTATAAAACAGATGTTTTAATGCCTTGCCAGTGCCTAATAAATGGCAATGTATTCACACTGTCAAGGCTGTAAACTTAATAAATTACATTTAATACTGATATAAATACAGAAAACCACACTGAAACTAGATGAGAAAATTAATTGTCTCTTACATAAGAACAAAATGCTGGTATGGGCTTTCACCCAGGCACACATGGGTGTGTATCTGTATAGATCTGTATATACAAGTGAATGTTACCAATTAGCTTAACAGTTCTGGGTTACTCAGTCAAGACTCACCTGCAAAAAGAACAACAAAACAAAGCAAAACAGAGTTAGTAATGTCTGGAAGATTGGGTCATGTTTTGCAAATCACCTTAACATTGACAAATAGTTTTTACAATTCATCACATTCTTTTTAGCTTAAGCTGTGTTTGTATTGCAGAAGTAAAACAAGGACAAAAATATTTTAAGGTAAGTCTGATGGAGAAAAAAAATGGGGGGGTGTGCTCATTCATAGCCAGTACTTTGAGGGAGTCAATACTGATTGACTTCCTAAACACTTCTAAGTCCTGGCTCCTGAGACTAAATTCTTGAGACTGCTTCTCCATTATTTTGTGGTGTGTATACAAAGAAATAACAGTGACTGATAAAAATGGCTATTGTTCTGCCCAGCCTAAGACACTCCTGTTTGACGCTCATTTTACATGAATCACTGAAGTTTATTCAACCTCAAGATTAGACCAAGAGAAAGAGATCAATAAGCAATACATTTTATTTATTTATTTTTCATGCTGGAGCATGCTTGCTCCTGGTTATGTACAAGGGGTTGGTCATAAATTATATTTACAGTTCTCTCTGGTGCCTCCTGTGGTCACGGTGAAATTTGTGGATGATCTGTTTTAACAGCCACCTCTGCAAGCAGACTAAACCTTTCAGAGTCCAAGAAATTCTTTCTCATTGATTTCAGCACAATTTGGATGAGATGTTTCACATTTATGGGCCTAATTTTCTGCTGTTATTGATACCTTGGCAAAGTGTGTACCTAGATCTGTCTTTGTGGCCTGGGGGATATTTTATACCTGTTTGCTCTTGTTTAAAACCTCATAACAGCTGTGAAGCCATAAAAAATCAACTTCATCCCAAGTAAAAACTGGAATGCTGAAACTCAGCAACAGTTGTATAAGGGAGTAGAACATAGATCCTCTCCTTTGTCCCAAGACTTTGTGAGTACCAGTAACTCAGCATTTTCTTTGTCAAGGGCTTCCCCCTCCCTCTTGCTTTGGAATTTCCTCTTCTTTTGCTTTTGTCCAGGAATTGTCTTCTTACCTTCAGGGTGAGATAAGGTGCAGTTAATTGCTTTAGCTTTTGCTCTTTTAAAATCCACCTATATATTTTTATTTCTTTCCCTTGATCTATGGAATACATGTTCTTCGATGTTACAAATAAACAGTTCCTTGTTGCAAGGAAAGATGCTGTACTCTGGAGCCTGGTCCATGCAGCATGCTGTGAAATCTTTTCTGCTATCGAACAGACAGCACAGGTTTTCATGCTGGGTGAGAATTTGGCACTGTTAATGATCAGCATCACAGACCTGCTAAATTTTTTATGTTGCTCTACATCCTATTGTTTACATTACATCTTTCGCGTGAGCCTGAGCTAGGCTCTGCTCTTCTGTTTATGGGCCTGGATTCCTCAATGCAGTTTTCCAAAATTGTTGAGGTTGTCAGAGACCTCTGGAGATCATCTAGCCCAACCCAACTGGAACAGTTCGGTCAGGGTCATGTCCAGTCCGCTTCTGAATACCTCTAGGGATGGTGACTCCACAGTCTCTCTGGGCAACCTGTTCCAGTGTTCAACTACCCAGACAATTCAAAAAAACAAACAAACAAACAAACAAACAAAAAAAACAAACAAACAAACAAAAAAAGTGTTTTCCTTTGTTTAAACAGAATTTCCAGTATTGTGATTTATGCCCATTGTCTCTTGCTGTCACGAGGCATTGCTGAGAAGACCCTGACTCCATCTTCTTTACTCCTCCCACATCAAGTGTTTATAAACATTGGCAAGATCCTTCTGAACTTTCTCTTCTGCAAGCTAAACAAACCCAGCTCTCCCAAGATGCTCCAATCTCCAAATTACCTTCATGGACTCTGCTGGACTGTTTCTACTGTTTCCATGCCTCTCATGTCCTGAAGAGCCCAGCACTGTACACAGCACCCCAGACCTTTCTCAGTGGTTCTGGGTAGAGGAGAAGGAGCCACTCCTTTCACTTGCTGGCAGAAGATTCATCTGTGGTGAGGGCACAGCTTTCAGGAAAGTAATTTCAAAGGGCCTATTTCTCTTCACAGATTATAAAGGAGGCTTAGGGCTGTAGCTTGAATGGAGACATTTAAAAAACATACATCTCTTTGCTCATAGGAAACTCAGCCATAAGCTCTCATGTCTCTCTTGCACAAAAAAATATTGTTGTTCACTTTGATTATCAGTTCTCTGGAGCTTCTTCCAGTGAATCTCTGCAGCACCTTCCTTGACACAGCCCTCGTCTCAGTGTTGGTCTTGGGTACTGCCACACGAGGTAGTAGATGAAACTACCTCTTTCTGTTCAGGAAACCAGCTGTTTGCCATCTTTAAATAAAAGCGGTGTAACCATGTAAACAGAGCTGGGATTTTTGCTTGATTGCAGCAATATGCCCATTGGTTGTTTTTCCTATTAACCTTCCAGTGATGGAGCAAAGAGATTAGGAAATGAGCTACATGAAAGAATTCTGAATGATATTCCCTATCAGATCTGGCTGTTCTTGAGGTATGTTAGAAATGAGGTTTTCAAAAGGGGGGAAAGTTTTTCATCAGAGTCTTTTTAAACTTGGAATTCACAGATCAAAATGAATGTGTGTTGCTCCCTCTTTCTCTTTCCAAAGTGTATCTGAATAAAAGCGGACATGCTGACCTTGGAAGTTACCTCCTTCTGTTTCTGAAGGAGATGAGAGGCAGAAGGAAGAGGTTAGAAGTGCGAGTGCTTTGGGGTTTGGATGCTGAACTCTTCAGCCTTGTGTTGCAACACGTTCGCTAAACAACACGAGTGATGAAAAATAGCATTCTTCTGCTCACAGCCCCTTTATCACCCTTCATATCTGACAACAGGACTGCGAATCACAATGAGCTATTAACAACTAAATAGGATAAAGGGTGACCTGATGAATCCCATGGTGCTGGAAAAAACCTTGAAAAGCATCTGAGACTTGGCTTGGTGCTAACAGCTGCAGATAACAACATCTGTACAAAAGGATTGTGTCAAAAATAACCAATATTAAAAAAGACATTAGTTTTAAGCAAACTTAATTAATGGCAGGCTATGTTTATTTCACTTTCCATCCTGCCTTATGATATGCCTTTATTCAAAATCCAGACAAGCTGATAGAAAGACTTTTAGTAACTGCATCGTGTGGACCCTTTGACATATCTGGCAAACCAGACAGTGCCAACTGTGGCAAATGTTGCATTGCCACAAGGAAAACACTGAGCATACTTTGCAGGTCTGACCAAAGCAAATCTGCCACTGGATGGGTCAGAAACAAGGGATACAATTTGATTTAAACCGAGTTGAAAGAACTATCTTACAGACTGAAAGGAAAATGTGTGGAGCTAATAAAAGAGACTGTGGATTCCAGGTCCGATCAAAGGGACTGATGAAAAAAATATGCTCTGGATACAGTTTAGTTTCCTTAAAAAAAAAAAAAAAAAAAAAAAAAAAAAAAAAAAAGTGTCTAGTGGTTTATTTTATATATATTCTTAGATATTTCAAGTCTCACTCAACAAGTATGAGTCTCCTGAGTGCTGGAATAGGTTTATATGGAAAACTCAGACAACTCCTTTGAAATGATCTGAAACTCTTATGTTGAGGGAACTGAGTCACATGTTGGTTTCCAGCAGCGTAGGGGTCTATGTGTCAGCTCTGTGTACATGGTTGTGTTACCCACATTCCAGTGCCTAGTGTCATTTGAAACACACTTAAGGCATCAGAAACATCCGTACTGTACTATCCTCACTGTGCTCAAAGATGGAACAAAGGAGCCGGAGTAGACTTTTATACTTCTGGAGTAGCAGCTGTAGGTTATAAGGAATATCTGGGCATTTCAACTGTCATTAGACATCTACATGTGCAGAACTGGAATGAGACTAAGGTGTAAGGTTACAGTCAAGGAAGAACCTAGTCAAGAAAAAAATATAGGTGTCTCAACCTCAGGGACAAATCTCACCTTCCCTGCTTTTGAATACTTAATAAAAGAGGTTTGTTTGTTTGTTTTAATTTGCTTAATAGTGACAGTCAACCTGCATGTGAAACTGAATTTCAAGGCTCACCAGGTAGCATACTCCAGGATCTACGGGGAAACAAACCAACAAAAAAACAAACAAAATTTCTTTTGTGCAAAAGTTTCAGTACAGTGCTGCTGCAATAGCAGGATGCATAGGTCGATACACACAGACAGGCTGAGTGCATTGCAAAGACAGTCTTGTACAGCATCCTAGCCTCTTCCAACCCAAACCCAGTACTGTCATAAACCTGTACAGCAAAATACTGTCTTCCTCCAAACTCTTAATGTCTCAATTGATTAGGTACTTGCAGTTGATTAGGTACTTTTACAGTTGTAAAATTAAATGAAGAGGACAGTTCCCAAAGATTTCTTTCAGGACTGCTACTAGTGGTTTAATTGTAAAAATGAGGGAAGTAAATTAACCAAAAGTTTATTAGCACAATGGTGGAATAGGTGTCTACATATAGTTGTAGACAAATACATGGAATGATAGCCAAAAGAGATAGATGCCATAAGAAACAGGTGAAAATAAGAAGAAAGTAAGGGAAACAGCCCAACATTGAAGTCTTTTTATCAGGTTTAATCTGTCTGCAGACATTGACACTCAGGGCATAAAAAATTGGAAGAGCTGCTCAATATGTTCCTAATTGACATGAAAAGCTCAGACATTTCAAAGTAGTTTCCCAGCTTCAACATGGAAACATTAAAATATGCTCATTATATTTTTATCAAGATTTTAATGGATCTAATTTTCTATGCTCCTTTAAAAATGCTGGAAAATGTAATCTGTGGAGACTGTCAGTTATTGTTGTAGTTATTTCTTCTATAATGTTATGAAAGAAAATAAATATTAAAATCCACAAGAGAAAAACAAATAACATTTTTATGAAGAAGGTATTCATTTTGAAATTCTATTTATATTTAAAACAATCTAGTTCAAAATACTGTACCTGCATGTATAAATAGACTTGAAAGAGCAACAGAAAACTTAATGCAAAATTTTGTTTCCCAAAGGAATCCAGATGACCTTTGCTTGTTCTATGTATTGGACTGGGTGTCCAGGTGCTATTTTTCATTATTTGTGGTAATGAAATTTAAAATTATGTGTTGTTTTTGATACCAAAAATCCAGAAGATATTACATAATCCATGGATTTGAAAGTGTTTCTGAAGCAGACAAATGGCAGAAATGTAAATAAACTGTTATTATTATTATTATTATTATTATATTTTTACTTTTTCTGTTTCACCACATCTTTTCTCTTAAAAAGCAAACAAACAAACAAAATGAACAAACCTAAAACACAGAGCAAAAGTTTTACACATGATGGTCCTTTTTATACTTTTTTTCTATGTATTCTCCCTCTTTGATCCTCCTCCACCCCTTTCCCCTGCACACCCTCCATGGGTTGCAGGTCTCTCCTGTTTCTGCACCCTCCCTGTCCAGCATCCCCTAGCTTCACATCTTACCTGCTGCAAAGTCTAGGTTGATCTTCCTTGAAGATCCATTCTGCTTATTGTTCCCCTTTCTTTATCTCTTATCATCCCAATCCAGAGATCCTCTCTCAGACAACCTTGCTTGAATCAACATTCCCACATTCTGCTTCCTTCTTTATCAGTGAGTACAACTGACCAGGTTTGGTTCCCATCTTATCATCCCTTTGTGGCAGTTGAAAAACTCCTTCGCCAGATACTCTTAAAGGAGCAGACAGTTTCCTACATACTCTTACTGCTAGGGATGGGATCCATCTGAACAAGTTAATCATCATTTGTAATTGAGGGAGATTTAAACATATGATTTGTCCAAAACAGAAGGCTGAATTGAGACAGATGAATCAGGCCACAGAAGCTGTAATTTTTCTCTGTTGTATCTTTAGGGAGAGCCAAGACAACAAGCTCATCTCTAGAGGTTTTCCTTGTAAAATTAGACAAGTTGAATCCCATCTTTCTTTCAGCCCCTTGTGAAAAAACAAAACAAAACAAACAAAAAAAAAAAACCTTCATGGGTGTTAAATACAAGAAGTCTTCAAAAGAAGTCTGTCATACTTGTAGTATTGTCCCTCACAGAAAACTGGAAATAACAGTAACCGTGATTTTAAAGTGACGAGAATTTAGCACTGATAAATGGCTCCATCATTTAACGTGAATAAATATCTTCCCAACCCATTCATCTGGAATTTGGACAAACTTTGATTCACTCCTTAAAGGTTATTACTGTGAAATTTCTTGTTGTGATATAAAAATGGAGGTGAGTGCAGGAAAAGGATCTTAAATTATAGTCGTAATTCCCCAACTCCCCACCCCCATTTTCTTTCTCCATCTGTATAAATGAGGAAATCTGTCTGAAAAAAGAGACTAAGTTACACAGTCCAGGATGACCTATAAAACTTATTCCACATCTTTAACAACAATAACAACAACAAAAAGGACCCTTTCCAAGCAGTTGAAAGTGGACATATTCATCCAGGTCCTGTTCCTCATGCCCTTTCTTACAAACGTCATCTCAGGAACACAGGGAGTGGATGAACTTATGTAAAGAAAATGGATTGCAGAGTTAACCCATAGTTCATAAGCCTTCGTTACTGGCAGGAAAACTGGAATCTCTTGATTGCACCTCTATTAATCAATTTAATGGCAATACAGTCATGCAGTTGGTTATGAGGTCACCTTAGGTTACTAGTTGAAGCACGGAATGACCTCAGGCCTTCCTAAACCGCTAAGGGGATTTTGGATAACATAATTACATGTGTTCATTACATTTTGGAGAAATTCAAGGAGGGACAGGTAAAAGGGAAGGGTGAGCTGTGCTCCTTGTCTATTCGTTTTGTTCTTATTCTAATTTGTTTAAACACCTGTTGAGTAACTGAAAAGCTTTCCCGTAACTAGAACTAACATGGCAATTTTTCTCTGGAAAACAGGAAAGGAACAGCTTGGAAAACAGACAGTCAGCAGCATAAATCTTATTCATTCCAATATCTCAATGGGTGTAGTGCTCTTTGCCACTAGTACGAACTCAGAACTTTGAGTTTAATTTTAGATGTTCATTTGTATTGGGTCAGTTCATGTATAAATGCTGTGACAGAGTCCTGGCAGCAAACTGTTCTCCATGTTCTGCTAGATTAATTGTAGTCTAAGATTTTTACTGGTATAAACACAATTTGGACTTCAATGCCCTCATTTTCTGGATGTTAGCTTTCTTACCTCATTTTAAGAAATACTTTAAAATAGCTATATGAGTCTTTGTTTTATTTCATAAATGTGCAAACAGAACTTGAAAAGGTATGTATAACTTCTTAGCAAATTAGGATCTAACCTTACAGGCTTGTTCAGTTTGTTTTTAGAAGAAATAAAGTAATCCCTTTGAAATCACTGTGAGGTTTCTTTGGATAAATATTTTGGGGTGTGGTCTTTTATTAGAAAATGTTTTCTACTTAGCCACCACTTCTATAAAATGAAATTTCCCTAGAAGTAGCTAGTGGGAAAGAAATATTAAAGGCTATCTTTCCAGGCTTCACTTAGATTGGGAAAGATCCTTGACACAAGCATCTCATCATTGGATTTATTTGCACTAGTGGGAAAAAGTTGGAAATATGGTCTGTTTTGATTTTTCCTGTTAATATAATTTTCCCTGTAAGTACCACAGGGAGCCTACAGAAAGGTTTCTTTATCTGTTTCACATGAAGACACACAAATCTGAGGGGAAAAATATAAAACAAAGCATGGATTAGTTTCTGTAGTATTGACTCAATATTTTCCGTTGAATTATTTTCCACTTACTATAATTTAAACTAAGCTTTAAATTTTCCGCATCATTATATATTCCACCATTTGATTAATTTACTTTGTTGTGAGCACAGTGATGTATGCTTGTGGCTTGCAAAGCAAAGAAAAAAAATAAAGTAAGTTCCTTGTTTTCATATAGACAGATCTTAGAAGTCAGATCTTAATGTCAACATTTCTACTAATTTTGCTTGCATCTTCTGTGGGATCTATAAGCCATATCAGACTGCTTTGAGAACTACGTAATTTGAATGATAATGCCTGTCCATGCCATACTAATGGTGTGCAAGCAGACAAAAACTGGCTGTATATGTCAGAGCAACCTGTACGAGTTCAATCTCTCCCATACAGTATGCTAAAGTACAGAAGGAAAAACCAGAAGAAATTCAGAAAGAATATAGAGTTACTTTCCCCCACCACACCCTCCCAGCTTTCAGCAATCAACTTTATAGACTTCCTCAGAAAATCACGTTTAAATCTCTGCTGGATTTCTCCCCTGTGATGTGGCCTAGCCCTGTTTCAATGCGTTGCTGCTTTTCCTTTCAGAACATCTGGAAGCAAGAAAAGCAAGACGTCTTTTTTTTTTTTTTTTTTTTTTCTGGAGGAGTGTGAAAAGGGGCTGCCTTTTGTCTCCTGATCATACTGGCCATTGCTAACCTGCCAAATGTGTTGAATTGCCAAAAAGATTTTCAGAACCCACTTGATTTATACCTGTCTCTGTAATGCTGATCCACCTCTGTTTCCTTGTCCTTGAATTAAACTATATTTAATTAGCAATTATGCAGTTTCAAGCAAATTGAGAATTATAAGCTTGATATCTCTGATTTTAAGAGAGTTTACGTTAAAAAAAAAAAAAGTTCCAACTGCTTAATAATTTTAACAGCTTTAGCAAAGAAGAGTGACCAAAATAAGCATTATTCAATAAGTTTAGAAATCTTTTACAGATTGAAGGAAATTCACAGGTTATGGTTTTACAAGGTAAACCTCCAATTTGATTATATAGCACTCTGCTTCCCAGACTCCCTTCCACATGAACTCCTAGGGATGCTTAAGCAATGTGTCAGGTCAAATTAAATTCACCTCTAAATATCCCTTCATGTCGCAGTAGGCACAACACTCCACTGGAGCTACCACTGAGGCTTCTAAGAAGGGGAAACACCCAGCCGCGCTCAAGCAAGAGCTGTCATCCCAAATCCCCAGAGGACCACGTGGGATTCATCTAATTATGATTCATTGTTCATCATGATTATCTACAAGGAACACACAGCTATACCTGAATGTATGTTTCCTCTTTAAATTCAGGGAATGGTGAAACAATCCATTCAAGGCAATGTGGGGTGCAGTTCATCACTTTATGAAATTTTTATAAAAAACTGTTCAGAACTGATCAGTAAAAGCAGATATTGTTCTTTAGTAGATGTAAAGTAGCCATAGCCTTGCTGTGAGTACTCGCCTTGCAGACATGAAAAGTAGGATTTTTGCCCAGACTACCACCCCAGGTGACTATTTTGGATCCAGCAGTTCTGGATTGCCTCTGTTCCTTCCCTTTCATCCGTCTTTCAGCACTGGAACTTTCAGAGTCATTCTGGCTGGTTTGTACCTGGATCTCCAGCTAAAAAGCAAAGTGATCCCTCCTCCATTCCTTTTTCCAGGCTCTTTTCCAGAAAAAAAAAAAAAAAAAAAAAAAAAAAAAGGCCATCGGGCTATGGAAGGATCCAACCATCCAACCACACACCACGAGCCATGATTACTGTTCTGTCACATATCCCAGACAACTAATCCAGTTGTCTCATTATATATATGTCTCTTCCATATAGGATTTATTGTCCCTCTATTATGTTCCTTATAAGGCACTTCCCCAGAAGACTTCTTTAGAACTCTTCCTTTTGTCCTTGAGTTTATTCTGCCACTTGAAAAAGGGTCATTTCATGCACTGCCCTTTTCTTCCCAGCATGTTTTCTGGTAAACTGCTTTTATCCCTCAGGTGACAATCGCCTGCAAGTTCTGGTGTAAATGCCAATGGGGTCATGCTAGAAGCAGTCTGCCATGTAGTTAGCACAACACAGTACTGTGACCTGGGACTTCAAGGGTCAACTTCCTAAACCCTATCACTTGATCAGTTTTACAAAGATCCTTACAGCTGGTTCAGTATACAAAATGGATATCTGGCATTTATCTAAGTATAGGGGGAAAAAATAATAATAATTAAAAAAAAAAAAAACAAACAACAGTCTGATTCAAATCATCCTGCAGAAATGCACTGTAACATTATATGGTAATATTTTATGTAGTAAAACTACTGTAACTAGAGACTGAATTTGCTATCAGTTAGTGGCTTCTTACCAACATTTTTTCCAAAATTTTAATCAAAAGACCTAGATATACCACTCCATGTTAAAGTCTATCCCCTGTGGATATTTTCTTGATTAAGTAAAGTCATTTTTAGCTCAGCTCTTGGCAAAAGAAAAATCATCTGAAACTATCGATCACAGACAGCTTAACAAGTTAGAAAAATGTTTGGACAAAGGCAGAAGGCAATAATAATAAATTGCATCTGGGTTGATAACCTCCTTGCCAACATCTTCAGCCAGATGGAATCTTAAATGGCAGTGATATGAAGCTCTGTGTACTCAACAGTTACTAAAACTTAGAGCAAAACTCATGCAGAGTAAATACTGGAAAAGCAGCTTCTTTGATCAATTTCATTTAATTTTATTTCATTTAATTCTATTTCATTTAATTTCATTTTCAAATTTCATTTAATTTTATTTTTTTGTCCATCAGACGGAGAATGGACATTGTACAAGTATTCTGTCATTTATGCCCTGGGTCACTGACAAACTTGCAGTACAAGTCAATGACACCCTGGTGGCAATGGGATTTAAATATGTTGCAAACTGCTGCATGGTTTCGTTTAGGCTCTAAGTTTAAACCCTTTTAAAGCCTTTTCATCAGGGTGTGCTTATTATCTGCCAAAATCTCACAAAAAGGAACAAAAAGGTTTATAGCACAAGGTAAAACCTTCCTAGAAGATCTATCCCTTTCCTCTAACTATGACTGAACCGTTTTCTCCTTTCCCACCTACTCACCTATTCATTGATCCATCTTCTTGTGCTTTTCATCCACAAGTCAGAGTAAAGTTGAGGCCAGCTGAGATCAATGGACTTCCCTGTGTTGTTGCAGTTTCATACGCTTGGTTCAAGCCAAGTTGACACTTAAGGGTTTTCCCTGCACAGTGGCTCTGGCCTCTAATGCCTGATTTCACATGCTGCACACCTGCAGCTGCCATTCATCTTGGAAATAGTAGTGGATTTTTAATAACTACTAGGAAAATGCCTGTTCACTCTGGCATCCCCACCCAGTTCAGACTGGAAGGTAGTATAGCTTATGGAATCTGACCATGTGCAAATAAAAATAAGTCCAGAATAGTCTAAATTTTAAGTCCATGGTTTAATCGATTATGTATTTCAATTATTTAATATAAACTGTTTAATTCAACATGTTTGTTTTCTTTTTCTAAGGAGTTTTATGAAATGATACTGGCAATCCACTACATAAGCTATGGCTGTGTGTGTGTGTCTGTGGAGATGTAACTAGCATCAGCACATGAACTAACACAAGCTACAACATAAATCCAACAGTAAATTGAGAAATCTGGTAACCACACATGTTCAAGTGTTTGTTTTTATTTGTTCGCTTGTTTGTTTGCTTGCTTATTTGGTTGTTTCCCTTCAATATAAAGCTACATTTCTTCAGATGTGGAAGACCATTAGCACTACAGTAAAAGCAAGTGCCTTGCAATTTCAACAGGCAACTGCAAATGAGCAGCAATATGCTTGGTGTAGCTGTTCACAATGCTTTAAGTTTTATAACCAACTGATCCATGATACATTGCCACAACTGCCAGTAACAACTGACCTCTGAGATAAAAACTCCCTGGTCTAACTTTAAGGTCAATGAGTTTTCTTTTTAAATCCCATTTGGTTTAATCAAAAACATGTCTCTTTTCAGCTAAATTAACTCTCCAAAAAGGGCTAACATACAAAGAGAAATAATAATAAATTATTATTATCATCACTATTGTTATTTTTGTTTTGTGGGGGTAATTACGTCATGCCTGTTCTCATCATGATATCTGATCAAAAATGGTCCTAAGGTGACCAAGAATAATCTGGATTGTTTCTCTAACACTGATTAGGAAGCCTGGAAGAGGGTGTGGGCAAGGATTGCCTAAGCAGGAGGTATATGCTGAAAGAGAAAAACGGTATTGTACGTGTTGTGGACTGTGGGCTGAATTTGGCCTGCTAGAATGATTCAAGCAGCTCTTACCAGATCCCTGGCACCTTTTTTCTGTTTCTCCTTCAGCACGTCAACAAATTCATCTGTCACAGGACCTGAAGGTTCACACCTCTACCTCCACAACAAAGTGAAGGACAGATCTATGCCAGGAGTGCATGCATGTATCCACACACCTGGTGGATGGCATGCTGGTCTTGTGATATCACCAAAATGACACTTTTCACACCACTGGCAACACTTACACCTGAAGAGACATCCTTCCAGCCATGTGGAGGGACAAGATGGACGAGCGTGTGCTCCAGGGATATAACAGCAACTCTGTTTTTATTGGGTAAGTATGATCTGCAGGATCCTTACTGTAGTTATTATTGTTATAACTTTGCAATGTACATTTCTTAGCAAGGTTTCCAAGGAGCATGAACACATAATGAAAAGGTGCTCCATGTTTCCAACAGGGCACAAGCTGAAATAAAGGCGAGGGATCTGCTGGACAGCTGGAAGTGTGAACAGACATGGACGGACTAGAGCTGGGATTCATCTTCCCCAGCCAACACTTCCATCTCATCTGGTCACCTTTGTCTCCCTTTATAATTCATGGAGATACAGCTAAAACATAAAAGCAGTTTAAGTTGCAGTACGTCTTATCTTAAATATATCCAAAAGAGGTCTGCTGAATCACACCCAAAAGTGCTTGTTTCTCTCCTTTGACTAGGACAGGAGGCTGGGATGATGGTTTTAAATGTCTATACATACAGTGCAGACATATGTCTGTCTTTGATCAGCTAAATCCTACTGTATTGAGTAGTACAACAGCTATTACATCAGAAAACAAAGGAGTGTTGTAAGGGAGGTTTTGAAGAGAGATCAGTGTGAGATCTTTAAAGATGTTTTAAAGAAGTTTGCAGGCAGCTCCTCTTGTATTATGGAGAGCATGTCAGAAACTGCATAGGCACTCTAAAAATGCAGAAAACAAGACATGGAAATGGGCATCACAAAATGACAGAAAGCAAGAAGAAGCCTCCCAATACTAAATTAAGCATAATACCAGGACTGCGTAGACGTGTATAAAACCAAAAGTCTCAGTTTCTTTCCTGATTATACATGACAGTGATCATAAACAAGCACCTGTAAAAACAAACAAACAAACAAAAAAACTAGATCAGTAAAGTTAGTGCAGGAAAATGAGAACAGTGAAATAACTGGACATTAAAAAAAGAAAAAAAAAAAAAAAAGACACTTTTAAGAACTGTGTATTCCTCCATGTTTCCTGCCTGAGACAGGGTTTAAAGTGAAAATATGTATTTCTTTTTGTCTAGAGAACACACAGTACTTTACAAAACTTTGGCTTAATCTTTAGCTCCTCTAAGTCAGCTTCTCTCCCCTCATAATGAGGGCTGTAATGTTAATTGACACCAGCTGAAAATCCAGTCCTTTAGGTACAGCTCCTTGGAGATTCATTGTGCCTCTGGAGTTCAAAACCAAGCAGTTTTTTTTGTTTGTTTGTTTGTTTGTTTTTGTTTTTGTTTTTGTTTTTCCCATGGAAAATACTGATTTTTGGTAAAAAATCATCCAGCTGAAAAACTAAAGCTTTTGGCTAAAGTCTGAAAATACACATTTGGAACATGCTGCAGCAGTTTCTCATTGGATTGTAGTACTAATATTTTCTGTACCCACTCACTTCCCTGGACCAGAAAATACCTTACACTCTTCCTCCCTGTAGAACATCATGAGAATACTTTGTGCTATGGCATTATGGGAGATGTAGTCTCACTGAAAAAAAATGGCCTGAAGCAAGAAGGGGAACTTGAGGTACCAAAAATACAGTTCCCACAAGGGCCTACTGTGCTTTGTCCTTAGGAACATTTGTGGTCTTTAGGTATTTCCTTTTACTGCAAATATTGAAATATGCCATGGAAAGCAAACACTTTTTGGAAGGATGAAAAAATTCTTTTGCCAAGAATCTTAATATTCTATCAGAAAGCATTTTGAGTGGAAACATTTCCATCAAGCCACAGAGGCTTTTTTTGAAGAAGATACTGTAGAAAACATTGCTTAGCTGATGATGAGTATTGAGATGTCTTCTAAACAAATATCTGTGATAAAAGTATTGTAATCAAAACTGCCTTTAGTTCAGATTACATTATTGTATTATGTAATTATATATATTTATTTTATTGTATTGCAAATCGGAAGTTGAAAACTGTAAAGACATATTGTCTAGATTTCTTTCATCTTTCTCGAGTAATATCTTCAAGGGGAGGATAAACTTCTCGAGTTTTATTGCTCTGTACAAGTTAGGCTATCGGTGATTAACAAGTGTGGTCAAACTGTCCTTCCTTGTGGCCTTGATCATTAAGTGGAGAAAATGTAAATCACTTTATTGGCAGCAGTACTGAAAATGCACAGCACTTCCTATACGCTTCTTCAGTCTGCTCAAATTTGTGTCTGACTTCAGATGTGTTTCAGATTAAACTATATTAGACATCACAGTCATCATGATAGAAACAAGTATATTTTTTTAGTTAAAAAACAAAAACAAAAAACTAACAAACAAAACCAGTAGATTCTGTTTCCTTTACAGATCTCCTGGTCATTTCCATAATATAAATAAATAAAAAGATTACCAGAATATCACTATTTAGGAAGAGTACTGAAAAGTTATCATTCCTACATTTCCCTCAGTCTTCTTCTAAAAATGAAGATGCAAATTGACGTCACACCATCATTTTACTCTGACAGCAAAAAAAAAAAAAAGATTCCAGTAGTTACTGAAATAGGTCTTTGAACATGATTCATGATGTAAAATGTAGACCGACCTTTTTGAAAGAATGGCTCAAACATGCTTGCCTAGCAATGCTGTGAATTCTGTGCTGTTCACAAATTACAATTTTTTGGGGTGTCATATGTCTGCAACGACCAGGAGCATTTTTTTCAGCGTAATCCAGAAAATGGTGTTGCCATTCTATTGGTACCCCCTGGGACTACTGTTAATAGTTTAGGTGAACAGGCCAAGCTGGGACATAAATCCTCTGACTGCTTGGGCTTTCCAAGTGTTTTCCAGCCAAGATGAGATTACAATGTTATGGCAGTACATGATGTTTTGTCCATAAGTAACCAAGAAGTCACTCTCCTTGGAAACTGGTGTACTAAGACTCACATGAATTCTGCACAGGGTGATTGAATCACTCTGTGTTCAGAGGAGACCTCTGCAAGTCATATTTATATATGCCTATGTTAATATTGATGGATGTTTATCTCACTTTCTCATAAAGACATCCAGTGATGAAAATCCCACATCCTTTCCAGGAAACTCATTCTAATGTTTCCCACTCTTCAGCAGCAGAAAGATCCCCTTAGTATCTTGTGAGAGAACAATATTCTCAAAAGACCAGTGTCTGGAAGAACTGTGTGAAAGAGGGTGTGTTTCTTGATTGCTTTCAGTGTCTAGGAGGCAAAGAGAGGAGTATTTTTATTGCAGTGTTTAAGTAATCCCTTGTTTGCAGTCTGTATAGGATTCCTGGATATGTAAACTATCTTCCATTTACCAGAAAAACCACCCACAAAACCAATAAGCACTAATTAATTTCCACATCTCATAACAGTCAACTAACCTGATTAAGGGTGTCCACAGTTTAATAAGGGCCTTTATGGCTGCTTTTCAGTCTGGCAGTGATATGATTCTTTGGGAATCACAGCACAGAAATCAGTCCATGTGGAAGGGCTGTATCACTCCAGAACTACTTGAAAGTTTGCTGAACTGAGATGGAGAATAGCCATGAAGTTATAAAACATAGGGTTACTTCTTCCAGGAAATATCCCAGGACAGAATAAACTGATCAATCAGCACTTTCACTATGATCCGGTGAAGAATAATTCTCTCTTTCCCAGTTTCCCTCTGACATTCATAAAGATTATAAAGAAATGACAAGATTCAGGATAAGGGATGAGGTCATGAAAACCCTGCAAAACCCTCTCTATCATAACCACTGACTCAGTAAGTTGTCTTCTTGGAGAAGCCCAGCACCTGCCTCTTGTTGGTTTTAGGAAACCACACGGGCTGCCAGGGTCTGACAGCAGCATCCCACTGGTGTCCCAGGTTGTCAGGATATTGTTCCCTCTTCCATGCCCAACTGGATAGTTGTTCTCTGGCCTCTCATTTCCTGCCTCAGAGGAGAAGACGTCAGATTGTTGGGTGGGAAAGGGAATTAGTGTTAAGCAAACCTAATCTACAGCACAAACCTTGCTCCGTGGGTTCAAAGAGCATGTCAGGGAGTGTTTGGGACACAGTGATAGCTCCAGAATGGCCCCAGACAGGCCTGGTGTACTGCCTACCACAGCAAAACACATTGTGGCCCTGACAATGCCTGCCACCATTACATGACAGGGGATGGATATTGTGCTGTCGGTTGCAACCTGAAAACTTTTCCATTTGTAATCCCTGACATATATTTCTACAATTCCCATTTGTGCCTGTCAGCTCTGTTCATTATATTCCTACAGTGTGTCTGAGAAGTGAAGTCATTACTCCTCTTTCACTTCTTGCTGAGAAGCTTTTTCTCATTGTGACAAGGCACTTTTATGTTCTCCCTTTCCATACAGATATGCTGCACATGCTGGTCACACTTAGGAGAGACTGGACATCCAGCACACAAGTACCCAATTCCAGGCCAGAAAAGTAAGGTCTCAATTTCTTGCACATTAAGCATGGGAAAAACCTTGCTGGGATATGTTGTGGTCCTATGGGGTATCTGTAAGGAAAGGTGAATTCATACATAGCAAAGAAACACGGAAGGGCTGATAGGATTCCCTGGGAATGGAAAGGCAATTGTATGGAAGAATACAGTAATTTTATTTTTGTTTTGTATAATCTATTGGTACTACTACAAGGCAGTCCAGGGTTTGTACATAAGTAAATTACAGCATTGAAGAGGAAAACATGACAATATATAAACAAATGTTTGTTTAAACTGATCATTATTTAATGTAGGGTGGAAATTTAAAAAAAAAAAAATAAAAATAAAAATAAAAATAAATAAAAATACAATAAAAATAAATAAAATAAAAATAAAAATAAAAATAAAAATAAAAATAAAAATAAAAATAAAAATAAAAATAAAAATAAAAATAAAAATAAAAATAAAAATAAAAATAAAAATAAAAATAAAAGCTTTCTAATAATGACAGGAGTCAGTTCCTGGTAAACAAGCTAAAGATTAAAAAAGCGTATGATGTATTGTGTTAACAAGGGTCAGGCAGAGAAGTCCAAAGATTTCCATTTTAATTCTGTGGTCTTGTCAGAATAACTTTCAGCTCCCCTTCATATGACCACTTCACAAACTGAGGTAAGTGATAACTTGACACAACTGATAAAATATAACCAAAACAAAGAGAAAACATATTTTTAAAAAAAGGGAAGGAGTCCACTGACCCTGACCCTTGGACCTATGGACTTACACAGAGATCACAGAATCACAGAATCATCTAGTCCAACCTCTGATCTAACACTAACCAGTCCTCTACTAAACCATATCATTAAGCTCTAAATCTAAATGTCTTTTAAAGACCTCCAGGTATTGTGACTCAACCACTTCTGTGGGCAGCCCATTCCAATGCTTAACAACCCTTTCAGTAAAGAAGTTCTTCCTAATATCCAACCTAAAACTTTCCTGGTGCAACTTTAGCCCATTCCCCTTCATCTTGTCACCAGGCACCCTGCTGGTGAGGTCATTTTATGACCTACTGTCATGCTCGGTTTCTCCTTCGCACAGGGAACAGAGGACCCTCACTGCACCGTGACACTTTTGAGTCTGTTAGAGTTATCTCATAGTGCAAACAAAAGACTATCTGGAAAAACTTGCATTTATTGGCAAGACACAGAGTTAAAGTAGACTATTATCAGTTTACTCCACTTGCATTTACCCTTAATACCAGGAAAACCTCAGTCCAGGAGACGGCTCCTGAAATCCTTATTCAGATTTGTGGATCACTCCAGACCAAGCACCTCTGGCTAACTCATTGGTAAACTTCTCTTTCAACATACTGGAGTTTGACTTGGAAGCTGGTCTCTGTTCTGTTAGTCTGGTGGTATAAGATACCTAAAACTGCTATTACTTTTTCCATCTGTGAATCTTTTCTGATTGGCCACCGGCCCTTCTATCTGCAGCAGTGACAAGTTTTGGCAGGGCTAATTCCAGAGACTGGTTTGGGGTTTGTTTAGTTTTGGGAAGGGGGTGAAGTATGCACACTGAGGAATGATAAACTCTTTTTTTTGATTGACAGCTTAGGAAAAATCTAAGCCAATCTCAAAAAAAGAATTTGCCTGGGGTGGTGGCATTAACCATTGTCTTCTGCCAGAGCATCTCTGAGCTTGCATTACCGATAGAGGGTGGTCAGGCATCCTGCAGAGCATTTTCATGCCCAAACTTAACTCCAGTCAGTCAGAGACCCTTAAAACCAAGTGGTAATATCAGTTTTGTCTTTTAGTTTTGCAGAGAAGATTAGAGGTGCTTTACTGGCACCTCACCAAGCAGCCCAAGGATTTTATTGGTTAAAGCTCTATGCCTTGTGCTAATCAGGAGATCAGATTCAATGATCACAAGAGACTGAAAAGGGTGTCTGGGGTCATTATATGTAATTATCTAATATATAAACAACTAAATCTTTCAACTCATCCCAGCATTTATCAAGTTTTTCATTTTAATACCACTAAGGATGCTTCTGCACTCTGTTACCATGATGGAATCTTTCCAAAACATTGCTGTTCTGATTACAGTAATTTTTCTTCTTATTTCTGACCAAAATCTTGTTATGATATTTGAATTTCATTGTACTTTTGTACCACCATCATGTTTTAGTTTACGTAGTTTTCTGTCTTCCAAATATTTGCAACCCTAAGATATTTCTAGATCAAGCAAGAGTAAGTATTGTAGTTGTGTCATCTCTAATAGGCTCACAAATTCCATGAAAAGCATTATAGCCTTCATTACATTTACTCTAGTCTGTTCAGAATCTTTTTTAATATAAATGATCAGAATTGTATATCTTGCTTTAAAGAATAAGAATTTTGTACAACTTTGTGTCTGTCACATTGCTGTTAAATGTGCCCCACCTATTGCATGATCTAGCTTTATAATTTTTTTTTTCCTGTTAGTTGCCTCATATCCATTCTGCAGGTCACTACTACATCAATATTCTTATCATCCTCAGGTGCTTTCAGTGCTGAGCTCTAACCATGCTGCAGAACAATTCCACCTGATGATAGAAATATGAAATCAACAGCTTCAGAGTTTCTAATCCAGCCATAAACCAAGCCTATTTAACATATATCACAAAAGCTTACAAGTTGGTTCTAATTTAAAAACAAATGTCATGTGGATATTTTTTATGTTTGCTGCTTTTAGTATGTAAAATATGATAAATATGATAAGTATAATTTCCTTTTCAGTCCCTCTTGCTCATGTGGTCCTCAACCAGAAAGCTCCCTTGATTATGAACTGTTCCTGTGGACTAATCTTTATGGTTTTCTGAAAGAAAGCAATTAAGGACACAGGAAAATATCATTGCTGCTTTTCTGAGCATATGATTCAAGCTGCTGAGAAATCTGAGGAGGATACAGAAGCAAGGATGCTTTTACTTATGTGTGGTGTGATTAGCTTAGATGCTGGAAAAGAAAAATAAAACATAGCAGTCTTTCATAATACTAAAGAAGATCATACTTGGTCAAAGGGCCTATTATTTCCACATTTACCCTTAACCAGCCAAGCAGACATATATATGTGTAATCAAGAAAGTGAATTTTCTAACTATACTATTTATATATTTCTGTCAAAGCAAAAACAAAATATGAACAAACAAATAATAGTTCATCATCTTGCCAACAAAATCTGTTAGAGCTGGAGTGTTTTAATAGATATCTGATGTTAGAGCTTACAGAGTTTCTTACACAAACTAGTTTTGGTTATTTTCTTTTGGGAATAACATCAGTATAGTTAATCTGCTGGATAATGTAACTCAACATCCATCTGGCAATAATAACTCCCTGGAGGGGGAATCAAGTGTAACAAAGGCATAACAGCACTCTACTTCTCTCTCCTCTCGTTTGTGGGCATGTCCTGACATACTTTCATTGTGAAGAGTGTAGGTGCTCTGTACGAGAAGGGCAGCTATTCCTCCACATATGATGGGAACACTCTTTCAGGTCTCCCTGAGTTTATTGCCCAAGCAGAACCCAACAGAGTAGCAAAGACACTAATTTTGTGTAAATATGTCTACAGATGTTAATATTCCATTTGCAGCCTAGTTCTGTTTTGTGGTTTCCTTGAATTTTTCATGCTAATCACAAAGGAACAGCAGACACCATGTGGGAAGAAGTTTTTGTGATGGACTCTTTAATATTTGAGTAGGTTTTTTTTCTGGGTTGGATTCACTTACCTTGACTTTGGACCTCTGACATTTAGATGTCTAAACCACAACCGGTCATCCTAGGCTTCTTGTTAAAATTAATGGAGAGAAAAAGGCACTTCTAGAACTTGTTGAATATATGGTGGAATTGCCCTCATTTGTTTCCCTTCATTGACTTTAAAGGAGGCTTTGGGTAACAGGTTCAGGCTGATATATCTCATATTAGGACTCCTAAACTGGATTGGATTAATCCCATTACTTCCATCAATGGAGGGTTATTTCCTCAAGAGGACTTTGCAGACCTGGCAGCTGGAAGCCAGAAATGAAGCACATCCCTTGCAGACTATGGCTAGCAGAGGTTTAATACTCTCAAGTCCTGTCACATGCCTGACTTTCCAAGCAAAGAAAGCAAATCCCACATTTTACCTGGCTCTTCAGTTCATGTGGGAGATACACATGCCAAGCAAGATGAGTTATTTGGCAAGGACATGCCAAGTCACCCAAGACAGAAAGTGCTACACAGCAGCTGTGGGTGCAAGGCCTGCCAGGAAGTCCATGCACTGAAATGCAGACTCACTCCTATTTCATGATATCAAACTCTAAACCAGCAAATTGTACCTGAGATGCAGACTTGTGGTGAGGACAAGGGCTGTGGCACTGGTCCCGCTGTGAGAGGGAGTGAGGTGGGAATCACTTGTGTGAGCCTCCTGCTGAGAGCATGAGACCTGACGTGCGTTCATCTTTCAAAAGCACAGCAATTTTTCCTCCCAGAAGGCTTGGTTAAATAAAGCTAATAGATTAAAAGCCCCTGTGTTTGACCACTGTGATTTCTCTGACTACAACGGAATTTTAGAAAGCGGAAGGAAAAAAAAATGAATGAGAGGGATTTGAGAAGAGCTGCTGCTTGTTTTTACTTCTCTTGAATTATGGTTCATTTCCTTTGAAGTTCTGCTGACTTTGTACCATGGCGTGTTACTGAGAATTAATTTATCTTCCTCTTGCCTGCTATGGAGGTACACTTCACACTTCCTTTCTCTTTTTACTCATGACCCCTCCCCAAATTCACCCACTACCTCCTCTCCAACTCACCCTTGCTTCATGTGACAGTAGAAAGTAGTTAGAGGCTGTAGCCAAGAACTGGACTTTGCAGGGTTGATAAACTGTTTTATACATGTATATATGTATAAAATATATGTATAAATAATATATATAACTGTTATAAACTGTTTATATATATATATATATGATTTAAAAATGAATAAATGATAAAGGAGGGGGAGAAAGGTGTGTTCTCATTTTTATGGGAAACAGACCTTTGCATAGCTTTCTGGGGAAGACAGTTAGGGGACACTTACATTTAAATTGACAGCTCTATAGCAAAGACATTGGAGAAAAAAAAATACAGTGATAAAGTGTTTATCATTTTATATATCTTCAGGTCGAAAACAAAAACAAAACCAACACACCACCACCACCACCAACAACAACAAAAAAAAAAAGGCAACCCTCCACTAGTTAATATTACAGTTGATATGACTTTTGGTCTGATGTTACAGACTGTGTCAGTTATGTAAGCTCTTTTTTACAGCCAGGCTTATCTCTGATAAGAACGAGAAATGTGACTGCATTTATCTTTTCCTCTGTGACTTCTCCTGAAATAAAGTTTAATATCAGTACAGCTCTGTGTGTGATTTGCAAGCAAATCTGAAGTCATTTTTGTCTGATTGTCAGCAGGCAGATTCCTAACACCATAAACATTTTTTGAAAGTGATTTGGCTTAACTCTGTGGGCCACTGAGAACAATAACTGGATGTCCAGGAGGACACTTTCAATAACTGTAGATGGATATTTTCACTATTTTTCTATTTTTAACTGTTAGATATTCTGTGGAAAAGGGAGTAAAAACAGACTTATAGAAAAGGTTTTAAACCCTGCAAAGTCAGCATCAGCTTGAACAGTAAAACAGACTCAGCCAGGGACACAGGACATATTTTATTCACTCATTACATTCACTCTGGCTTTTTCCTTATTGGTGCAAAGGTGACTGTTTACTGCAGTTGAATCCAAAGACCTTTTCAGATTCATAGACAAACAGATTGAAGGAAGGTATTGAGCATGAATACAGTGATCGCAGAAACTAAAACTCTTCTGTCCCACTTTTTCCACCTTGCCAATGAAAAGTCTGTATAAGACACTTTAAATGAGATGAAGGCCAAATTCTGAGGACTGAGGTGGATTCAGGGATTTGGGTTGTTTCTCTAGATTTGCCATGTATTTGCCGGGTGTCTTTCAGCTTTTCCTGTTTGTTCTTCCAAGTCTTCAGAGTTGTTATGTTTCCTTGCCATGAAAAATCCAGTGTACATGGAAAAGAAAAAAAAAAAGAAAAAAAGAAAAAAGAAAGAAAGAAAGAAAGAAAAAAAAAAAAAAAAAGGAAAATAATAATAATAAGAAGAAAGAATAAAAGAATAAAAGATATAAAAGATACTGATGAATTCTTTTTTACAGCAACGAGTTCTGTGCTGCCAATGGGTGATATAGTGCAATTACAACAGCTGTTGATCCCAGTCAAAAATGTTAATGTAAATTCCTGTTCTGGGTATTCCAATTTTATATCTGCATAGTAATGAAAAGTAGTCTTTACGTTCTATGGGTAACACATTTTTATCTTATTCAGTGGGGTACCATCTAAATTATCAGCTGAAGAATCACGTGTGCCCTTATAGATCTTATAGATAGCTGTGGGATCTTAGAGTTTAGATCATGAAGCCTCTGATCATGTTCTTGTTGCGTTGAAGTTCATCCTAATTTTTCAGTGTGCTACAAGTCTGATCATTTCTGCATTTAAACAAACCTTGTGCCCAGGGAAGGAAAATATAGATAAGAAAAAAATAGAATAGGTAAAATCAATTGAGCCTAGCTAATATTTTTGTCCTTATCCATCTCTATCTTGACCTTTGAAGAGTAATTGCTGAGACATCCTTCAAATATATTCCCTCTGCTCCCCATTTTTTTCCTGGAGGGGTGGTTCCAAAAAGCTTAGTTTGATTTAGGCTTCTAGCAAAGATCTTTTCACAGGTACACCTCTCTTAAGGTAGACTTAAGTACATTGTACTTAAGAACTTTGCTACTCTCTTAACTTCAAGCATTTAACTGAGACAGTAATTTTACTTTTTTTTTTTTTTCCACTGTTAGTAAGAAAACACCATTACCAGGTATCTCATGGATAAAGTCGCCTGCTTCCAAGATCAAAGCTCTTAGGAACAGAATCCAGATGTCTGTGACTGCATCTGGGCTGCATTCCAGTCATGCTGGTGCATTCTGTAGAAAACATGGACACTTCTTGACTGAGGTATTTATTAAGACACGTCCTTATCGTGTCTTCCATCCATAATCAAATTCATTTTGGTCATTATTTTCTGGGGGAGTGGGAGGAATGTTTTTGAGAAAAAAAGCAAAAATATCCCCCAGAAGGAACTTATACCCTTAGAAAGAAGTGTAAGGCACTTGGTGCAAGTTGGTTTCCCATAACACTGGGTCTGCCAGGCTTTTTATAGCCCACCTGATTCCCTGGCAACTCACAGATTCAGTTCTGAGTGGTGTGTGCACCTCCACTATAGCTTTCATGTTAATATTTTAGCAACAACTGAAGCAGTGTGTCTTACTAAATTAATTATTAATGAAAAAGCATTTAGGTGAAATATAACAATGTGGGAGGGATAGAAAACTTCATTAAATGGTCTAATTCCACTTTGGGCTTAAGGTCTGAGAAAGTTGACTTGACATCTTCCTTACGTATTTTCCATAGGGCTTATTTTTCCACAGCTGGATACTGCTGCCCCAGATGGGTTGATCAAGAAGCTAGATAGAAACTCCAGAAATTTATGTAAAGTTTTGACTATTCTACAGCCTTCTTCACAAATCTGGTTTTGTTTTGGCTCCTTCTCTGATTAGTGAATAGGGAAGTTCTTTCTTCATTACAGAGATTAGGAGTTTCTCAGAACAGGGATGGCCTGTTGTGAATTACAGTTTTGCACAGAACTTAGTATAATGAAATGGTAATCTTGCATGTAGAAGAGCTTCAACAACAAATATAATTACAATGTGCAAACAGCTTCTTGGGAGGCTGCAGTGCAAGTCAATTGGCTGCAGGCATTTCTCTTACACTTGCCTCTTAGGACAGAAAGTGTGTTGGAGAGTTCATCTCATGTTCATCTTGACTTGACATTGATTGATTCAGCAAATCTAGAGCATGTTATAGGAAACTAATGATCATCTTCCAGGCTCAGGGGTTGCTCAAGTGTTTCTAAATGTATTTATGATGGGAGGTTGCATGCTAGTAAGTTTTATTAGGCCTGGCAGTCCATGCGCATGTTTGTTACATGATTAATACAGTTAACAGTTCTGAATCAACAATCTCCAAATATTGTCTCAGAACTTGCCAAGGAAAATCTGCAACTCCAACTCATCCAGAGAACAGTAGCAGCTTTTATACTACTGTGTTTCAACATGGGTGAGTTGTCGTGCAATGTCAGTGATGGTGGTATGGGCTGGGGGAGAAGACCTGAAAAGGTCTTGGAGAAAATGTTGGCAAACCTCAGGTACTTTTTGTTCATTTTAGATATAGAGCAGGTTTTCCTAACACTGCAGATTACCATAGTAGCAAAGTTCTACCAAACCTCAAGGTACTTGAATGTAATAAGGATCAATCCTTTGCTGTACCTTTTATATGCAAACAGCAAGACTTTGCAAAATTGTTCAAGGCTAAAAGACACTGAGAACACGGTAGTGGGAAAGAAAGTAAATACCTGGTCACTTACTTGTTTCCAAAAACTAGCAAAAATTGAGGACCGTCACATGTGTTTGAGACACTTCTAAAAATATTTTTTTTCAGTTGTTTCATAGGTTAATATTATTCAAAGTCAGGAAAGACTATTACGATATGCTAAACTGACCCCCATCAGTATCTGGGCCATGGCATCTTACCTAATAAAAGTCTGCAAATCTTCTGTTGAAATCTAATATATGTAATTTAGAAAGGTACCACATCACAGCTGAAAAAAAAAAAAAAAAAAAAAAAGATAAATCACAAGTTCATGGAAACTCTTCCCAAATTATCCTCACCAACTTTTTAATCACTCTGAACCTCTGGACTTCAAATTCTATCTTGGTATTTTCTTCTCTGATGGATTAAAGAGCTTTCTAATGCAAACAAGTATATCATATAGAAGAAGTAAGAGATGCTTTTTCTCAATAATTTTCTTCTGTCAAAAGCAAACAAATTCTGATTGTAACTCAACTGATATTAAATTAGTTTCTGCAGCAGACACAATAATATTCTTTGCATAGATTTTGCAATTACATCACCACTACTGGTAGAAAGCAACTTCAAGTGTTCACGTTGAGGCTGCACCTATCATTTGGATCTTAGAGGGGTGAAATAAGCCCATTTTCCAGAACATACACAGGATACGGCTCTTGTGAAGTTCTGCAGCTCAATACAGCCTGTTCCACACCACAATCAAAACAACAACCCTGTCTTCCTTTCAAGTCTGACTCCTAGGTGACCTCTTCAAAGGGCAGCATCTCAGGGCAGAAATACTCATGGAAAACAGATCTGCTTGTCTTCATCATGATCCCAACATAGTGTCTCCTCAGAAGCACCGTGTTCCAAGTTCCTTGTCTTAAGTCCAGGGTCTGAACATTTCATTGTGTTTACCTGGTGGTATCTATTTGTTTGTTATTTGCTTTAGCTGTAAAGTCTTTGCCACAGAGACAACAAACAGAAATTCAGACTTTAAGCAGCATGTTTCCCAACAAAGCATAGCACACAGACAAGCATCACAGGCCATTTTTCTAACAGTCTTTTGTTACCTTTATTATCATTTTTCAGAAATGAATCCTGGAGGCTTAAAGAAGCAGAAATTATACAAGATTCTGTACATAGTTCCTCCTTATCTTTTTTCTGTAGTTCATGCCAGGCTGAAGGGAAATAAGAGCTGACATACAGGCAGCATGGGCAGCCAGGGAGTTTGGGCACCAGAGAAACTGCAATGGCCTCAAAATTGTTGAAATGCACTGAACGGCAGCAGCAAAGCTGTAAATCTCAAGACAAATACACTAAGAACGTGTAAAAGAAACAGATATTTTCCTGTTGGTTTTGGGAGAAAAAAAATAAAAATAATTTCAAATAAGAATTTTGGCTTTGGGCCCACGTTGGGCACAACTTGTCCAAGGCCACACAGTGAGCCAATACAGAGCTGCCATTGCAGCCTCAGGGTCCCAGCTCCCCTTCTCCCCACTGAGCAGCTCTCCTGTTTGCTGCTCACTACATCCACATAAATAACCCTGTTCTAAAGCTACCATCCTAACACAGAGCTCAATAAAACGTCCAGAAAACTTCACCACTATTAGGAAGCAAAGATCTGGATGGGCATACAGGACCTCATCTGCAGGCAATCAGCTGACATTGGATGGTCAGCCTTGCTTTAGATTTCAGGATTATCGTCCTGATTCCTCTCCTGTGGTTACCCACAGCCAATCAGGATCCAGGCTTATTGGAGATTTTTTTTTTTTTTTTCAAGTGAAGGGGCTGTTGCGTAAAACAAAATGTATTTCTGCCTGAAAGTTTTGTAAAGTGACACTGGATTTCTATTTCTTTTGGCCACCACATCCAGCTACACAGGGAGCAGACAAGCCACATGAACTATAGGAGAAAGCCAAAAAGCACTACAGCATTTTTTTTCTTCCTTTTGGAAATTATTTATAGGTATATTGGACACAGCAGTTTATATACGTAGCATGGAGCAAACTATGTAAAGCAGATAAAAGTAGCCCATTCTCAGGTGGAAAGAGGCACCCCAGTGTCACAGCTATATACCCAGCAGACCCCTCCTATCTTCAATATCCATGGACAGACATGCAGGGAGTCCCTGTCTGGCCATAGGAGGCATCATAGACTGCATGGAAATTTCAGAGCTTGAGATAACCACAAGGTCTGCTTCTGCCAGCAGCCACATGGACAAGACATTGGTATATTCATTACAGCGCAGTCCTGCCTTTCTCGGCTGTAGGAAACACCATAACCCTGCTCAGGACATTAATCTTTGTTGATGTCAACATAAAAATAAATCGTCCATGAAGTTTCCACCCTGTTTAACACAATCCCCAGCCCTCCCACCACCCCCTGTTAGGGATATCTGTAACTTTACCAATTTATCTGTATACAAGTCTTTTTAATATGACAAAATATGTTGGATATTGGTAGCACTGGGGACTTTTTTTTTTTTTCCCCAAATATTTTGAAAATATTTGTCAGTAGGATGTTGTGGTTTGGATAAAGTGTACCATGGTGACTTGAGACAGAAATTTGAGTTTCACTCTGGGCTGTAGATACTGCCTGCCCAGCACCTTCAGTTTAGCTGAATGTAAATGCCTGAAGACTGGATGTAAAGCCATCCATATTCCTATGCCTTTCCCTAATCCATAGGCTGTGAAAGCTAGAAGTCACAGAAAGAATTAGCATATATATCCAACCTAGAAAAAATAAAAATAAAAATTTAAAAAAAAAGAAAAAAAGAAAAAAATATATATAAAAAAAGAGAAAAAAAAAAAAGAAAGAAAAAAATAAAAGGGGTGCTGCATCTAGTTTGTGATAAGACTGATAGTCATTCTTGCATGTGCTGTTTGTGAAACCCTTACTCTGAGTCCCTGAAAACTGGGCTGGGATGATCATGTCTCCCATGAATCATCTGGTGGTAGCTAATTTTGTGGTGTTGTCAGGTGAAACAGGACAAGGAGATGTCTGTTTTACCACGATGAGGTTTTGGATAGTGTACCTGAAACTTGGAACTGGACATGGTGGTCACAGAGTATCCTGAGTTACTGAGATGGTGGTGGGAGGATTTGACTAGGAAACATGTCTGTGACCCATGGACAGATGAGTCTGCTGTGTTTTGTCTGTTGGCTTGGCTATTTTTTTTTTTTTTCCAGGTAAAAAAAGAACAGTAAAACTGCTGAAATAAATTTGCAAAGCTGCATCATGGGACAGAGCTACCACCCAAGTGTTCCCGAAGTATCTGAACTTCATTGCTCCTCTACAGTGGGAAGAAAAGGGTAGTAACCAGAATGTTACCTCCCAAGCAGAGGCTGCAGCTGATGTTTGTATCTTCTAGAAAGCTTTCTTCAAACACACTGACCTGCAAGGTGGCCTTCCCATGTAGCTGCATCCTCTGTCTTGCTCTTCCACCCTGCTGTGCCAGCTGGATGCAAATCCATTCTATGACTTCCAATAGCTGTGGAGTAGGAGAATTAAGGTGGACATATAAGTGTAAACATGGACCATGCAACTGAAACAACTCTTCCAAGGTAGGTATGTCACCTTGATGGGATTTGAATCCCATGGGATATGTCTATCTCATTAACTGCAGGTCACTGACTTAAACTGGAAAGCTCAGCTTTCCAACTGTATGTCTACAGCTGATAGATTTAGATGCAAGCAGGACAACCATTTTCCATTGGAAACCTTGTCAGGTGGTTTGGCTGATAGGAAATGGCATGCTGAGAAACAAGGAAAAGAAAAAAAAAAAAAAAAAAAGGAAAAAAAAAAGGATTTCCAGAGAAATTTTCTGTCAAAATATTTAAAATACAAAATAAATAAATAAATAAATAATAAAGAATTTGGGAATTATTTCTCCTCATTCTCTTTTGTCCACCCTGATATCTGCTCTGGAATCTGGTACAATTACACATGTGTTCTTGCCTGCAAGGGATGCAAAGTCAGTGTAGTGTGCTGTCAGCCTGTCTCTCGCATAACTCCTCCCAGACCAGAGCCCTCCTGTGTACTAAACTTCAGAAAACAAATTGCTGTCGGGTCAGGCTGGCCTGACAGTTTCCATTTTGCTATTTCATAAAAGTGAAGGACAGGTTTCATCACAGGAAAAAAAAAAAAAAAAAAAAAAAAATCTGGACATGAAAGGCCTTTCCTGCCCATTTCCATCACTGTGGGGGAGCTTGTACAGGGATGTTGCCTTGATTTACATGCTGTCCCAGGTGTCCTCTCTGTTCTGACTTTTGCAGCTTCCTAAGCTCCCTGGTGAAAGCCACAGCAACTGTTCTAGGGCAATTTATTTTAGTTTCATCAACTGAGAAGTTCAGGAGGAGTTTAGGAATTAAGATAATCCATCTTCTTGGTAAAAATCTTGTCCACAAAATACATTGCAGACTTTTTCCAGCTTTCCAGAAGAAAAAAAAAAAAAAAAGAAAATCAGAAAATCTACCAGGCTGTCCAGTTTGAAGAGTGGTTGAAGTGTGGGATGAATTGATGCTGAAGATTCAGAAATACATAGGTAAATGATGTATTTTACTTTTTTTTTTTTTTTTTTTTTTTTTTTTTTTTAGGCATATTCTAGACAGGCTACATGAACCTTCTTGCACTTTCTAAATTATCTGTTCTAGAAATAAAGATGATTATCTGTTCTAGAAATAAAGATGAGGTGTGCTGGAGTTTATTGCCTGAGGATGGAGAATCCTCAGAGAGACTTCTGAAAGGAAGGATAATACATACATCTGTCAAGTAAGATGTTAGTATAGTTGAGGTTGTGTTGGAGAAAAGGCCCCTTGATGTTCCTTCCACATCTGCATTTACAGTTTCGATATATGTTCAGAAATGTCTTAAAATCTCCATTATATTAGATAACATCACAAACTTTGTGCTCACTACTTACGGTGATGCAACTTCACAATTTTCTTGCTTGCAGGCTATAAACCTAATAAAGTAACAGATTGGTCTTTTTATCCAATTTTTCTTTCTATAATCTGCAGCCCAGCTAGACCCTACGGAAAAAAAAAAAAAAAAATGTCTCTGATAGGTGTTTTCTAAACTGAAATCAAAGAGAATTGGATCAAACCCATGACCTGTTTCTTTCTTTCTTTCCCTTTTTCCCCACAACCTAATATATATCACCACTGGGAAATTTCTCCTCCATTCTCTGATTTGTCAATCTTCTTTTACCCTTGTTTATCCTCCTTCATATCCCTTTTTCATATTTTTTGAGTTCATGAGAAAGGTGGCCAAAACCTCTTAATTTTCCATCATGGTAATTTTCTAATTGCTTCCTATGAGTTCCTCTGAGTTTTGTAGAAAATATTTTTCCTTAATTTATTTTGCCTGCTTATAAAAAGGTCTTTTCATCTGTGCTTTCAGAAAGCTGTAAAATGAACAAAATTATGCCAAACATAAGACTTCCAGGGGAAAACAAGCATAAAATTTTACATCATAAAGCAGTCTAACAGAATGGCCAAATGTAAAACTGTACAGGGGATGCCACTAAAACTGTCTTTCAATGACAGGTTTGTTTATTTATTTTATTTATTTTCATGTAGCATTAATACCAGACTTCTATACTGCAAAATAGTTAACAAAAAGATAGAGTTGTTGTAGTTATTATTATTATGAGTATTAGTATGAGTATTATTTTTAAAATGCAGGCTTTACAAACTGGTTAATGACTTAGATTTGTCCAGCACTCACTGGCAGCCAACCATTCAAGTTGCTTCTTTCAGTTTCATTTTTCAGTGGGTGCTCTTAGCTAGCAAGCACACTATGACTAAATTATCCCATTTTCTGCAGTCTTAAAACTTATTAGCAATTTATGAACGAGGCTCACCACTAGATACTCTGCTAGATACTCTGGTTTAGCAGGAAAATATTTGAGGTTCTACCACTGGTAGTGATTACTGACTGGCTGAAATTTAGAAGCAGTAAGAAATAGGAAGTTGAAAAGAGTCACTTTTGAATGAAGAGAGAGGTCAAATTTAATTTTGGAAGAACTGTCACAAATTAATTTCACTTAAATTTAATCAACTAAAAATCAGATATCAATTCCATAAAACCTGTTTCAGGATACTCTGGTGTCTATACAAAGATAGGTACTACCAGTTGATGATTTATTCCGTTTATCTGAGATGTTCTTTCGGAGACGCAGGCAGCTGTCCCCAAGCAGTGTTCATCCCTTTCTTCACTGCTGAGAGGACCTGGAAAGTAGCATAAAGTCCAATTTCTTAGCCAGCTATTATGAGGTGAGATATCTGACTCCAATGCATGGGTTAAGTAGAAGTTTTCTCAGCTTCAGAAATCTAATGACACCTAACAGTCTACACCTAATTTGGATATAGGGTTGAAACACAGTTGAAAGTTCAGAAAACTTTGTCCGGAATAAAACCAAGCTCAAGAGCCCAGTTTATACAAACCCTCACTGAAAATATATTCTGCCTCTGGAGACCTCACAGCAATCTGCACTTTTAGCTGGGAACTATATTCTAATGAAAGTGCTATGGGAATTATCGGCTAAATTACTTTAGTCCCCTTGGGATTTAAAATTAGTTCACTCAAAACGGATTTTTTTAAAGTGTATTTTCCCTTGTGCTTTAAATGCTCTGGACTCTCATAGTCTGTGACCCATAAGTCTCACATTAAACTGCCTGTATGGAACAGTTGCACTTTTAATAATTGCAGCACAGGTGACATCATCTTTGGGAAATGCCCTGGTACTGTTTGGGATAGTTAAATCCATCATCACCATTCTCCAGTTGACTCACATGCTGCAGCTCTTGTGGTTGGAATAAAACCAAAAGGAAGTGAGGAGAGAGCTGTACAGATGTTGTCTCATTAGTAGATGACTTACTCATCTATGTGCAAGCACAAGGGGCACTAGCTGAGCTCCATTCTGCTCATACTAAAGCACAAGACCGATATTTCCTGATGTTGGATTTCTCTCTGGCAGGTTTCTCAGAGACCATCACTCACAAGACCATCACTGTCATTTTGTCATAGCTAATGATGGTCTAGTTGTTAATGAGGGAAATAGTAGAAAGAAAGTGAATCTGGCCACAGGAAGACATACCTTTACTTGTGGCTACAAAAGTACCCTTGGTGATTAGCTCAGCCAGAGATGTCCATCTTGGAGTTATCTAAATCTAGATGCACTAAATCACACCATCATGTTTCTTTTTTGTCCTCCATAACTATAGGCTTGTATTTCTACACACTCTTCTGGATAAAAACCTGAATGTTGCTGTGTGAAAATAAGTCACCTTTGTCATTCATTCAAAGTTGAGGACCTGATGGCTAAAAGTAGTATTAGTTATAGTTGCTTGAGGACATAGGGAGCAAATGAGTATCTTCTATCTAGAAGAGAGACAACAAGATACATTCACTCCTGTTTTCTGTCAGAGAATGGACAACTACTCCCACACACCCGGAGACCAAGAAAACCATAAGAATACATATGTTTTCATCTGCTGCATCTGTGATGTTGGCACTTTGGATAAGAGACTAAACAGCAAGGTGCTATCTTCAGGGAGTCCTGTATATTG
Source organism: Aythya marila (assembly GCF_965140915.1). Lineage (NCBI taxonomy): Eukaryota > Metazoa > Chordata > Aves > Anseriformes > Anatidae > Aythya > Aythya marila. Next base: position 2,555,475 of record NC_139043.1, on the reverse strand, counting down.
GACACAGGGAGGCCAAGGAGCTAAGTCTAAACATAATACTTTTTATCCATACATATATAACCTTAAAATCATCAAAACCATGATCATTACTTTTCTGGTTGATGAGCATGAGTAAGAAAAAAAAAAGAAAAAAAAAAAAAGGAAAAAAAAACTGGTTTTCATTTATTTCCCAGACAATAACAGTCTCCCTTTTCAAATAGAAGAATCTGGAATAACTCTAGTAGCTCAGTACTACTTTGTTTGGGAAAAACAGCAGAACATTGGTTCCTAATTACAGCTGCTCTACAATGTTCCAGTCTTAAATGGGAGGTTTCTCTGTTTCCTTCTTCCAAGATTGCATTGACATTGAGACAATACCCTGTTACGGCCTGCTTCTCAGTACACAGAAACATTTATTCATTCATTCTTTTTTTTATTTGATTGCATTATGGTTGTGGCCTATATGGTTACACACCCTTTAATATTATCTACAATATGTATTTGCTCTACTCACATTTTTTTTCCCAGCAAGTAAATCATAAAGTGAGATGCAACAGCTCAAATGTCATTAAAAAGGTCCAAAACTTATCCCAAAACCAAACTATATACATAGCAAATATTGGATTCAAATCAGCTTTGGTGAAATGATAACTCATATTGCAAATCAAACCCAGATGTAATTTTGACTGGTTATCTATTCCTTGTATTACAGAAGCTACAATTCATTCCTTTATTGATTGGGGCTATAACTCGACTTGTGCAGCTCAATTCGTGCAGGATATTTGTTTCTGCACAACTAGATTAGTTGTGTAGAAACAATTTCGGGTAAAAATAGACAAGATTCCTCCTTATGCAACATCAAATTCAAGTTCTGTAGCAATACTCTGATATCACATCTTTTCTTTCACAATGGCTGATGGCATTTTAAAATGCCCCAAATGACATATGGGTGGAGGGAAATGGTCTGAACTAAAAGCTTGTGTGACTTTGAAGTGCAGAAGAAATAACTAAATCTGCAAATTGCTAATTTTAGACACATATTTATCTCAGAGTGTTTTGAAAATCTTTATGTCTGAAGTGAATGTTGGTTTATAAAAATGGTTTGAGAAACTCTAGTATGACTGCTGAATTATAAAGCAAGAATTAGGTTCGCTGTGTGTGAAGCAGTAAGAAACTGAGAGAATTCATGATATAAAAGTAGATATTGACATCCAGCATAATTGCACAGAATTTCTTTTACAATGGGGAGCCAATGTAGTCAGAAGAGTCTTAAAAGTCATGCTGAATAGATATCTAAAATACTTAACCTAATTTATGTAATCAAAGTGACCATTTCTGACTGTTTTATCATAGCATGCCTTCTATTGACACTTATGACATGATGCAAGTACCACTGACAAGTTGCAGTGATGCTCAGAATCCCTCATACTTTGTGGCACTGACATCAGCATGTGCTGGCATGAGAACTTTATATTCTCTTTCTATCTAAAACAAACATTCCCATACCACCTGAAATAAGAAATAAAATAAAATAAAATAAAATAAAATAAAATAAAATAAAATAAAATAAAATAAAATAAAATAAAATAAAATAAAATAAAATAAAAGTGAATTTCTGGAATATGTTCACTGTAAAGAGACCTGGGAAGCTATATTACAAGAAATTGTGAATTTAGTTATAACCATCTGACATTTGGTTGCTGGGGAAAATTGCTTAATGTTTTTTGAATATATATGTTACACAGTGTATTTCTACAGCTTTCAGCTGTATGAAATAAGTCAGTTACTTATTTTACAACTCTGAGGAAAATTAGGCAAAAAAGTGCTAAAAATCTGTTTATATCCAAATAACACATATACATGCAAGAGCTTGCATCTTTTAGATTTCTCCAGAAGAAACAGTTAAATTATTCCAAGACACTCTTCTCTTTACTGTCTTTATTTCTTCAGAATCCCTACAAAACAAGGGGTATGCACTCCTACAAAACAAATGGTTGGAAAGGAAATGTTACACTTTTTTTCCACAAAGCAAGAAACTGCATAATATTAAAGGGTTTAAACAAATTCACCTGAGTAGACTGAGTAGAATAACAAGAATTACAACTTCAGTTTCTGGAATCCTAGAATAAAACTTGTCTATCTAATACTATCTTCAGACACAGGACTCATCTTGTGGGATCTGACAAGTACATATCTAAACATAGATGTCTATATGTGAACTGAGCATCTAACCTCCCCAAACATATTTTATTTGACTAAACATAGGCATCTAGAGTAATTTAAAAAAACCCTCAGAAACCATAAATCTTGATGGTTGGACATGGTTGGATTCAAATAGTGTGAAAAACCTTTCAGACATAATTCAGACATAATTGAACCCATAGCCAATACTTTCAATAGTACCTAATTAACAATTTACCTTAAGCTAAAGTGAACACCTCACCTTGGGTTGCCCATAGACACCAAAGATCAATTCAATTATCCATAGACACTATAATCTATAAGATATTTCAGATTTTATTGATGAACACCCAGTTGCCAGTGCAGAATTAAACGATTTTCACATTGCTCTTTTGTTACGTTTACTAACAGTATGTGGCATGACAAACTGCAGACGTATATATTTGATCAGATGAAGCTCAGTGTTCTAGTACTATACTAACTGCAGTTCCATCCTTATTCCTTAATGTCAATGTTTGTTTTTTTTTAAAGTGTTTATTTCAGGTTTTGTTGTTGTTGTTTTTATATACATAATAAAATTATCATTGTCTTAATGTCTTTGGACTAGGGAAAAATGTTTACAATTAAGAGGGGAAAAAAAAAAGGGCCAAACAAGAAAAAATAAAAGACATATAAATATTTTATATGCTTACTTCAAGGTAATAAAAGCGGTTTGCAAAATCGTTCTATACAGGTGAATACTTGTAATTAACAATTAGAAAAAAAAAAAAAAAGTAATTTAAGTTTTCGTTTACTATTTTCTAAGCAATGCAACTTTTTGGAAATTATATGTCTTATTTCTGAACAATACACTTCTGAAATTATATAAATGTACCTAATCTGAAAAAAAAAAAAAAGCAAAAAAAAAAAAAAAAGCTTAAAACTCCAATTTAATTAAAAGTATTTTTATTTATAGTATTATTTATTGGTTTATTCTTTCTTTCTTTCTTTCTTTCTTTCTTTCTTTCTTTCTTTCTTTCTTTCTTTCTTTTTCTTTCTTTCTTTTTCTTTCTTTTTTTCTTTGATGAGGGAAAATATTTTTCAGCTTTTATCTGTAAATTATATTGCTGACAATTTGCCTTTTGGAATGCAACTACTGAAAAAGTTATTAAGCATTGTAGAACAATGTAGAACAATGGGGCAGAGTTTAACTAACTTTTTATTACTATTTTTTATTTCTTAATTTAAGATTTGGCTGGAAATATTCACAAAGCTCCGCTCTTACTGTACCTCATACATACTTGTGTCTCCTTTCAAAATTAACCAGAACTCTTTTAATGGTTTTAAAATGTTTGGTTCTCATCCACACTCTGGACTTCATGAGGTTTAGCTGGCTCTTCTGTAAGCCATGGAAATGACTTAGAACTACGTATCATCAAGATCTTTTTATCACGGTGTCTGAGTGGATGTTATCAACAAGGTAAAAGGGGACATGAAGCCAGGATTCCAGAATCTGTGGTAATTTTCAATGTGACAAGCAGACAGATACTGGAACTCAGAATACTTTCCCTACCCAAAGATCCAAGCAAAGGGGAAAAGTGATTCTTTTTAAATTCAGGAACTCAGTTCAGCAAGTGTTTGAGTAAGAAGTATGGTATCCAAGGTGGCAGCTAAGATTGGGTGGGATGAATCTGGGTCACTGTCATTAAATATTATATCAAAACAGCACTTTCAAAAAAGCTGTGATGGACATAATTCAGATCTGGTGGAAAACCAGCTAACTGCTGTGGGGATGCAACCTGTGGAAAATTATGGAAATTATGAAAATTTCTCTGGTGCCTGCAAGACGCATTTGAGACCATGCTGTCTCAGTGCATCGTACTGTATAAACACACAATAAGAAGCAATCTGAGCTCTGCAAACGCACAGTGTAAATACAGAGGGAAAGCAAATGCAGGAACCAAGAGAGTTACCCAAGGTCACACAATGAAGAAATGCGAGAGAGAAGGAATGGAACTCACACCTGAAATCCCAATTTACTGCTGTATCCATTAACCTCAATTGATTTTCCTTCTGGTCTTGGGTTTAAAAATTAAAATAATCTTGACAATTTATCCTGCTCCTGAGCAATCTCTTCACCAACCTCTTCTTTCTTCCTTGAGCCATTCTCTTTCTCCTTCACCATTCAGCCACCTTCTCCTTCAAGTCCCATGAGAAAGATGCCTGAAGATTAATGGAAAACCAAGACATCATAAACTATTCTCCTGCAAATGGATTTAATCCAGACTCTCAATTGTACTCAAAGTGTATTTTGGGGTATAATTATAATTGATACACTCCACAGAGAGCTCATTTATCCTGAAGTAAATATGGAAGACACGTTAACTGAGATGTTTTCTCTCTCTCTCTTTTTTTTTTTTTTTTCTTCTTTCACCTAACACCACAACATCAGGACACAAAGCTGCAGTTCCACTGAAAATAATGAAGTGAGATGTTCCATAAAGTTATTTCCAGCTGATGGACTACATGCTACATAAATATACAGAAGACTCCCAAAGGAAACCTCCAGGTCACTCAGGCTTGCATTGGTTTCAGACCAGCGGTGAATGGGAGATCCATACCTCTCTTGTAAGTGGAGAAATCTGCATGCGAGAAGATATGCAGATGTTAAACTTCCCTCCCTTTCCCACTGGATTTTGTGCTTGCTACCAGGATATTGCCTACTGTTAAGTTCAAGGAAACATCAGCTGAGGTAATTACTTCAGCCTGTGAGGATTCAGCTTCAGGGTCAGGTAAGAGCATGGGGGAGGCAAAAGTCAAGCAAAAAATTCTTGTGGACTTTCCTAAGTTGAATTTTCAGGGAGAAGATCAAAAGCAGAATTGCCAGCAAAGCTATTGTGGAAAATGGACAAATCTGGGACATTTTGCATCAGGCTGAGAAAGGTCAGCATTTCTGGCAGACAGTAAGGCTGGTGCTCTGATTCAACCCAAACAGAGCCATTTCTTCCTCAGGCTCCCCACTGACAAACGCAGTTTGAGTTTGAGTTTGGCTTTGGATAAGGAGAGTGTCTTTGGAAAAACAAGACCTAACTATTCCCTTTTGAACTAAACCTGAACCCAAACTGGACTTGGACTTTAATATGGAGAAAGCTTGATATCTTTTTCTTCTTTTCTCTTTTTCCTCTTCCTTTCCCTTTTCCTGGGGAAAATAAAATAAAATAAAATAAAATAAAATAAAATAAAATAAAATAAAATAAAATAAAATAAAATAAAATAAAATAATAAAAAATAATAAAATAAAATAAAATAAAATAAAATAAAATAAAATAAAATAATAAAATAAAGCTATGATTCTCTCAGTTGCAGATTTTCAAGGTCCAGAGAAAATTCCTGAAGACTCAGTCATAGGAACAAGAAATCAGGGGCTTGGGTACCTGCTCAAACTAATCTCTAATATTTCTAAAACTCATTCAGTTATATTTGAACTAACAGATGTGGCTTGTTTCTATTTTGAAAACCACCTGCCATATTATTTGCTGCAAGCATACTACCTGTGGCTTAAAGCCAGCATGGATTCTTGGTCTACTTGTAAGAGGATTCTTTAAATTATACCAACAGGCCGTTTTTACATCTCAACCACCTGAGTTTATTATGAACAGCTATTGCTCTCACTTGCCTGGTGGATCTCTCCTCCAGAGAGATCTGCAGGGCTGCAGCAGGGCTTCTCCTGAAGGGTGATGTTTTTTCTCCAGCTCCACCTCACTTACTACTCTCTCCATTTGTTTTTCCACTGAGAACAAATTAAAGTAAAAGTGTCTGTGAAAGAATGTTATGGTATAGATGCCTGAGAATGCTTTAAGGGTGACCTCAGTCCTTGCTTTCTATGGTGTACACTGTGACTAGTCCTTGTGCAGGAGAAACATTTCTCAGCTGAAATCCTGACCCCTCTGGAGTCAGCATTGCTGTGACTGGTATTTGCTGAAGCAGAATTTTCCCTATTAATTGTTTAAGTATCAGTTAAAGAAATATTTAATTTCAATAACATATCCATTTGTAAGCCTGTGATGCTGTCAGTCTGAAAGGAGTAGCAGCATCAGCAATAAAGCTTCTCCTTTGTTGAGATAGTGGAAGATGTTTCATCAGAGATAGCCTTCACCCTTTCGTATTCCATATCATGGGATACTTGGAATTTGCTGATAGCTTTTAAGAAGAGGGCAGTTAAAATATATGCTACTCAATCCTAACAGCCAGTGCCAGGAGCATTGACTCTGCATAAAGAAACAAACATATCTGCAGATTCAGTCTGTGTCACAGTTTAGCTTTGACCTTGTGGTGAAAGATGGCCTGTTCATAGTACAAGAGAGTACAGAATCATCCGCTGATATTCAAAAGAGTAAGTGAAGCACAGTGGGAGGACAAATTGTAGAGGAAAGCAAAAAAAAAAAAAAAAAAAAATCCAAGATGTGATCTGGTGACATGCATTTTCTCTTGAATCATCTGTGAGATCTCTCCAGAGGCAGACTGTGTTCCAGTCAAACAGATCGGAGCCAGGGCAATCCCAGACAGGAGCACAGACAGGAGGAAGAACTCACTGAGAGCGTTTCAATATTTTCAATACTTAAAGAGGTCTTATAAAAAGGATGGAAGACTCTTTACTCCAGTAGATAATGTTATGAGAAGGGGAAATGGTCTTAAATTACAAGAAGATAGATTTAGATTAGATATTAGGAGAAAATTCTTCACTGTAAGGGTAGTGAGGCACTGGCACACGTTGCCCAGAGAGGCTGTGGATGCCCCATCCCTGGAGATGTTCAAGGCCAGGCTGGATGGGGCCTGATCTAGTGGGTGGCAATCCTGCTTATAGCAAGGGGGTTGGAGTTAGGTGATTTTTAAAGTCCCTTCCAACCCAAGACATTCTATAATTCTGTGACTATGATTCTATGATTCTATAAAATAGCACTGTGGCTGCTTCTTTTGTCTGAAAAAGCCAGGGCCTGCACTTGAAGAGTAACGTTCATTAATGTCAGTCAAAACAAAGAACTTAAAAATAGCAAAGCTGACATCTTTATCTGGAATGACAGCTCTGTGATAGGGGAACCACGTGTACCCAGGACTGAGGACCAAATCCTAGACTAAGAGGATCACCAATACTGGGTGAGCTATATCTGGACCTTGAGAGAAACATTCTGCATTAATGTGATACTTTACATGAGTTTATTAACTTCTTGAAAAAAAAAAAAAAAAAAAAAAAAAAACAGCACAGAGTGAGCTCATAGTGCTGAGCAGTTCATGCATGTCTTTCACAGTCTTGGTTGATGTTACAGTTTGATGAAATGTTAGGTCTGATTTGGGGGATGGATGAGTCCATATGGGTCTTCCTTGGCTGAAGATACACCTTCAGTGGAGAGATGCAACATCTGAAGCATAGTTGGTTGTATCAGGTCATGCCATCATCTCTCATGGTTTGGCTAAGCTCTGCTGAAGTTGGCAAAGCTCCCCAGCATTTACCCCATCCGAAGATCTGGGTCAGGCCACTTAGCTCCTTTCAATGTAACTATATGTTATGCCTCATGAAAACGGTGAACAGTGGCTTCTGGCCAGAACATACCAACCTTTTAGAGTTCAACATATGAAAATAAATGACTGATACCCAGATGAGTTGGTTATACGTATAAATCTCTCTCTCTCTCTCTTTCTTTACATATATAGATTTATATAATTGCACTGTTCTCTTTCTGGGCTGGAGCCTGTTTTGGAAAGGGGACAGAAGTGAAGTTATTAAGAATCTCCACTCATGTTAAAATACCTTTTTAGTACAACAAAACATACTATTGTTGAACTGGGAAAAGATATTACATAAATCCCCCAAAGTCAAGCACCATGATGGGAATAAAGAAAAATAGATCTATATATTAACTGCTCTTTTAACAGCATTATTTGACCTTTAGAATAAACAAACAGAGGAAAGAAAAACGTTACAAGCCCAGAAAAAAATTCTCTGACTCTTATCAAAAGCATATTTGAAGAGAGGCCTCAGAGGCATCTATTGTTTAATGGGCTATGGTTGATTTATTGATGATTATGTAGAAAAAAAGAAAAAAAAATCATTCCAAGGCCATGAGAGTTGCAGGGCTTCAATTTATTAGACCTTGGAATCAGGGAATGTGTTTTTTTCCTCCTTCATTCAAAAAGCCCTATTTGACCAACAGTGTGAAACAGTTTGACGGGCAAGTCCCTAGGTGCCGAGCTATACCTCACTTGTTTTCCGTAAGTAACTGGCCACACGAGAGCAGGCCTGCAGTTTTAGTTTACACAGCTGTATGCCTGAGTGCAGAGTTAACTGAATTTGTTTTAGGCCTCTTTTAGCAACAGCAACAAAACCCTGTCCCTCCTTGCCCTCTCCTGCCGCCTCCTGCTGCACATGCATGCACACACACGTGCCCTGCATACGTATCTCCTTTTGTAGATACAGGAAAGAGGATCTGAGGTAACAGTGGAGGGAAAGGGGTAAAAACTATTCAGACGGGGGCAATAGCAGGGAAGTAATGATTACTTACATTCATCATTGCCATGAGCTGGGCCAGTAAAGAAATTGAGCTTCCATCTCTATCCTTATATTTTGCCTTAGTATCCCTTTTCTAAAATTTCAAGATTCTACACTCTTCTTTCTTTAAACTCTCCCCAAATGCAAAAAGGTTCTTCTCCCCCTATCAGAGACTTCCATTAAGTTATGGAAGTCCAAATGCTGGGGATGTCAATGTGCCTGACATGATAGAACTGCATACAGGAGATGGCTCACATCCCACAGTTTTTATCATCTAAACAGACAGGACTGACATAGGTGGGGGAGGTGTACTACCCCAAAAATATTAAATGTAAATTTGATGATGACTCTTGACTCATCTTGAAATTGTTCTGGAATTTATCTGCAACCAACAATGAAATAAAATAAAAAAGCACTACAGGTAGAGAGAAGCTACGTTCCTGTCCAGTATTAGATGAACTCTAACAAGTTATAAACAAGTAGGATTTGTTTTAGTTTCTGTGAAAGTTGGTGACTATCTGCCTCATGGGAGACATAGTCTTCCCTGAGAGCCTGGCCTTTCATTAGTCCAGGAAGTGTATGCTTAGTAAGTCCCTCTTAGGACACCGGTAGTAATGCAGAAAAAAACTCAGCTTGAAGCATTTCACCTCACTGAAGTTTTCAATGTAATGTCAAAATATTCCACAGAAAACAGATACTTTTTATCAGAAAATATAATTTTGGTTGAAAACTCACTTTGCCTTTGAAAAAAAGTTTTAGACACAAATGTTTTTTCTGATCATTATTCAGAGTTGTGTGGCTGCTCCTCCCAATTTCTTCCTTCAAAACCTTTCTTAGAAGACTGGTTTTCTGAGATGACTACAAAAAGGAAAGAAAAAAGCATCCATATTGAACTGCCTCTGTGTGTGGACCACTGTCATGGAATCTTAATCTGGTTTCATATACTCCTTGCCCTGATACATTTTCTCTCCAGTTGTCTTGTTCCAGCATAGATTCCAATTTCATTGAGGACCATTTCTCTGTTCTAGGTTTTTATTTTCTACAGTATGATGATGATTTGTTTACCATCCAGGATATCAATGCCCTATGATGATACAAATTGATAATTTTGATGTTAGTACTGCTATTTTTCACAGTAATAATAATAGTTAAGGTTCTGTAGATGCAACTCTTATCCGTGAAAACTGAGGAATGGGCTTTTAGATATGTTTCCCATTCAGCAGGTGGAAATCATAAAGCCATGTTAATCCTCTCTAAAACTGTGGGTGGAACTCTTGTGGTCTAAATTATATATGAAAAAATAAGACGTCTGAGACCTTCATCCTAAAATGCAGATGAATCCTGATCAGGGTCTTGGGAGAAATTTCAAACATGTCTTTAAGATCTCTTCCATAAAGTAACTTATGTTTCTATGTTGACTGTCAAAGAAGCCTAGTGTGACACCAGGAGCTGTTGCCAACATGTGAACTAAATCTCACTTCTTCCTTCTACTTGGTCTTGTTGCCTGGTTTTGGCCTGGAAAACAAATCAAAATCCAACAGCAAAATTTTGTCTTCAGCAAGGAAGTTATAAGTGAAAATGTACTCTGAATTTTTAATGGAGATAGAATGAGAAAAAATGCTGCAGGTGAGTAGAGAAATTTCAAGCTTACTTCTCTGCTGAGTTCTGTTACTAGGATAGTTGAGCTTACATTTTTAATGTCTGGTGTCACCTACACAAACTGTAAACTATTTCATAATGCACCCATTTCCCATTTCTCACATGATGCAAACACAAGATGAAAGGCAAGGCAAGGCAAGGCAAGGCAAGAAAAGAAAAGTAAAGAAAAGAAAGGAAAAGAAAGGAAAAGAAAGGAAAAGAAAGGAAAAGAAAAGAAAGGAAAAGAAAAGAAAAGAAAAGAAAAGAAAAGAAAAGAAAAGAAAAGAAAAGAAAAGAAAAGAAAAGAAAAGAAAAGAAAAGAAAAGAAAAGAAAAGAAAAGAAAAGAAAAGAAAAAAGAAAAGAAAAGAAAAGAAAAGAAAAGAAAAGAAAAGAAAAGAAAAGAAAAGAAAAGAAAAGAAAAGAAAAGAAAAGAAAAGAAAAGAAAAGAAAAGAAAAGAAAAGAAAAGAAAAGAAAAGAAGAAGAAAAGTTGTTGCTGAATTTTCTGGCTGCTGACATTTCAGTGAGACATCGCTATCTCATGATGACTCAAAAAAGACCAGCAAACAACAGAGATCCAGGGACCTCTGGAGGGAAGACAGATAGACATGAACATGGTGAAGACAGTTGTAAGCTGCAATCCAGATTTAGATGTTACCAGGCATGGAAGAAAACATATAATGGTTTCCTACCTGAAAGTAATTAATAACATGAATCTCCTTCAGTTCAGGTGGAGTATTCCATATCAAGAACATGTAGATCTTCGTATGCTTCAAAAATCTTTAGACAGTATGTGAGTAAAAAGAAAAAGATGTAAAGCATCCCAGACCTAGTAGAAAAAATAAAGTTATTAGAAGGTTAATCCTACATGAAATACTCCATTAGTTTTATGAAACTACTTATTTAACCTATTTTTATGTTCTGAATTGCTTTTGTCTCAGGAGAAAATAAAAGGGGTGTTTCAATTGAGATATGACTTGAAAAATTGCAAAGCCATGTATCATAAAATGCCTTGATTATCCGACTAAAATATAACCCTCAGTTTTCTGAATAGGAGGCACATGCATCTGTGCTTATTCAGCTAAAAAGGTTAATCAATTCATCTAATTTTAGACATCTGGGGACTGATTGGCTATGCAGATTATTCCTACAGGCAAGTTGATGGAGAAGGACAGGCACTGCAGGAAATTATAAATCTTTCCCCTTTGTTGATAACTCCACTTCTGATGACACTCTTGAGCCATTAGAAGTAGATAGGCATTCTGGCTTTCAAAACATTCATTATATGCAGAAATTAAACTCAATTACTATGCACATATATTTCTTCAGGTAAGACATGTGCCCAGAACATGAGACATTCACCAAAAATGATGAGTGTTTCATTTATCAGTTTTGCCTCTTTACTGGCCTCCAGTGGCATCCTATGTCATGTGTACATGGAAGATCTTAAAAAGTGCGGCGTTACTCTTTGCCAGGCCTTTAATCAGCTTGGTCAGCAGATGACAATAATAGAAGCTGGACCTCTGCCAAACATAATAATGGTATTTCCTGGAGTATTCACAGAGTTTCCAGTTCTGCAGACAGGGTGTAGCATGGTAAACCTAAACATGGTATTTAAATATCCAGCTACAAACATTCACAAGTGACTCATGGTCCTGGTTGCTTCCTATATAGCTAAGGTGATCCAAAATACTTTTATCTAATGAGGCTTTATTGTCAGCAAATATGAAATACTAATTTTCTGAGAATTGGAGCCTTTTATGATATCGTCATGCATATATACCAAGAACAGAGAAATCAAAGACTAAGAGTTAAAAAGGTTTAGAGTAGTTTTATAGATAGAATAGTTCAGTCCTAAATCTCTGACAGTTTTAGACTGAACACCTTTGAAAGTGTCTGCCTTTGGGTATAAACAATTCTATGGCTAGCTGATACTTGTCTTACAATATAACAGACCAGCCAAAGTTCCTCCAGTGTCTAAGGAAAATGTGTCTATTAGCCTTTCTTTCAGTGGAGAGGCTGATAGGGAATCTCTAACAATCATCCTATTTCTGATAAACTCAAATAACTTCTCTCCTTGAGGCCTCTCGTTTTGTCTTTTTGACATGAAAATAACAGAAGTTCAGAAAATATTAGGGCAAAGGCTGACAGACTTTCAGTGGCAAGTTATATCTTGTTTGTACATGAAAGCAGAATATGCAGTAGTCCTAAGGGTATTTGTCTGCAGTTGTATTTGCTGGTTGAGATCTATGCCAGTAGTAGCATCTCAGATATTTACACCAGAACTGTGTTCTGATTAAATAAATACACAAGGCACTGAACAACACTGGGAAAATATTAGTAGATGGCTTTAAAAAATTTTCATTGCTGCTTTGTCTCACAACAGTTATACTGTCACCACCTAGAAACTGCAAACTTTTTCCTATTTTCTTTATGACAGTTTAGTGAAGAATCAGGGACATGACTCCCATCTCAGTATTTTTTCCATCACATCCATAACCTGATATCACTCTCTGCCCTCCTGTATATATGTGTACAATACATGCCAGGGTCCTGAAGCAGCAATTATTTTCCTTCTGCTTATCACCATACCAAATTATCAAGATGATTTGCATGTGTTGTTGGCTGTGAAATCGCTCAGAAACCTGTTCTTTACAGTAATGACTGAGAGAGGTGATATTTTTGTATGGTAGGTTGGATTTGTCATATATTACCATCTGGTGTATAATCACATTAGTGTATCGTAGGACTGCTGAAAAAAAAAAAAAAATATATATATATATATATATAAGCCAAGAAAGGAAATGAAGATATTTTCTCATGTCCTTGCTTTTCAGGAGAATAAGGAAACCTGTTTTAGAAGAAAGGGTGGAAGACCTATTGGAAATGGGAAGTCAGCAGGAACAGAAGTGGAAAAGGCTGTTCAGGGATCCACTGAGCCTCTTATTTTATCTGGGAGAACTGCATGTGTGAACTGAAATAGAGTGAAAGTAGTTTCCAAAGAGGAAGGATTTAACACAAAAACCTGACTTCAGATTTATAGGACTGAGTACATCCTTAAATCTCCAGGGGTGATCCAGTTCATCTGCTTTCCAGGATGGTTCAGCTTTATACATGTCTACGTATGTCAGCCACCTCCCTGCTTTCACTGGAAGCACTTGTGAACAATAACAGATATTCATTCCCTCCTGACACACTTGCCTACCAACGGGCTGCAGACAAATCATGCTTTTATTTCACAGTGATCTCAAATCAACAGACCTCTGGCCTTTGACTCCATGATTTCGTCAATTGCCAAAAACACTTAGTACCCTCATTTTGATGTTATTCTTCTGTCTTAAGCTGTCCCATTTATTTATTTGCTTCCTGTCCAGTACTCAGAGATTTCCTTTCACAGCAAAGGGAACTTCTTTTCTGACTGTGTTTCCTTGGGAAGCACCATCCCACCAGTATCTCCAGCTTCATTTTCAGTGCAAAGCTCTATTATAATGGTATGTCAAGGACAGGGGTGTTAAAATAATAGCAATAATAAAGAAAACTGTTAAATTCAGAGCCAAAATCCTGTTGTGGTTCAGTGTGGTTTTACTTTAAATCAAATTTCTGAGGCTGCTGAGGCTCAAATTGTACTATTAAACAAGATGTGTCATCCCACTCTACCTCATTTTCTCATTTTAAATACAAAATTAAAGACAACCCATTTATTAAATAGCACCTTATGCAAAATCTTGGAAAATCCTATACTGGTTATGTACGTATGAAAGAAAGAGTAAATGCCTTCCAGATTTCTGAACAAGTAATTTCAGAAAAAGTATTCAATACATATTTAGATGTTGACCACCTTTGCTTTTCCTTCAGACAATAGTCTGGTTTGACAAAACTTTATTTCCCTGAATATTTTTTTTTTCATATATATAGAGAGAGGAATAGTTGTGGTTTGTTTCTTTCTCATATCTATTTGTAGAAAAGATAATCACTTTCTTTTTTTTTTTTTTTTTTTTTTCAGTGCTTTTTGCAAATCTTTAATAAGAGAAAGTAAGCAATGTCCGTCCTTTAGTAAGGAAACAACTAAGAATCTTTAAAGCTTTATCATGGGATGGTTCCCAAGTTCTTCAAATATATCCCTTTAAAAAATAAAAATTAAAAAAAAAAAAAATCAATCTCAGTAGTTGATCTTTCCCTACTACCTTGAGGACCTCTTGATTAATTTCAAATTTGACAACAGGGTAGTGATTTCAAGGATATTAACTTTCTACAGAAGTTGTCCAGCCAAAGAAAACATGGCTGTAGCACATTCTCAGCAACAGAATTTTCTACCAGGATATAGAATAGATAGAATTAGAAAAGAATAGATGGAATATAGAATAGAATTCCATATGGAATAGATTATTACAGCAACTTCTTTCATTGCTTGCAGGATTTTTGACATTGAACAATCCAAGAATGACACATACTGCCTAAAGGACATAGACATTGGCACTTTATTGTTTATTGTCCTAATAGTCTCCAGGTGGAATCTGCAGTGATCACAAATAAGATATGTGAATTGTGTCACAAGCAGCACAGGGATTATGATGGCATATCTACCATCTGTCTGAGGGCTTCCAGAAAGACATTTCTTGGATAAGAAAAGTGAATGGCTGATATATATATATATATATATATATAATGGCTCCCATCCTTTTCCTTCCCATCTTCTCTCTGTGTTCTAAAATATTACTTGCTGTAAGACCACAGCTAAGTTCCCTCCGTTACTGGTGCCAAATGGCCTAGCTTGCTTTGACATCAGTCAGGTCAATTTTGTTCATGCTGTTCCAAAATCTGTCAGTTTGGCCACAGAGGTGCAAAACTTTCATGTCACTTGTCAGGAAACTTTGTTCTGGGAGTTTTAGACTAACTTTTATTTTCCCCTGCCTGACAAGTAATCACTGCTTCACTTTCTGCTGAAGAATATGGTTCCCATTTTCAGAAAGTGCTATTTCACTGGTCTTTTCTTTTCTTTTCTTTTCTTTTCTTTTCTTTTCTTTTCTTTTCTTTTCTTTTCTTTTCTTTTCTTTTCTTTTCTTTTCTTTTCTTTTCTTTTCTTTTCTTTTCTTTTCTTTTCTTTTCTTTTTTCTTTTCTTTTCTTTTCTTTTCTTTTCTTTTCTTTTCTTTTCTTTTCTTTTCTTTTCTTTTCTTTTCTTTTCTTTTCTTTTCTTTTCTTTTCTTTTCTTTTCTTTTCTTTTCTTTTCTTTCTCTTTTTCTTCTATTCCACACACACTTTTCAATTCACATTACTGTTTTACAACACAGATTCCTTTTGTTTCACCCGGTTCATCTAGTTTATGATTACCTAGTAGGCTAGTATGTCTAAAAGAGAAAGGGATGAAAGAAATACATAAAAGAAGAGGGGAAAATGTCTTTTCAAGTGTTAAGGCCCAGATCTGCAAGGGTATTCTTATGCTGATCGATCCTGAGCATGGGTCTGCAGTTATGTCCCAATGTGTCATATCAGATATTTATCTTTATGGTAAAAATTTAGGAATCATTCAAAATTCTGATTAATTCCACTTCATTTTTTTTTCCTAACTTTCAGACCATGTCAATATTTTCACTAAAAGCAGGAAGTGGGGACTCAGTGTTCCCCAAAGAAAATCCAGTGTTTAGAGTCACTGTCTGTGAAGCTTTCACAGAGTCATATGTCCCATTTTCCAGTGAGGAAAAAACTTATCTGAGGATATTTTTCAGCTGGCTGAATTAGCTTACCACATGGTGACTGTGTCTTCATCACTAGAACTTATCTGGAGGCCATAAATTCCTTATCATCAGCCTTTTATAATACAGGAATTTATGCCAGTCACATATGAAAGGATATGTTGATGGGTTCCCAGCTTCCAGAAACAAAACTAAATTAAATATATATATATATATATGAAATTTCCTAAGTAACTTTTGTGATCAAAGAAAAAAAATGGTCTTAGAACTTCTCTGTCTTGAAGCAATGGCTAGCTAATGTCAAACAATATTGTATTTCCTAGGTGTACTGATGCATCATATTTTCTGTTACATCTTTTTATTAAGCAGCCTGTTTTCCTGTGATTAGTTTTTCCTCTTCAATGGCTGTATCCTGAAAAGGACCAATAAATTGTTTAAAAATAAAATGCTCATCTCACCAGGAACAGATTTTTCTATTTTTTTTTTCTTTCTTTTCCATAACATGGGCTGTGTGATAGTGGCTGTGTGACAGTGTCAGGTTTCTCATGAGGGTCTTGATCTTTGGCATAGTCACCTCTTCATTTTCAAACTGATGTATTCTACACTAAGCCTTGTCCCATTGCCAGCTAAATTAGTCATAGAGCCAGATGGATAAGAAAAAAGGCTTGAACACAAAGTGATAAATGTCTCATTTAAAAAGTTGTATCAAGACCAGACTATCTTTAGGATTTAAAGAAGGAGTAAAAGACAGGGTCATGCATGAATAACTGTGGTATGCATACTAAAATAAATGAATAAATATAATATATACATTTTATATATATATATATACGCACAATGCCTAAGTGTGGAAGCAACAGCTATTCTTCAGAAAAGCAAAAAAAAAAAAAAAAAAAAAAAGAATTAAAATGAAGTAAGCTGTAAGTGGTACATCAAAAAGAAAGAAGAATGGATACAAGAGGGATGGTGGGAAAGATAGAAGGGAGAATGAAAGATCAAGAGAAAGAACGAAAGAATGAAATAACCAAAGAATAAAAGAAAGGAAGAAAAAAGGAAAAGGAAAAGAAAAAGGAACACATTAAACAATGTTCATGGATTTTAAAGTCAGTAGGGAGTATTATCATCGTCTGGTGTGACCTTCTTCATAACGAGGTGAATAACTCAAAGTGGTTTAAGAAGGGCCTCAAATTAGGCAAAACTGAACACATCAGTACATGACAAAACACAGGCAAAGGAGAAAAGTACTCATATGACCTCTCTTACACTTTTGATTTATATGTGTGTGATTAATTTTCTGTCATATCCACTTTGTGTGTTGCGTGACTGGCCTTTATAAGATTCCAGAGGTCTACTTCTTTGGAAAAACTGACTCTGTCCTCAGTGTCTTGCTCAGGAAAATAAATCACAAAGGCAAAGATATAAAATGGGAGGGGGAGGTGTTAAAGTTTACCTTGAGTGTGACAGTGGGTATGTGTGTGGGAGAGAATCAAAAATTAGTTAAAGTGATTATAAATGCGGATGTATTACTCATAAAACAAGCTGACAGGCCCATCAAAATAAAGTAAATGTATTTCTGCACAGCAAATCTCAGGTAGTCTTGAGTGGCACTGGTTCTGGTAATTATAATATAGAAAAACTCAGATAATTCCTGTCCTTTCAGTGGTGATGGCAATGAATGCTATCTCATAGTCTGGAGCTTTAGGCCAAAAGGAACCATTATAATCGTACACTCCAACCTGTTCCATAACACTTGCCAGGGAATTTCATGCAGTAATTCCCACTTCAAGACTATAACTTTTTCTTGAGCTAAAGCAAATCTTACAAACAGATTCCAGTGCTGATTTAAACACATCTAGTCTTGGAGAATGCTATGTATTCATTTCAGGTGCAGTTTTGACAGCCTCATTGTATTTCTAAATTTGTGTAAGGTATAATGTTTTTAAAAGTTGGATTACAAACCTGGCAATATTATTAACAGCTAATTCTAATATAAAGATTAAAAGATAAAAAAAAAAAAAAAGATTGCAGATGAAAACAAGAGACATATAATGATACAGTGACTTCAGTCAGGAATGTCCAAGCTGTAATCCAACTGTCTCTCCTAGTAGATGGGCATTTCAGTTGGGAGTCATCTCAGATAACGTCAGGCATATACAGTTTTATCTTCCATATCTGAGCTTCCCTTACAGGCACGTTGACAAACAGGCACTTCCAGAATCATGTCTCACACTAGTGTTTCACTCTCTGTATCTTCTGTTTCTCTCTTCTAACTGTAAAGGGATCTTCGGGTGACTGGAGCATTTACATGTCTCGTTTTGCAACACCTGATGTTATGTGAGCTATATCCTGACACTGCTGACTGTCTAAACCCAAAAGATATCTAGAGCAGTCTCTAAGATACAGTGGTAGTACTCTGAGTCTAACTTCATAACTAGTAATGGAAACAGGACCTCCATGAAGCCACAGCGGTGAGATTGTCTATTCCTGCATAGTAATGTAATGGCTAAATATCCAATTCTTTCTTCTTCCTAAGAAAATTAAATCTTAATACACTAAAAGGAATGCTATTCTCCACTTTTTCTTTTGAGCTTTTTTTGAGAAACCATGATTATAAAATTCAAGGGTAATGAGCAAGTAGACCAAAGTTTGTCCTTACTAGTCTAATGGCTAATACCCTCAACTGGGAGAATCATCCTACCTAAATACTCAATGAAAAATATATTTATTTTTTCCCTGATATCCTATTCTAGTACACTGCTTGTTTATTTTGCATCCTACCACTCAGGAATATTTGGCTATGGATGCTCAGAATTTCTATCACCTCCTGCAAACATGTATGTAAGACTTGCTCCTGAATTGCTGAGATATACGTACACTTTCTAGTCCCAATCTCTGCAGTGTTGTATGTCTCACACACTCTGGCAGGACGTTCTCTGAGTGACATAAGTTCCTTTGCCCTGTATCATGTGCCAAACACACCGACAGCTGACACTGAAGCAATGCTCAGAAGGGATTGCAAATGTCTCGTTCATGCACATTGACCCAACTGAATCGCCAGGAACATCGGCTGCCTGGGATAAAATTGCCTGTAGCCGGAGATTCCCCGCAGTCCATCAAAGCAATAAATAACTTGAAATTACAGCTCTGGGCAGCAGTGCCTAGCAGATTTCTCTTGATTGAATGGTCTTATCTGTTTTTCATTCAAAACTTTTGTATAAGGTCAAACAGATGGGGAAACGTACAACAGGAGATTTGAGTATGGGAGATGCTTTGTAATTCTCATGCTAAGGTTTGTCAACTAGGCAAGCTAAGCAGTTTGGCTTGTTAGAGACAAATGGTTTGAAAAGAATATACATCATCAAAAAGGTCTATGATGTCCGTTTTGCCTGCAGGAGTCAACAGCCAGGGAATAGAGAGAAAGATGTAGGCTCAAACATTTTCAGATCATTACACCCCAGCTGACATAATGAGATATACAAGGGTGGTCAATGGCACAGACTTGTTGGTGGTTTATTCCTGTCTACCCTTTTTATATTTTAATTTTATTTATTATTTTTTATTATTTATTTTATTTTATTTTATTTTATTTTATTTTATTTTATTTTATTTTATTTTATTTTATTTATTTTATTTTATTTTATTTTATTTTATTTTATTTTATTTTATTTTATTTTATTTATTATTTTTGTTTTATTTTATTTTGTTTTATTATAATCTTTTTTCCCTTGGTACTTTCAAGACATTTTGGGTGGCAGATTTCAAGATGGAATAGTCTTCACAGTAAAGTCCCAAAATGAAGGATACTTAAAAAGCTTTCCAGCTGAGAAACAATTTATTGTTCAAGTAACTATTGAAATGGAGTACATTGCCAAAGACTAGTCTCAGTACAATAGAGATTGCATCAACAGACCAAATCCTTTTCCATTGGGAGCATTGGCAAAGACGTCTGGCAGAGATGCACAATGAAAAGTAGTTTGGACAGCAATGTGGAAGCAAGCTAGTTGCTAGGCCTAGAAAGCCAAGCCAAGAAGATGATGTTTAGGCAACACTGACATCAGTTCCAATTAACTCAAGTTAGGAAGTTAGTTTAGGAAGTTAGAACCAGAAACCCACCCAGAGTAAAGACTATGGGGGCAATCTTGAAAGCCTCTGTTTATTCAAACTGATGGCTGTAGACTTTAAATATTTATTTATTTATTTAATGGGATTTCTATAGCTTTTCCTCTAAGAAACCAGCCAAGAAATACAACCAAGACTTAACTAGAGATCTTCCCATCTTTCTTTCAATATACAGAATGAATTATACACATGTAGATTCTTTTATTCTGTTGTTGTTGTTGTTGTTCTTCTTCTTCTTCTTCATATTATTCATTTTGACAACCGATCTACCAAACGTACTATGCTTCAGCTAACAGAGGTAAGTTTTCCGCTCCTGTCTTAAAACTTAAACTTCTCAGAGAGCCTAGATATTAAAGAGGAGTTGTCTTTTTGCCAGTCTGTTGTGTATTACTTTACAAGAGTTTTCAGTCTGGAAGTCCTTAACCTGCCACTTCAGCTATGAACATTCAATATCAGTGATTAAATCTTGACTACTCAGAGGCTGGAAATGGTGCCAAAGACAAACCTAGTTAAGTTCAGCCCAACACTTTTTTGTTGGCTGAATGAGCCAACAAAGGCCGAGGTCACAAAGGAGTCAAAGCCTCAAATCTCTTGAGGACCAGTCAAGAATCAGGCTCCAGGCCTCTGGAGTTTAAAGTTTTATAATCTGGGTTATCTTTTTTTTTTTTTTTTTAATTATTTTTTTTCCTAGGATTGTGAACTTCTTACCATGTAGCTTGTTGTAGAAATTGAGCTATTCCTTTTCTCCCTTCTTCTGAAACTTATACTATAATCCCTCACTTCTAATACCTTCTTGAGAGAAGGTACTTTATCTTTTAAGGGATTACAGGGAGACTTAAGCTCCATGTTGATACAGGAAAATGAAGATGCTGCTAGAAGTACTCTTATCCTGACCAGTGCTCTGAGATTTCTTTTATTAAAATCAGACTGGTCAAATTAGTCATAGATTCACGGAAACAGTTAAACCTCTTTAATGCATCCCCTGGTTTGATGACTTACCCCTATCACTCACCTTTAATTCAGGAATTGAAAGCCCTATCTGTTCTAAGCAGGGTTGCCTTATTTGAGACAGCCGCTTTGCTGCCAGCTCCATTTCAGCTGTGTTCTAATGCAAGTAAGCGACGGAGGGCATGAGTGGGGAGAGCAGACATATGCACACAATTACACACATCCTGCAAACAAGCAAAAGTAAAGAGTATAGAGTGGACTTGAAGCTGAACAGAAGTAGAACTGCATGCCCAGTAGATTAACAGAATTAATCTTCAGAGCTGTCAGGTTTCACATTTTATTTTATGATGACTATATTCATCGCACACACAAACCTTCATTACATTGCTGTTTTGGATACAAGTCAGACGGAATGAACAGCTTGACCTTGGTCGTAAACCTCACTACTGAGGCAGCTGCAGGCAACCTGAAACAGAGCAGAATTAGTTATGAACCCTTAACTCTCCCTTTCATTCTCCTACTCTCTCCCTTTCTTGATTAGTTTCCACCTGTTTAGTCTTCATGGAAATGTTGACTTTTATACTTTCCTGTCTGGCAAAGACACATCTCTTTTTTTTTTTTTTCTTTTCTTTTTTTTTTTTTTTTTTTTTTTCTCTTTCTCCTCTTCTTTCACTCTTTCTCTCTTTCTGGGAACAGAAAAGTGAACTTAATGGTGTAATGTTAGGTTTTCCAACAGACAAAACAGTTCTCTGGGCCAAATGAAGTAGTCTTCCTGTGGAATACTCTTGTTTTGAATGGAAGGGTTCAGTCAATGTGATAGAGACCAAAGAACATGTTACTGGAATGCTAATACTCCTTGATGAACTTCTTGGCTCTTCTATGCAGTTTTCTTTTTCCACTGAACAATAATACAAAAAGGTAACATCTCAGGCTTGCCTGATTCTTCGACTGTGTGGCTTTGTCGCTTATAAATATATATATTTTTTTGTTTTTATTTTTTATTTTTTTGCCCACTGAGCCTTAACTCTTGTGACTGGGTTCAGTACGGAATTATACCTCTCAAGAGAGGAGGTCTTGGCTTTGGCAGGTCTGACAGACTAATTAATTATGTTGTAGCAGACATCTGGCAGATTCTCTTCAGAAAGCTCCAGAGCTGACCTAAATTGGATACTTAAGGATTCCTCAACCCTAAAAAGGGTGTATCTTTTGTAATAGCATGGAGGTCATTGGCGGGACAGTACCTCTTACTGTAAAGGCCTGGATTGAGCCTAGGAACAATGAGTAAAACTACAGCGCTGCTCTTAGTGATGTGGTTCTTCTGGTCCTTCTAAGCCAAACATGCTTGGGTCTAGCCAATAGTTTGGTGGGACATCTCCAAAGACATTCTGGTTTCTACACAAAAGCATACCACATAAATTGAAAAATCACTCCTTCACTTTGAATCACTTATCTGCAACTCTTAAAAACAATATTTTTCAGATAAGAAAATTTTTGAACTAAATGCTGAAAGAGGGAAGTATAAAGAGAGGTTTATCTAAGCAGCATGAAGAGTCTCTGTCTGGGTATTTCCAGTGCAGACAATAGTTATTCCTAGGGTTTCTCCAACAGTTTCAGCTGGAGGTAATCTATCGCAGGCAAACTTCCATCATAAATTTCAGGAAGGGAGCTGACAGCATAAGATTATCAGGTTCAGCAAGACTCTGTTTCATGTCCTGAACTATGGAAGAAAATTGTTGCACAGTTAACAAGCTGCTGGGTCCTATTGAACAGGTGGCGGCACTTCACTGTGCCTAGTCCATAAAGTGCTTTGAAATCTATTGGGACAGAAGGTGCTATATACATGTAAGATATTATTGTTACATGGCTTTTTTTGCTTTATTTTGTTTTTCATTTGGTCTGCTTGAACAAGCTCTCCCTGAGGCTTAAGTAGCAAAGCATTAGCTTGGAAAACTTGAGGCTTGGGGTTTTTAGTCCCTTAACTGGTCTCTGTTGGCTTGTTGGCTGGTTTATGAGGAGGGTGGAGAAAAAGGGAAATGTTCTCCACTCATTCATTCACATGGAAACATAACTGAGAACTAGATGACTGGGCTTTTTACTTTGGCTGATTTATTCCCATTTATCAGTGTTATTTTTTATCCAATTGTTCCCTAAAGATTCTGATCTCCAGCAGATAGGAAAGCAGGGATGTATTTTTTTTCCTTATATCTCCTGGGAGTGGTGGAGGTCAGAAATACAGATTTCTTATTTTCTTTTCTCCTTCCAGTGCTATATCTAATAGCTTTTCAGCAGAACAAATTAAGATCAAATTGAATCTGTCCTCTTGATCAGAGTCCAGTCATACACTGTCATGAGATGGCTATGGAAAAAAAGGAGTAATATGTCAAGATCCTAAATGCTACCGTCTTTTGAGTGATGCCAAATTTTACTTGGACTACAGATACATTGAGACTGGTGCTATAGTAATAAGAAAAACAGAAAGAATAATAAATTCATAACATAGCATCAAGAATCATGGACTGGTATCACTACAAGAGACATTTTAATCCAGGCTGTTTAATAAATCAACAATAGTATCAATAATATTAACACTATCTTACAGTAGAACTTTATGCTACATGCTGCAAGTGAGATGCCTGTTTGATGCAGACCAAAAGAGTTCTGGGAACTGGCTAGTCATTAAATAATCTGGATGATCATTGACCAGGGTTCAAGAACATACTCTCCAACTAATACAGATATAGCCTATGAGTCTTTGCAAAGACTTGAGACAGCACAGCACTTGCTATGGCAGAGAATATCCCTTAGAACCAGAAACCTCTGATGTCCTCTCTTGTCCATCTTCACAGATTTCAGGCCTAAATCAGTCTGGATTAAGGTGTATTAAAGCAGTGATCTCTCAGCTCTCCTAAAGTAAGTTGCAACACAGCCACTGACAGGATTAAACCCATGCTTAGTTTTAAAGTATTTTACAAGCCCTACTTGTACTCTTTCTTACATGCAGAGGAAATATCTGTAAACCAGTAAAAATTGATAGGAACATTTCAGCTACCATTCATTAGATTTTGTCAAAAGTGTAACTTGATTTTTGACCCAAATATTATGCAAATGAAATCCAAGAAAAAAAAAATAAATCCAAATATCTTTGGCATGCAACTTCTGTAATGGTCTTCAGGCATCTGTATTATCAAATGCAGCTCAAAGTGAAAAGGAAGAGAATTGTTAAGATTTATACTGTTTAGTCAGAAAGTAAGAAAAAAGAAAGAAAGAAAGAAAGAAAGAAAGAAAGAAAGAAAGAAAGAAAGAAAGAAAGAAAGAAAGAAAGAAAGAAAGAAAGAAAGAAAGAAAGAAAGAAAGAAAGAAAGAAAGAAAGAAAGAAAGAAAGATCTTTATAACTGCACATGTCCAGGAAACATTGAACATTATAAACATTAGAGACGACTCTGTTCTAGTAGAATTTCCTTCCTTGATCAGATTGAATCAGGATTTGTAGATTTGAAAATGAGTGTAAAAAAAATATTAAATAAATCAGTATAAAAGTAGATTGCTTTTCTTTGTTTATACATGTGCACATAAGAGTGTTGACATCTGTAGTTTAATACCGTGTGACGGAAATGATATCCAGTTCAACTCTAATTTTTCTGTGCTTTACATCGCTTTTTCATCAATATATCTCTAATATCTCTAGCTTTTATTTTTTTTCTCCAATTTGCATGACAATTTCCTTTTCTTTTCATGTTAATTACTATTTATACTGTTTTAGTGTAGTCAGATTAAGAATACCCATTTTGATGGAGGACCATACTGTGGTTAACCTGCCATTTCAGGAGACTCAGTAACATTTCTGTGTGGGTTTGAGGCAAGGTTAATTTATCTTCTGCAGTATGTCTCACTCAATAATTCTGTGAAGAATCAGGTTAATACTATAGCATATCTAAACATGGATTAATAAACAAGAGCATAGCATAAAGGCATTTATTCAAGTATCCCTTTCCTACACTAATTAGCAGAGTTTAGGAGCATTCTGTGCCACAGTAAACTGTCATTCCTGTGTTGACATCACCTTTAAGTTTTGCATAATTTCTCCCTCAGACATTAGCTATTTGGAGACTAAACAAAATACAGTTATGCTTTTCCAAGGATATTTATTGCCTAATCAGCACCAAGGGGAGTAGCAGCGGCTTTCTTCCAATACTGTATCTGGTTGAAAGTCTATCCAAGGAAGATCTACTGGCAAAACCCTCCTTGGCAATTGCTCTTCCTTTGCTATTCAGAAACCCTAAAGACAGAGGCTTGGCTCTCTGTGCTCAGGAAGGCTCCTCCAGGATTTCCGGATTTCCTTTTGGCTTCATCATTGTCCTTCTCAGAGGACACTCGAGGAATCCTGGCTTCACTGATAAACTTTATCACTTTGATCATTTCCAGGAGATGAATAAGAGAAAGCCAAGCAGCTCTGAACAGAAAGATCCTCAGCATATAGCCAAGTCAAGTGGCTTATTTAATAATTCTCATTGCTATTTTCTGCTTGAAGGTCAGTTCCCATGTCCAATCAATACATGGAAAGTTGAAGCCACAATGGAATTGACACCGTCATATAAAAATGGGTAACTGTGAGAGGTAACTGTGAGAGAACAAGTGAGGCTAGTAAACAGCAGAGATTAGAAATTAAAAAAAAAAAAAAAAAAAAAAAAAAAAAAGGAAAGAATTAAAAAATGAAAAATACTTGTGTGTAAATTGGCACTGGTAACCTGTGATGTCAGGGTGATGTCAGTTCAGCAGGTGGTAACTTTTTCCAGTTCAGCTTCAAACCAAGCAGGCCTTGTTTTTGTTTACTTTTCCTCTCTGTTCTGAAAAGGGCAGTGAGCACCTTTGCAGACAGGGCTGTGAATCACTCCCAGGAACCTCTCTGCCCTTGAGCAGCCAGGCACATCAAGCTCAGCCTTGCACAAGACAGGGTGAAAGGCAGAGTGAAGTGCCCTGGTACCCCATGAGATGGGCAGGCACAGCAATGGTCACTGCCACTCTTTGAACAAATTTCCTCTTTTTCCCTTCCCTTCCCTTCCCTTCCCTTCCCTTCCCTTCCCTTCCCTTCCCTTCCCTTCCCTTCCCTTCCCTTCCCTTCCCTTCCCTTCCCTTCCCTTCCCTTCCCTTCCCTTCCCTTCCCTTCCCTTCCCTTCCCTTCGTGTTAAAAGTTTTTCTTAAATTTCTTAAATAAATTTAATTCTTGAATTTCTTAAACAGCAGGTTTACAGGAATCTCATACTTCTCGCTACCTGTCATATCTAAATGTGAATGCTTTTATATTACAATATTTGGGAAAACAGCGAAAGAAAGAAACAAAAGAAACAAAACCCACTAAACAAGAAGAACAAGAAATCAGAATAATATTAAACTAATTAACTAATTAAAGTAAACAATATTAAACTAACTAATATATTAACAAGTTCTCTGGTGATTATGAAAGCTAAGACTCTGATCACAGAAGCCCATAAAATGCCATCTGGCTCCAAAATTTGAATGCTGGGAGGGATGCTTAAGCATTTCCTTGCTGTGCATCCACCTTTGATGCTAGAATGGTTGTACCTTTGGATTCATGTTGCTTGGCAGCTCTTGTGTTTTGTCATAGTCTTCTGTCGTCCCCTGACTGTCTACCTCACCTTGTCTAGTCCAAAGAAAACACATCTTGTATTGTCTTCAGTATTGTGTCTTTTTCAAATTCTTTCAAAATTTCTTCCTTTCCAACCTGGCACAGTGATATGGTTTGGGGTCCAGAGAGAAAAATAAAGGAGCATGAAGAGTAGAGGAGGTCTGTTAATAAGCTTATTGCTGTCCTTTTCTTACTGCAAAGCAATTTGCTACACTATTCACATGACAATTGCGTGGATATGCATAATTTCTGGGACTTATTTTGAAAGAGACAAAAAAATCTCTATACAGCTTGAGATAATGGATTAACTCAAATAAATGACAGCATGAACAGGAATAAGAGTAGAATCATACATAATCATTTTGCAGGAACTGCCAGTGAGGAATTTGTTAATTTGGATTTTTATTTTCTGAGCAAGAATATAATGAATTGATTGAGAATCTACTGAGTTCTAGATTTCATTCTTCAAGAAGCAATGAGGACTTAGTTAATGCCAAAGGTTTACTAATATTAGCTAAAGAAGAAGTGAAACTTATACGTTAGGCATCATGAATTTTAACTAAGCCAGCTTTTAAATCTGTTGTGCGGGTATTTGTATCTGAACTATGGAAATAAATGGATATTTCTTGGGCATGATTTATTGCATCCAAAGTAGATATGTAAATAAACCAGATCAATCATCCTGTAGAATAATCACATTCCATATAAGGAGAGTCTAGGGTTACTGTAAGCTTCTACTGTGCAGATGTTTAAAGAAAAATGTGATGAATCCTACCATGAGTTTCTACCATATTCCTCTGGGCCAAGCAATATTCTGATGGTTGTGGATGGATTTATTTTCTACTTCTGTGGAAATTGGTGTTCATAGATTTGACACACCAAAGAAGCCATGGAGGATCCCTGCGCAACTCAACACTAAGGTAGAGGGGTTTATTTTAGCTGCTGCTCTGTGGATAGACTAATGCACAGATGCTCAGCAGTTTATAATTTGGACTACCTTGAACAGGTTTTCACAGAGACTGGGAACTTCAAATCCTTTGTTCCTTCCACCACACCTTTCTCCTTCTCAAGTGCAGAGTCACCATCCACAGAACTGAAATGGAACCCTAAATTCAGGTGAAGAATTATTCTAAGTATATGATTATGTTTTATGCAGGGGGACTACTGAGGGCCTTAGTAAAGACCCAAACTCCCATTAAAATGGTTTCAGTAAGTTGAGTACAGGCAAAGTTACAATTCAAGAGACTTAAGTTGCAATTAAATCAGTGGCTTAAGTTAGGGACTCATGAAGAAGCAAATTCTGAGGTATCTACCTTAAAGTTCACCATGGTGGCAACACACTTAATAACAAGCTAAACATATGAAAGGCTGATGATATTATGTGGAGAGGGGTAGCATTAATTTCTTACAGGGGCTACACTCTTTGTAGCTTGCTTTCTTTCTTTCTTTCTTTCTTTCTTTCTTTCTTTCTTTCTTTCTGTTTCTGTTTCTTTTGTTTCTCTCTCTCTCCTCATTAATCAGCTTAGTTTGGCTTGCCAAAGAAACACTATTTTTTGCGTGTTCAGGAGCTCAATGTCTTGAGCTATATCTATACCTGAAAGCAAATATTCTAGGGTGGTGTGCATCCTCTAATTCCCCTTTCCCTCCTTCTTTGGGAAGGCCACATTGACAGTCTTTGTTAAGACTAGTTCCTGCCTCATTCTAACTCCAAAGTCATACCCAGGAATTAATTTTGGAGACTGATAGTTGGCCCAGGCCAAAAACACAATAAGGTCATTATTAACAGCTTAATAGTGTTAGTGATTGAGTTCCATTGCCTATGAAAATTTCCTGGCACTACTTAATATTATTAAAGATGTAGCTTCACTTCCCAACATTTAAAAAGATATATATGAATGATATGTTTCTACTTCACTGACCAGTTAGGAAAATAATTTAAATAAAAAACTAAGGATGGCTTAAAGAAGAAATTGGGTTCTGTAGAAGTTGGGTTTGGTTTTAGTTCCTGAAAAACATACAATCCTCTGTCTCTCGCTTTTTTTATACGAATATCAATATACTTATATGCTCTAACTGTGACCATTAAAATCTAACATGATACAGTGACAAAGTGCATACCAGGCCTCTTTTTGGTGCCCTAGGAAAAAAACATGCAATTGCTGAGGGTTAATAGATTTCTCCTCTCACTGTAACAGCAAGCATTAAATCATAACAGGTACTGTTCCCCTACACAACACCTTTACACCTTACAAACCAAGGTTTGACACTAGTAACCAAAATTGTGCAAGTACCCAGAACTTCCTTTGGACTGAACCTCATCTGTGAATTGAGAGGCAGTTCAAAAGTCTGGATGCCACAGCTTGTGGTTGTAAAAGAACATTACAACCACTAATACCCAAGGAGGAGACCTTATTAGAGCATTTAACAAACAGGAGCTGATGTATTCTATTTTCCTTTAGTGAGTGCTATTTAAGCTAAACAATGGGGAGACTTCCCCCACGCCCCAAAGGATCAGAGATGAAATTCCTTTCAGCCTTAGCTCTCACATTAGTGTATGACTCAGATGGTTAAGGTCTCCCCTCCCTGCTTTCAGCCTACCAGACAAAAAGTGCTACGAAAGAAAATAAATTCCGTTCTAAAACTGAGGTCCTGAAGGAAAGGGAAATCTTTCAGATGATTAGGAAAAGGATCTTAGCCCAGTGGCAAGATCTCTGTCTTGTTTCTTTTTTTTTCTTTTTTTTTTTTTAAAGACTTGTTTGGCTTTTTATTTTTTTCATTTCCTTCCTTTCATAAGTCTCTCTCTCTTCTAGTTTCTCTTTCTTCTCTTGATCTAGTATTATTTATTTTTTTTCTTTCACATTGATGAATAGCTTTCCCTTAGGTCCTCTTCTCAACACAAACTTCTTTTTCCGGGCTTGCAATAATTTCTCTATTAATTTGGAGTCATTTTTCCTCGTCCTCTGCTTCTTGACCATCATGACTTCCTATGGATCTAAAACTTTTTTTTTTTTTTTCTTTTTCTCTTTTCCTGCCAAATTAATTTCCTTCATTTATATCACTTCTTCCTCCTGCCCTTTCAGATGTCATCTCTTTTTTATTCCCTTACATCATTGGAGGCAAGTATCCAACTCAGATATGCAATCCAAAAAAACTTAAATTATGCAGCACTGATATCAAAATTTTCATTTCAAAAACAAGTTTCATGACAGAAGAAGGAGATCATAACAAAACTTTTGAAGTTTCATAATAAGCACTTGCTTTACACAGATATTTTCTATTACCAGTGGAAAAGAAAATTGCATTTAGTCTAGTCAAAGTGTCTTTGTGTGTGTCACTTCTGAACTGAGGTTCAGATACTTTATTTACATTTATTCAGTAAATCTAAAATGTAATTAAATCCTTTTTTTTTTTTTTTTTTTTTTTTTTCTAGTAAATATACTGGTTTCAGCTCTGTTTTCTTTTATTCAGTCAAGGACAGAATATCTGATTGGCAGCACAGGAAGAAAAATGTGAGAAAAAATAGACAATGGTTAATGTATTCAGACAGGATGTGAGAAATCCAGAATCAAGTCATTGCAAATGAATCAAGCACTGCAGGTTCATGAAGTTAGCTATTCCACATCCTTTTCGTGACAAGACATTTTGTACCTCCTTCTGTCTCCTTCCCACTCTTTTACATTTGTTCACAACAACTTCTCAGTAGGTTTCAGGTCTGATCTGTTTCCATTTTTTTGGCAAACAAAACTGTGATTTTCTTTTCTTTTCTTTTCTTTTCTTTTCTTTTCTTTTCTTTTCTTTTCTTTTCTTTTCTTTTCTTTTCTTTTCTTTTCTTTTCTTTTCTTTTCTTTTCTTCTCTTCTCTTCTCTTCTCTTCTCTTCTCTTCTCTTCTCTTCTCTTCTCTTCTCTTCTCTTCTCTTCTCTTCTCTTCTCTTCTCTTCTCTTCTCTTCTCTTCTCTTCTCTTTTCTCTTCTCTTCTCTTCTCTTCTCTTCTCTTCTCTTCTCTTCTCTTCTCTTCTCTTCTCTTCTCTTCTCTTCTCTTCTCTTCTCTTCTCTTCTCTTCTCTTCTCTTCTCTTCTCTTCTCTTCTCTTTTCTCTTCTCTTCTCTTCGTTTTGTTTACTTGCTCTTGTTCAATAACTAAGGTATAATACCTGTATCTCCAAGACTTAGTGTACCTTTCAACTCAGTTTCAATCTCCTATGTAGATGTCAGATGGCCATACTAATTAATTTATCTATGTTCTATTTCCAGACAGCAGGGAAGATTAAGCATCCAATGAAAATGATTCATCCTGTCCATATTAGACATCTTGATTGGGATGAAATTAAACCATTTATGCAGGTGTTGGTGTCTCTTTGCTGATGGTGAAAGAGGGTTATACAAAGGGATAAAACAAACAAACCAAAAAAATCAATCAAAAAAAAAACCACAACTTTATTACTGAGTGTGACTTCTCCATTTTCTATCTCATTCATGAGCACTTTTCCTGCTTTAAAAGAAAAACTATATTTGTGCTTGAGTATTAAGAGATGTTAATTAACAGCAAACAATGTTACATCTAAGCAATGTTTACATCTCCTTCATTCAGTTCTCCCAGTGGAAATCTGCTTGAATCCTACTTTAAGTTTATATTCTTGCTTTTTTTTTTTTTTTTTTTTTCTTCTCATACACATCACAGAAAATGATTAGGGACTAAGTAGCTCTGTTCAGTCTTTTCTTGTATGATTTCATGCAATAGGTAGCTCCAGGGAAAATTTAGGCAGAAAGCAGTGAAGTAAATCCTCATACAGTTCCTATGGTTTTGTACACATAGAAATACATTATTTACCATTAGGATTCCATATAATAAATGTGGTCAGGAAGTCATATTATTGTCTAAGTCAGAACTTAACTGAACTGCCAAAGTGGGATCTCATTCTCAAAAAATATATGGTCTCTGACATCAGGGGACAAGTAAAATTATCAACCCCCTTGACCAGCTGTAATTTCAGATATTCATATAATCTTCCCAGCTTTTACACCATTGTAGGCTGAAAAAATATTGCTGCATCTGAATTAGAAAACAGACCCCTGATGACTTTACATTCAGAATTAACCCTGGAGAGTTAAATTCAAATCCTCTTTAATATTAAACAGATAAATGTATTTGATTGTTTTTGATACATTTATTACACCAAGACATACAATGTGCACATAGCTATAACTAGGTTACTATTTGTGCTGCCAGTCTGAACTGCTGAGAAATCTACCTCTGGAGCTGGGAGATATACAGCCAGGTGAGCTTGGAGATGATATTTCTCGACCAGTATCTCCCAGTATATCTGCTGTAAAACAAACACCTTAAAAAATATTAGAAATGATGTGGCCAAAAGCACTTTGATAGACATGATGAAGGATGTCAAGGTAGCTGACAGACAGATATTTCTCTTTTTTTTTTTTTTTTTTTTTTTTTTTTCTGCTGTTATAACAAACCTTAATGTTAAATATATGTTGAGATAGATAAACTTTTGGCTTCAAGGCACATTATTTTATTTTGCCTTATTTATGAGCATCAAGTTCAAATTCTTATGCATTTCCTTATTTTATTTGTTTGTTTGTTTGGTTGGTTGGTTGTTTTGTTTTGCTTTGTTTGTTTCCCTCAATTGATATGCAGGGCTTTATACTGTTCTTCTTCAGGCTTCACTTCACTGCAGCCAGGGGATGTGAAAAAGTTAGTGCACACAAGTGGGCAAGATGAGCTCCACAAGACATGCCTCAATACTTGCCTTGATAACAGATTTGTTCTGATAAAGCCAAGATGAAGAGTCAAGAGAAGTGGTTTAAGTGGTTCTGTGAAAGAGGAGCACTTCTTGTGGGCTAAATGTCTAGTGAATCTAGAAGGAACTCCTTTCCCCACCCCCTCCAGAACAGCTGGAACCAACATCACCTCTAGGAGAGTGCCAAATACGTTTGTCAGGATGACGCCATGAAGGCTTTCAGGGCCTTTTTAATGTTTTATATTTGAAGGTGAACCTTCCTTTCACAAACAGCCTATGCAGCCAGAGCAACTGGTGAGAACAATGAGTCATAAAAAGTCTGTTATTAAAAACGTTTGCTTTGTTCACATCCTGAATTGATTTCCTCTAATGATTTCCCTCTGACGGCTGTGGTCAAAAATAATAACAGTAATAATAAAATAAGAGAATATGCCCCTCCCTGGTTCCTCTAATAGAGGCTTTGCTCTCCATGTGTTGACAGAGCAGCTCTGCAGAAAGACCAATATGTGAATTCAAGTAATAAACTCAGGGAAAATTGAGATATGTCTGTTTTTTATTATTACTACAGAGGGTGTATTATGCTAGTATTGCACAGGGTATAACTGTGATGTGGGTCAGAGGTACTACAGGGACCATTTAGGATTCATAAGTAAACACAGCAACATACAAATAATGTAAAAAAATAATGTTAGAAAACACACACACACAAAACAGACCTGTGACTATATTTTTATAAAAATACCTAACATTTTATTCCTCTTCTTTATGTCATCTTATTCAATATCTAAAAATGGATGAAATATAAGAACTACTCAAAATAATATTTGTGATGTTCTGTGTTTCAAAAATTCATCTTAAAGGGTACTATTAACCCTTAATCCTTCGCTATTTTGCTGCTTAATTGGTTGTCATTCCCTCAAGTAGAGAAAATAAGTTGGTGTGTTTGAATATGTGCTTGCAGTGCCAACTACTTAAAGAGAACAGTTCAAAAATAAGTTACCATAGGAAAACCCTATATCTCAAACCATTTATTCATATATATGAAAACTTTTTTCTTCAAAACTGTGATGTAAGAAAAAATATAGTTATCTATGAGATTTATT
Source organism: Aythya marila (assembly GCF_965140915.1). Classification (NCBI taxonomy): domain Eukaryota; kingdom Metazoa; phylum Chordata; class Aves; order Anseriformes; family Anatidae; genus Aythya; species Aythya marila. Next base: position 2,521,896 of record NC_139043.1, on the reverse strand, counting down.
ACATTCAAAAAGTTCATATACTTGTCTATTTTTATATATTTGGTGACTTTAACATGGATGACCATTGGACAGGACTGTTCATAATCTTCCCATCACCTTCCAAAGGATATAAGCATGTTTGTGTTTGAACACAAAAAGTACTGTAAACATGTACATTTACTTATAACATTGTTAAAAGCTAGTCTTTTTTTCCACACAATATATATTTGTCCCATGGAATTCAACTGCCAAAAAAATAGGGTAAGATTTACAAGATATCCAAGACAAACAATCAATCAATCAAACAAACAAATGAAAAACAACAAAAACAAACAAAAACAAACAAACAAAAAACACAAAAAACACCTGAACGTACAGGATATTTAGGTATACAAGAAGATTTAGTTTCATAAATTTGCAACATTCAGCAACTAGATCTTGGGGGGGGGATTTTATTTATTTATTTATTTATTTAACTGTTTAACACATTATCTATCCTTAAACAAATGAAAGCAAGAAAAGAACAGAAGAAGATAAATTTACTCTGCAGATGATCTATTTTTTATTTGGTTTCTTACACCTTTTTTCAAATAATTTTCTGCTGGCCACTGGTGCACACAGAATATGTCATGATGATCCCAGTGTGGGATACCCGCGCTTTCCTTGTACACTCAAAAGAGAGAAATTAGTTCTTTGCTTAGAGGAGAACTGAAGTTTGGAGAATGCTTAACTATAAAAATTGAAAACTCCTACTGAAGTTTGACTCCTACTCCTATTCACTCAGAGAGAAATAAATTAATTAGTACACAAAAAATAAAATAAAATAAAATAAAATAAAATAAAATAAAATAAAATAAAATAAAATAAAATAAAATAAAATAAAATAAAATAAAATAAAATAAAATAAATAGAAGTAGTCAGAGAACAAGCTGGTAAAAGACAATGACACAAATGAAAGTGCCTGATACCAAAAATCTTTACGTGCACTCTGCACTACATCAGGAAGTTTTAAAGTCAGGTTATTTTTAAAGAGTGAGTTGAATTGTTTTCTTTCTTATTTAAAAATAGAGGAAAAGTGATCATTATTAGCAACAAACAAAAGTTCAAAATCTCAGGAGCTTCAGACTGTAACTTGGTCGAACAAATCATGGGAAGGTCATGGTGACATCATTTTGAGCCATGAAGACTAAGAACTTAAAATATTGCAATATAAAATTCAGATCTCAAAGAAAAAGGTTTGTAGTCTGATAAATTTGTTGATAATGAAAGCTCAGTCTCTAGAATTTAAACAGCTGGACATGAACAGTTAATTTTAAAATCACTGATAAATACCTGCAGATGGAAGACAAGCAAGGAAAGTGTGAATCAGAACATGCAGAATTCTCATGTTTTATGGTTGCAAAATTGTATTTTTGGTTCCTAAAAGGCTGCTATAACACAAACAAAAAATATGGACTTGGAGCAGACTTTGTCAATGAAATCCTTTCTCAAGTTTTAAAAACACAGAAAGAAAGCTCTTAGCTAACTCATTTCTTCTTCCTTTGTACAACAAACTGCTCAAAACTCAATGAGAAAGACCAAATAATGTTCTCATCCTGGCAATACATGGTCATGAAGTTGACATAATTTTATAAGCTGCCTGATTGTTCAAAATGGTGAGTACTTTACTTTTACTCAGACCAGTTCAGCACACTTGGAAAATTAACTGGGATATTTTTAGCAGTTAAAGATTTAAGATCCTTTCTTTATGCATCCATTTTGCTAACACTGGTTTTATTTAATGGTTCCTGCTATAAGATTTTTTCAGAAGACACAAGGTTTCAGTTGGAGCTAAACATTCCTTGCTGGAAAACAAACAAAAAAACAAAACAAAACAAAACAAAACAAAACAAAACAACAACAACAAAAAAACGGTTTTATTTAACTTTTATTTAACTGTTATGATTTTCTAACACACTTTTGCTTACCCAAATTTCATTCAAAAGGCAGCAGAAAGTAAATCTTGGAGACATCTACAGAACATATGGACAGTAAGGAATTGTCTGACAGAGCAGAGTAAAACAACAAGGTAATTTAGGATGGCTCTAAGTAGGACATCGTCAACACTTATGATAAATTCTTTAGAGATCTAGACTAAAAGTTTTTCATGTTTCTGTAAAAAGTGTTACACGGTTTAGGTGTTTACAACACGAAAACAAATCTCAGCTCATCAAGGTGATTCATTCCCATCCTATGATCCTGAGAACCCAAAAATTCAAGAATGTGATTAATCTCATCTTAATTTTAACATTAACAGAACAGAGAACAGCTGAACTGTTCTTGAAGCTGCTTTATTGGTTCTAAAAAGAAACAGTCCATTCATAATGCAACACACTTATTTTGTGTTTCTGGATTAGATACAAGATTAAATTGTCCCACATCCAAGTTGTTCAGATCTCCACTGACTGGGAATTGAACCTGGGTGAGTTCTTCAGGCATACAGCCCTACATTTAAGGGGACTTACATTTAATTTCTGTTTCTCCATTGCACCCAGAAAGGGTAGTGTGGTGGACACACCATATTTAGCCTCTTCATGCTTGTATTTCCAAATCCAGCAGTATACGAGGAAAGGATTTTTGTGATGAGGAGGAGAAAGAAGAAAAAAATAAGACAAAAAAGGAGTTACTCTGCAGTTAAGTTTCAGGTGGATTTATTTCCACTGGCTAAGAGGTTTTCTGAGACAGGGAAACATACAGCTCATTACGTGGATTAATGTTATTACCTTCATTTTTCAATAAATATACTGTGTCAGGATTTATAGGCTCTCTGTTCTTTTTATGAAATGGAATAAGTCTATCTTCCCATGCCAAGGCTTCATCAGAATGACAGGAGCAGCACAGGGAAGGAAACACTGCTCCCTTCTGCTAAGTCTTGCTCCTGTGTCGTGCAAGGACTGCAACAGATTTTGGCTAACTGCTGAAAGTGAATGGGAATGAAATGGCAGACACATCGTTTTAAGTAAACAACCTGTTCTGGATTTCTTTTATATATTTATTTGGGTCTAGGGAGAGATTTAAATGTTGTTGAAAAGAGCCTGGCCTGCTTGAACCTTTGTTCAGAGCAGCTGTGAAGATCTCCTATTGCCCTCTTTTGGAAGGGTATAGCCTAAATCCTCTCCATTCCTTCTTTCCAAGTCCCCTAAAAGAACTGTCTCTCATTCAGCTGGAGGACTCCAATTAATTCCCTGCACTCCAGCTATGCTCAAACTCTTCTGTTGAAGCTTTCAACATTCACATTTTGAGGCAGACCCCCACATTTCCCATTTTGTTCATGGGACAAAGACTGCACCCTGCATCTGCACAATTCATAAATTATTTTAGACCTTGCACTGTCACACTGGAAGTGTTTATGTTTGTGGAAGTAGGGAACCTTTACTGAAGCATCATTATTTGATTAGTTGTCTGGAAAAGAGATAGGAACAACACCAATATCTGACGTGAGGCAGTCCTAATGTGTATCTTTCCCAATGCTTCTGCTTTTTAGTTTGATACATGTTGCTTACAACTTTTCTCTGTATTATAAAATCCTCCCTTGTGGTCTATACATGGTCTGCAAGCCCTTCTGTTATAACGACTGGTAAAATTTACCAAGTCCTTGTCATGACTGTGACAGTCCTAAAGAGCACAGTGGTGATTAAAAAATTAAAAGTGACTTGAGTGCTTGCAAAAGTATCAGAATGATAGACTAGAAGATAAAAATCCTCCTTACTGACTTAAGCAAAAATCTAGCAAAGAGCATGGGGGAGATACTTACTGGTATAAGGGTTTTCATATCAATCAGCAAGTCAGAATTAAAGCTCGAGTTTGAACATATGAAGGCCAGAATCACTGTCAAGAGCTGTATTAAACTCATATTTGAAACAGAGATGAAGTGCAGAGAGAGACCCACAGACTGTTTACATGGAACAGAAGGTTATATGAGAGACTGCAGCATGCTTACTGACACACCTCATGCAGCATGTAGAGAGACATCCACTAAGGATGAAACAATCACATTTAGAGCAGGACGAATCATGGGCTTAAATGAGGTGAACCCTATGACTGTGATACAGATTTATAAGAGATACAGTCCCTTCTGGCTAGCTGGTGGATGCTGGGAAAGGTAAAACTACTGCCTCTGAGATGGTTTCAATACCTGCATTTAAGAATTGAGTTAATCTCCTACTGTCAGTGGTGACATCACTGTTAATCACCACTATCAGTGGTGACAATAGAAACCAGTGACTGTGATCCAACCACCTATTGGATCTGAACTTGCATCCAGAGAGACCTGACTCTCTTTATTCCTTGCACAGTGGAGTATAGAGTAGCTGTTTTCTTGATCTGATCATCAGAGATAGGTCGGAGAGTGAGGTGGTCTCATCTAATATTAAAAGTTCTCACTATATTTAGGAAGAGCCAGACTAGTTATTTGGTGGTGGTTGACCATTTAGATCTGCTCAGGCTGCATTAAGCCAAAACACGTGAACAGGAGTTTGGACTAAGGCATCAAATTGCCTGGAGTCTGCTTTTATGAGAAGATCTGGAGCTCTTCAAGGAGGTGGCCACTTGAAGTGATCTTTATTGCAAAGAATGTATATAGCAGACCAAGAGGCTCAGACCCATGGGTAACTAACTATACAGTGAACTTGCCAGTCTTCCTTGCCAAGTGAATCTTTGACAACTGCGTAATGATAAGCAGAAACGGTACTGACTGAGGTTGTATTTGTAGCCATGGGAACATCCTTGTAATGGGACCTCCTGCTTCTATGAAATGCCAGCAGAGAAAAACAGTGCTTGCCAGCATCTACCCTGCCTATTGCAAATGATTTTAATTCCCAAACCATTATTTTCTGTCTCTTCAACAATATTTTTGTAGGAATTTTTTTATTATCGATTAACTTCTTGTACCTGAACACAGATTTGAAAAAGCAACCACAAATTATCTCCCGATTTGATTTTCACTTGTTCCCTATTGCATGTGGGCGTTAAAATGGACAGAAATTGCCTCTCCCTTTTCTCAGTAATTTATCTAGCCCCATTGGCTTTTAATAGGCTGATATTTTTTTTCCTCTCTTCCCACTCAATTTAAAGTTGCTGCTCTCTCACCCCCAACACTGGCTTATAAAACAAATATGGAAAGAGAAAGAACTTACTGTTCAATTCTTTGCTTTTCTGGTGATAGATGCAGCATGTTGGCTTCTGATTGCTTGGACTTTTTTTCTCCATAGCATGGAGAAAATACATTATTATTATTTTTTTTTTTTTCCAATATTCTTTTGATTTTGACATTATTTTATTTTCTACCTTTGGAGAAAACCTTTCTGATCTCAACAAATATGTAACATAGCTACGAGTGAATAACCAGGCTATACACTAAATGTTTTCCTGGGTGTTCCCTTCTGTACCAGCCAATTTTTCCCTAGTTGCAGGAAAGGAGCCAAGATAAGGAAATATTCATCATTTCTGTACTGTATTATTTCAGTGGAAACAAAGGATCACACTGTGCATTTGTGCCGGCATGTGTATATGCGTGCATTCATTGTAGGCGCTCTCTTTCTGAGTCCAGGACTTCAGAATGACTTTGAAACCTTCTAGTTCTTCAGTCATTCACCTGAAAGCCACACAGATAAGCAATGGACGTGTGGTTACACATTCTATGTTAACACTCTTGTCTAGTAAGCCAAATCTCCATTTTTCTGCACCCTGTATCCATACACTCAGACACTCCCATTTGACACACACTTTGTCTGCACAAATGTTTGTGTGGCCACTCATTGAACCTGACAGAGGAACTGATCCAGCTGAAAAAGAACGTAGAAAAAAGAAATCACCATTTATTTTTTTTCCACTGGATCTGTTCTTTGTTTGGGTTCACTACATGGCCATGTAAAAAGTAGTGCAGGAAGCTCTGGGGATGACCTGAGGGCAGGACAGAGGAAAGCAGAAGGGGATCTTTAAACTGCGACTGACACCAAAAAAAAAAAAAAAAAAAAAAAAATAGCCTTGCAAATCTTCACCCTTACTAGCTTACTAGAATTCACCTGAGATTATTATATAGGAGATTGCTGTGAAAACACAAGTATGTGTCAGACACCCTCTCACTCAAATGCTTGCCTATATTGGACTTTCTGGGAATTGTTTATATTTGAGCAAAGCTTTCCTCTGAAAATAGCTATAAATGTCATTGTGTTGAGAGGCGAAATAAAAAACTTTATATACCATTTAATTCGCAGTGACTTCCAAAAATGGGACCTCCTAGGTCTTGAATTTGAGGCAAGAAAAAAGACAGGAAAACAGGACCTCAGTTTTCCCTGCTATTTTCAGCTTAACATTTCCCCAGATTTGATGCATTAAGAACCATATCGGCGGAGATGATGGAGAGGAAGCAGAAATCATCCAGAACTCCTGTCTTCCTCTCTGAGTTAAATTCTTCTGTATTCTTGCTGAGTCTTGATAAAGAATCACTGAAGTTATTAAGTTGCTTTATGTTTACACATCAAATTATAGTTCAATTTTTCAAACCTTAACCAACACACCATTCTTCAGGTGAGGGAGAAATATGAAGAAAGCAGTGGAAACAGTTTGGGTGAAAGTCACTACCTCACTGAATCTAGGGGGAAAGAAAATGTGGGGAAAAATATATGTATAGAAATTATAAAGACAAGATTAGTACTTCAATATTTTTCCAATCTCATTCACAGAACTACATGAAGAAATTAAATTCTTTTTGGATGATCTGAAAAAATAATTGATAATTAGCAAGTATTACTAAGTATTACTGCTTTGCAGTAGATAAAATGCCACTGTACATGAAAAATTAAATAGCTTAACATTTTAACATAGAATCATAGAATGGTTTGGGTTGAAAGGAATCTTAAAGGTCATCTAATTCCAATCCCCTGCCATAGGCACACCTTCCACCAGCCCAGGCTGCCCCCAGCCTCATTCAGCCTGGCCTTGGGCACTGCCAGGGATGGTGCTCCCACAGGTTCTCTGGGAAACACCGCAGGGGTGGCTCTCATTCCCATGAAATATTCCTCTTCAAATCTCCTGTTTGTCCAAAGAGAAACTCCGGGGCATGACTTGCACAGCAGTTAACAGCCTGCACCTCATTTATGCAGCTTCAGAGATTTTACCTGAGGGAGTAACGGTTGTGAGATCAGGACATTACCAGTGAGTAAGAAGGTCTAATCAGGAAGGAAGACTGTGGTAATGCCATTAGTGGAACCTTTAATGGCTGGGCAGGTACATAGCAGAAATCGATGAGATCTCTCCCAGGACTGGAACCCCATGTGAAAAATGACACACACTTCCTTGAACATCACTATGTAGTTCACAAATGCTCTTTAGTTTCTGGCCAAAAAAGAAGACCTTTGCACTCCTGAGATAGCAGAAAGGAAAAGGAGAGGCGGTGGCCAGAGAAACTCCCATGGTGTGTGTCATCCAAACCTAGATAAGGTTTCTCTGACTGTAGGATTTTAATGGCAATGATCAGGCATCGTCAGCATCCTCCAGCTAATATTAGCCTCATTCTTGTGATGTACGTAAGACACATAGTATCATAGCCATTATATTTGGAAGTAAAATATGAAAATTAAAAGATTTTTTTGAAAGCTGTGAAGAAAATCTATGTAGGGTCTGTATGATGTGCTCCTATGAAGCTAGATCCCAACTCTTTTTCATATATTTTTGATACCATTGTGAAATAAATGGGTTTAAGGTAATGGGTCTCAAAGCTTTATTGAAGTCAAGGAGTGGAACCATGAATGAAATGAATAGGATGGATGGATGCATAATGATGAGCTGTAAAAAGAGAAAATGTTGTAGGGATGGATTTGACTTCCTGGTTTTAGGAGTTTGGGGTTTGTCATGAAAGATGCATCCACACAGAGAGAGCAGGCAACCCCAATAGTGGGATGGCTATACATCATTCACCTACATAAATGGTTGGCAGAATTTACTGTGATGATACAAGTATATATATGGTTGTTATGTATATATAACAAGTATATTATGGTTGGGATTGATGATCTTGAAGGTCTTATTCAACCTGAAAGATGCTATGATTCTGTATGACATCCTGCCTGTTACTTCCTGGCAAGCAAAGAGCTATATCTCGAACAGAAGCTACTCGTGTCTCAAGTTGCTTTTCTGTGCTTAAGATCTGTGATTCAGTTTTTACTGTAGTCTTCTACCTAGAGCTCCTTTACAGCCCCTCCTTCACAGCTAGATAGGCTGTAAAGGATTTCAGAATCAGTCTGTTCAGAAGTCACAGTTTCGATGGTGTTTATTCAATATACATAGTTTGGTACACTCACATCCATCACCAGCATTAGAGATGAATGAATTACGCTGTCCACATATCACTGTAGACAATGTGAGAGCAATCCATAAGTTAAGGCACAAATTAAATTTTTAGGCTGTGTGGCAGTTCTGTTCATGCTGTGAACACATGCAGATGGTCCAGATTAGAAGCCAGCTCCTTGTTAGAGTTATAACCACTTCTCTTCCTTAGCCCCAAATAATTCCATTCTTCCTCCATCTTCATATTGTATAGAAAGGTTATTAAATTTATCCTCAATAGTTCAAGGAGGTTGTAAAAAGTCTTAATGAGTACAAATGGGGGTTGTTTCCTCAGTCTATAGAAGGCTAGTGGTGATGTAATATGAAGTTTGTAGAGTAGAAAAGAGAGATAATGATGCCAGAAGTAATGAGAAAGGAGAAAACATTCTCCTTTTCTGGATGAAAGTTTAGAAAAGTTCATATCTAGGTCATGGCTTGTAGGAGATGCTGTGAAATGAGACTAAGTGTGAATATAGCTGCTCTTGGTTAGCAGCAAGGCTGCATGCTGGTCTGCATCAAGCAGGGATGGTTCTAAAGCCTGAACTGTGGAAACAGCTTCAGTCAGAGCATGCTGAAAACCAGATCATTCTTAGTTCTCAGGGAAAACTGTTTCATGAAAAGTACTTTTAATAGGCAGGCAATCCCTCGTACAACAGGTTACAGAGTCAGCGCTATTCAACATGAGAGGTTGATCATTCAGCATAGGGGGAATCTCCAAACTGCCATTGGCTAACAAGTTCTGATGTATCCTGCTTATAGGGGTCTACTGCTTTGTCGTTTTTTCTTGGCACTTAGGAAAATGTTGTCCCTCCCAACACCATTCCTCTGCCCTGGCAAACATCACAACATTGGACCTCAAAACCATGGGTGTGGTCTAATTTATTCAATTCCTCTCCTTGTTCCTCTGGTTGATCCTGAACATTAATTGTATGGGGACTGGGGCAGGAGCAGTGCGTGCTCTGGAGTCTGCCAAATACTTCTGGATGCATCCAGCCAAGTGAAAAAGAGAAAGGTCGGGTTCAAAAGTCTAAGCAAGAGAGCTACAGGTTTTTTGATGTTTTTGACATCTCAAATGGCCTGGCGGATGTTTCCTTTATTTGTTCAGTGACCACGTAAAAGGACTGTAGAAATGCAGGCAAAACCCATGACCTACCACTCTTGGCTCATCTGATGATGTAGCTGATGTACCTGGTATTATTTATTTATTTTTATTATACATATGACACATGAAAATATAGTCCTTCCATATAGCACCCTTGATGCTGTTTAGAAATGTGAAATATATGTAACTAATAAACAACAAATTTATTCCATTATTCCTGTCATATCACCCTTCAGCTGGAACATATATATATACATATACGTATAGGTATACGTATATGTATATGTACATATACAGAGAACTTCAATTCTCCACCCAATAGACCACCAAAGACCCATAAAAACAACCTACCTCTTGCTTCCTAGTTTGAAGGCATAGAGAAAACATGTCCCCTGTATTTGGAATGAGTCATAACATGGAGTGCACTGCAGATAAAAGTGGGTGTGGTAGTTGAGAAATGGAGGGCAGGAAACAGATGTGTCTGTGTTTTTTCTGTCTGGTCAAATGGGTTAGCTAAGGGACCATTAATGAAAGCCTGGAATAGTTCTTTAACTGGTGTAAATTAAGGCACTGTTGCTGAACTTACGCTGATTTACTCCAGCCAAACATCAGACCTTTTTCTGTTTGTATGGGTCATTCAAAGTCCAATGCTCCATGGCTGCATGGACCCAAGCCTTTCTACAGTTGGTCTGCCCCCTTCAAATGAAAGCTCAATTGAAATCATTGCACTTATCTTTCCTCTTTGTCTAAATCAAATCTGTTAGTTTTGTTTTATGACATAAGAAAGATTTAAGAAGAGAGACTAAAAGTCCACACCTGGGAGTTCCAAAGCAAATTTAGTTTCTTTGCAATTTTGAAAGCAGGCTGCTTCTCTGGATGTCAAAGTAAAGAAGCAGTTTCTTTCCATAAGGCGTTTACATTTGAAAGTGATTAGATAATTGGTTTCATCTAAGCTATGAAATCAGCATTGAAAGGAGAATGTAATAAGCCTCAGTTCCGACTTCCCCAGATTAACTCTCCACCTTCTCCCTGAGCAAGGTTTCAGGTTCAATTTCTGCATGTTGAGTGATTATCCAATCAGTGGTGAGGACAATGGGAAGCACCTGATGAAGAAACACAGGCCTAAGAAGGAAGATCCAAACTAAATACAAATGGGAACAGAAGAGCCAACCCTATAGAATGTTGTACTTCTGCAGTCTTAAATATATATATATATCTCCACCCCTTTACTTTAAGGCCACATCTGGCAAACATTGCGAGACTGTTAACAATTAGAAAAAATGAAATATATTTTCCTTCAATTTTAGTTGACAAAATAAATATAAGAATTCCATCGATCCTTTTAACAGACTATTGTATTATTCTTTGGGTTATAGTGAATTTCCAGCCTATACTAACCTCATCCAATTAAGGGAAACTAAACTTGAATAGCAAGTCATGAACACCCTCTAGACTCTGAAAAAAAAAAATAAAAAAAAAATCATAAATACCTCTAGGAATTGTTTTTATCCTCCAGTGACTAAACAGGATCCCCACAAAAATTGAGAGACATATTTTAGACCACCTACTGTGGTGTCTTACCTAGATGAGTACCAATGCTGGGATCTGTAACAGGGAGACTACACACAACCTTTATAACCCTTCACCAACTGTATTGTCATACAAGGCCTTATAGCATGGGACATTAGAAGATCTGAGTTATTTAACACACCCTTGAACTCTGGTACTGTCTTAGGCATCGTAGTAGGTGGTCTGAAAAAGTCCCTTTTTAATGTTAACTTAAGAGAAATGAGAGATGATTTCTTAAGTTATTCTTGTCTTTGCTCCATTATTTAGACAGAGTTTTTCCAGAGCATCTTAAGTCTTCCTCAAAGTTAATGACTTATTATGACACTTTGCTAAAAAGGCTGGAAACCATAGTGTTTTCTATCACAGTGTACCTAAAAAAAAAAATAAAAAAAAAATAAAAAATCCACTAAAATGTTCATATACTAACTAGATTTTCCTCTACTTTTTTTCCATCTTTAGCTTTCCTTAGTCTACAAGAAGCCTATAAAACATTGGCAATGCCTAGACATCTGACTTTCTCAAATTCTTCTTGCATCATGTTGACCAATATGGTCTTTGATTCCTTTGATTTCCATGTTTTGCATTCATTTATTGATCCCTGTCTAATACATTTTAGCATAGGGATTATTATTTTGTTCTTTGTTGGTTTGATTTAGCCTGATCTGAAGACTTACATCTCGCAAATTCATATATTCTTTGCAAAACTAAGGCTTTGAATACTTCTGCTGCGTAAATTTTTATTTTCTTCTTTCTGTTGTGCAATAACAGCAGAGGTATTTTTGTTTTACACTTTGGTGAGAACAGAAAATGCTCAACCTGTGTTTTGAAGTGCACACGATAGGAGTAGAATTCAGATCACAGATCACACTGTCTTATGAGCTCTGTCTCTCAACTCTTGTTGTGGCCAATGAAGGCCCAGTCAATACAGTAAAAATTTGTAGTTTTAATCAAATCTGAAAAACTTATGTTCTGATTGAATAAGTGGAATTGATTTTCAAATGAAAGAATCAAATCTGATGACATCGTCAACTTTCTAAAATATTTTTTTCAAATCTTATTTATTCATTTATTCATTTATTTATTTATTTTCCCAACAGCATTCTTGCTTGTAACTCTTGAACATAAGGGATTAGAATATAAAGAATCAGATTCAGAAGACATAAATTGTTCAGAATTTGTAGAAGATATAAATATTTTTATAAGGATTTTATTTTTTTTTTCTTTAAAATGTCACCTGGTATTTATTTCTATTGACAGGTTTTCATTGAAAAATAAACAGTGGAAATTCTAGATTCTTTAAAATGTCTTTTGGGAAAATAATATCTTGCTTTCAATTAACAAGAATAAATTCTGGAAATTTCTACTAAAATATTTTGTCTGATTTTTTATTGTTTTACTTATTTAGATAATTGCAGTAATATAGAAATAAATAAAAACCAAAATCAACCAACCAACCACAAAAATAGACACTTTTCTCTTTTGTTTGCAAAAGACAAAATGTATGGAGGGGAGGGGAAATATACTCTAATTCACTTTACTCTCAGAAACATTCCCTGAAAAAAAGGAAAATGAATAAAATAAAATATAGCCCTTCTTGAGTCATTTCCATAATTGTGTAAAAATTCACAGACAATTTGTTGTAGCATGTGCCCAAGTAATCTTGCCCATGTATGAAATTGGTCTGCAGGTACAGTGTAAATACTGTAATTCTTCCTCCTCTCCAGCCTTTCATTTCTTCTTGGAATATCTCCCAGAACATTTTAACTCCTTTTCTTCTAACAGAAACCTTGTTATTGTTCACAGCTGACAAGAAGTTAAAGACAAGACATGGAATATTCTCAGAGGAAATTGAACTTGAAAAGCAAAACCTCTAATGTTGTATCATGTTATGATTTTCCTTAGGGATCTAGCAGGTTTTCCATGCCTTATGTAGAAACATATTAGGTAGGACTAACTATACTGGATAGGGCCACCAATGGCTAATCTTCAGAAAGTCCATGGCCTCCCAGTCTGTGCCAAATTAAATAATTACATATTTTTTATTATTATTGATGCTGTTGTTATCAGTATTATTATTATTATTTAAAATAATGCAGTAATTGAAAAGATATTCCATTTCATTCTGACATAATTCTGGAAAGCAAAAAAACAAACAAACAAACAAACAAAAAAAAAAACAGAGAACAACAAAAATAACAAAAAGGGTGAAGGGTGCGTGGTTATTTTTTTTATTTATTTTTTTTTACACTATAGTTCCTTCCAAACAGTAGAAACTCTTCCTATATCCCTCTCTTGAATAGTTTAGTGGCAGGAATAATGGGCATTATCCTCTGAACTTCAGTCTTACCGATAATGCAACCCGCTCTGATGGTTTTAAAAGAACTATGCAATATTTAGATAACAGGAAAACTCCAGCAGCAACTCATCAGATGCAAATGACAAAACAGGTGAAGGCAATTGTACATACAGTAGATGTATCACAGTCCCTATCTCACTCTCTCACATTCCTCTTGTAGATCAGCCTGCTACCAGAATTGTTCAGGACCATTCAACCCAGCATTCTTGCCTCTGAGGTTATGTACTGGAGACCACACAGGTGAAGGTATTGAAACAGTTGAACTTCCTGCAATGGAAAATGGTTTAATTGACTATATAAAATGATTCCCATCCTGTGGCAGAGTAATTAATAGTGGTTAAGGAACTTCAAGAGAGTGGAAAATTCACTCAACAGCACATAAATGCACACAATGGTAGAAGAGGAAACAGGCAACTCCCTAAAAGCAGATCCATCATATCACTTGAATTGCAGTGATATGATCACTGGGGAGATACTGCCTTAGCACATAAGCTAGAAAGCTGGGCAAAAATGGAAGAAAGAAGAGCACCAGTTTCTGCTCTCAGTTATGCTAATGTAAATCTATTCATGCCGGTGGAGTAATTGGGGTTGTTCCAGTGCCCACCTGACCTAGGTGAAATATATGGAAAAATTGTCTCTTGGTCTATGGACTAAATGTGGGGAGTATTCAAAAAGTTGGCTATGCTGGCTTGATATTTTAAGTTTATACTTCCTCAGTGATCTGGGACATGTCATAGATTTTCTATGGGCCTTACTTCATCCCACCTGCTGAGTGGACCTAGCCATATTTCACTGTCTCTTGTGGAGACTGCAGGCTTTTGGGGACAGAATTATCTTCTTCCTATACAAAAGAACAGCTTTGGGCATGTTGAAGCTTTAATTTCAAGTTGGGCCTCTGGGGCTTTATTGTAAAACAGTCACGTTCTTAACCCAAAATCGCAGATCTCTTGAGGTTCATCCAAGGCTTGCTGTAGAAAGAGTAGGTTGCCTGTGACTTCATACAAAGAAAATCAAGAGAAAAGTAATTTAATTGTGTTAAGCTGAGCTATTCTGATTCACGTCTGTGTAAGTCAACATTACTGTCATTCTTTTCCAGCTTTGTGGTTGACAGTCTAAACAGATGGTGCCAATAACCCCTCTAATATTGCATTCTCAACTACAGGAACAAAACACTCTTCTCCACTATCCTTAAGTGACATGTTCTTTTCCATCAACTTGTGCACTACCATTTGTAGTCTACGTCTGTGGCATCTTTGCCACCAACTTCAGTAGTCATTAAGGTAGATACCTTTTTGAATATGTGGTTCTGTATGATATCTGAGTGTATACAAGAGACTTGTTACTAAATAGCCTTTTCTAGATCATCTTCCCCTCTTTCAAAAAGGACTACTTTTTCTTAATCTCTATTTTTATGGTGAGGATGATGCAATGATTTACATGTTTTTTATCTGCAAGATCACATCCAGATGAAACAACTCTAGCTTTTCCATGAATCTTGTGAACTACCCTTGAAGAAATGTCTTTTTTTTTTTTTTTTTTTTTTTTTTTTTTTTTTTTTTGTGAAACTTTTCAAAACTCATATTCTATTAATGGAGAACACAGGACAGAAAGTAGAGGATTTGTTTGTCCATTCAGGCTGCCAGAAAATAAACAAAAAAAAATCAAACAGGTTTAAGGAAGAGGAAAAAAGAACAACCTGCTGCATTAAAGCAGCTGGAAGAGAGGAGTGAGAAATGTGAGAGAAGCAGCCCTGCAGCCCCCAAGGTGAGTGCAGCAGGAGGGCAGGAGGTGCTTCAGGCACACAGAACAAATTTCCTGCAGCCTATGGAGAGGCCCCTGGTGGAGAAAACTGTCCCCCTGAAGCTCTTGGGTCCCACATGGAGCAGATCTCCACGCTGCAACCTGTGGAGGAGCCCCGGGTGGAGCAGGTGGATGTGCCCTGGAGGAGGCTGTGGCCCATGGAGAGCCCCCGCAGGAGCAGGCCCCGGGCCGGAGCTGCAGCCCGTGGAGCAGGAGCAGGGGGTCTGGGGAGAGCTGTCGCCCGTGGGACACCCATGCTGGAGCAGTTTGCTCCTGGGGGATGGACCCCATGGGACAGAGCTGTGTGGGAGCAGTTCTTGAAGAGCTGCTGCCTGTGGGCAGCACCCACAGGCTCAGCAGGGGAAGGACGGCATCCCGTGTGACCCCGCGTGGAGCAGGAGCAGAGAGGGGCTGTGAGGGAGTGGCGGGTACAAAGCCTCAGGGACTGACCACAGCCCCCTGCACTACTCAGGGGGACGAGGTGGAAGAGGATAGATGGAGGAAGATGTTTTTAGTCTGTTTTTTAGTTCTCACTGCCTTAGTCTGTTAGCAATAGGCAATAAATTGCATAAATCTCCAATATGCTGAGTCTGCTTTGCTCATGACAGTAACTGATGAGTGGTCTCCCTGTCCTTATCTCAACACATAAGCTTTTTTCCCTCCTATTTTTTTCTGTTATGCTGAGGAGGGGGAGTGAGAAAGTGATGAGGCAGAGCATAGCTACCTGCTGATGTTAAACCACCACAGCCAAGAAGGAAATAAGATGGGAGAGAAGGCAGAGCTTAGTATATATTTTGCCCTTATTTCAGTTATCTATTCAGACTTCCATTTGCAAACACTGAGCTGGCAAAGAGCTAGGGAAAGCCTCAGAACTTGCTCTGAAGACAATATTCCAGTAAAGAGCATAAAAATGAGTCTTACAGTATATCTTCAGTCACTTTATCTCAGCAGAATGTGCTTCTAACATCCTGCCATCATCAAGTTGTGAAGAACAAGGATGGATACCTTGAGGACTTGATGTCTTCCCTGCTTTTGTCAGGATAAACTCAAAATTATCAGTAAAATTAAGTTTACAGCTTTCATACAATTACTCTGTGAAACTCTTTGAATGACCAGCCTTTCATTTGAAATGATAAATCTCTCCCACACGAGTAAACTAGGATTTGAGCAAACTCTGTCTGTAGTTTGTGGGAAGAAAAGTATTTTTTCTTCTCTCACCATCCCTCCTAACATTTACAAACTGTTTGTATCTCTTAGTAAGAGTCTTATATAATATTTTAAAGGTCAGAGTTTGTGGGTAGACGTCTTTGGTATAAAATATTACTTTGTGTTGGCAGTACTATCATGAAATGCAATGTTTTTTTGTATCCTCACTAAGTAGCAGGAAGGATATTAGGGCTGGATTCTGCTTCAGATTTAAAAAATAATAATTCCCACGCCATTTTATGTAAAAGTTTGTGACTCTCATTTTACTCAGGTTAGACGGTTGACAATTTCACCTTTTTTAACAGTTCTGCAAATGTTTTTTCTTCCAGGACACAAACCCTAATGATTTATTTTAGACTCAGAAAAGTTGTAGGGCAAGACTTTCTCATAGCAAGAAAAATTTTGCTGTTCATACAGTCGTATTTAAAATAATGTGTTTTTCAAGAGCTAAGTAATTATTCTTGACCTATTTTTCTTGACCTTCTACATTTCTTGTTCCTATCTGTTGGTTCACTTACACAGGTAATATGCTTAGAAGCATTGCACATGGAGGTTTTTAGGGAAGAGTTTCTTTCTCCTTTAACTTTGAAAAGTGCAAATAATAAAAGATGCACATTTATGAACATGGGGAGTGAGGAGACCCAGTGAAATTACAACATAAATAATCCTCCGAAGTTTTCAAGCCAAGACAGTGTCAGACAAGTACCTAAGATATCTGTTGGAGAGGTTCTGTTGAAGTGACAAAATCAAAGATGAGCTATTTATTGACTATAAAATATCAGTAGTGTTTGAATAATTTTCATTAATATTTTTAGATGTCAGTATGTTAGCCTTAAAAATGGTTCTGCAAAATATAGCAGTTTTGTAAGTAGGTTTAATGTTAGCAAGGTGACTATGGAACATGTGTGAACAAGGATTAGCAGAATATAGATTTTCTAGAAACATGAATACTTCTTTTTATTTTCTCTCTGATGCAGAAGCCCAAGACACCATATCTCACCAAAAATCACAGTATCAAAGAATCATTGAGGTTGACAGGAACCTCTGGAGCTTGTGTGGTCCAACCCTCATGGTCAGTTATATCGGGTTATCAGGGCCATGTCCAGTTGGGTTTTGATATTTCCAAGGATCGTGCTGTGGGTTAACCCCTGGTAAACAGCTAAGCACCACACAATTGCTCACTCACTTCCTCATCTCCCACAGTGGGGCAAGGGAAGAGGAAAAGAAGAGTAAATAGCAAAAGTGTGTTTAGTTAGTGAAGGAAAAGTGGAATAAGTGAAAAAGAAAACAAAAAAGTAATGCAAAGGCAATCACTCAGCAGTTCCCATGCCCAGCCAGTTCTTGAGCAAAGTGACAACTAATATCCCTTAACCCTGCTTCTCTCCATTTTACTCCTGAGTATGATGTCATACAGCATGGAATATCTCTTTGGTTATTTCTGATCATCTGCCTGGTTGTGCCCCTTCCAACATCTCGTGTACCCCAAACCCATTCACCTGGGTGGGCAGAATGCAGAGGAAAGCCTCAATACTGTGCAAACACAGTTCAGCAATAGCTACAATTTTAGTGTGTTATTAGCAAAGTTCTGGTCAGAAATTTAAAACACAGAACCATATGAGCTACTATGAAGAAAATTAACTCCATCCCAGTGGTTGAACAGTCCCAGCTCTCTCATCCTCTCCTCTTACATGAAATGTACCAGCCCAGAACCAAATACGTGACTGCAGAACTGGCCTCACCAGTATTATTTTTATCAATTATGAAGATCTAAGCTTTCATTAATGGATAAACTACTATGCCAATGCACATCACTTTTCAAAGAAAGTTGGCAAGCCACAGAATCATAGACACAAACAAAAATGGGCAGAAGAAGGCAGGAAAAGGTCATCTACTCCATCCTCCTACTCTGGGGAAGAAACCAGTCTAATTACACAATTCCTGACTTGCAACAGCCTAGGATTTTTCCTAAGCCTTCAAATGAAGGTATTTCCGCAGCATTTTCAAGCAACTCATTATAGTCCTCCACTGTCCTTAGTATTTTTCATAATGCTTTATTTGAATCTTCTTTCCTGGAAGCTGGAAGAACAAAATCTCTGCCTACCAGTCCTGTTTCAACTGCAGAAAAAGTTGGCAGTGATATTTATGAGATTCACAGGAAAATTCATCCCCCACAGCAAGCAATTTGTTGTGTATTGCATGCTACACCACACGTAAGAACACTTCTGTGGGTACATGAATGTATTTGGAGAGAACCACATAGAACAAGCATTTGAATGTTTCGCTGTATACCTATGTATTTAAAAGTGTTCCTGTACACAAAATTGGAGCATTTATTGCCAAAAGTGACTTGGAGTTTTTAAGAATGGATTATTGGGTAATTCAGCTTGATTTCTTGTTGAATATAAATGAAGAGGATTTTAGCCAGTAAATCCTCCTCTAAGCTTCCCAAAGCTGGGTTCAACTAGCACCTCTTTGGGATAATCTTTACATGTACTTTAAAAGATGACTAATCTTCAATTGTTGCTGATGAGTGAACTGTTTGAAACCCTAGTCACAGCAGATTGGATTTGTATAATTCAATATATGTATACATTCTAGTGTGCAAAGCAGCTCTCTTGGTGTGGGTATTTCATGCCTTCTGAGATGTCCCAAAGATATCTATGGTTGGCAGATACAACACAAGAGCAGCCTTCAGGCAGCCTGTGCCCCACTGGAACAGGAGATAGAGGCTTGGAGAGACACCCTCATGCACATCAGTTGTCCATGTTTAAACAGTGTATCATGACAGATGAAGCTGGATTGTGAGCATTTCAGGACCTGGGGGCTTCTTCCTTCCCCAGTCTGATGGTGGGAGGCAGACTCTGTGGTTCTGTGTGCCCCTCTTCAGCCAGCAGCCAAACTGAGCACAGAGCACGCATTCCCAATCCTCACCAAGTCTTTATTTAATGTATTTAGCTTTTAGTAACATAACATAACAAGTAATATCCTGTTTGTTTATCTGAGGAAATCACACTGGGACTTCTCTGTAGTCAATGTAGAGCTTGTCAGTACTATATGATGCAGAACTGCAAAGGCACTGACTTCTTTTGCCACATCACTGCTCTTTAAGTGCCTTGGGGGACACTGAATTCATGGGACCTGTAATTTCCTGGACCTGCCGGTGCTGGTGACTTTTGGACTAAGAATCGTAATTCTGGGAGTTGATCATATATGACAGGCAGAGAAAAACACTTCTGGGTGTCTTTGCATAGCCTAATAACAATATCAATCTCTCCTTAAGTGTCCTTGTAAATGGAAAAGTTGTGTTTAATTGGATTCAGGAGGACTGGCTGGAGGAAGTTCAGATGGGATTCGTCCCAGCTAATTATCCTTTCTCCGTCTTTTTTGGTAAGCTTAAAAGGTCAGTTAAACCTCACGAAGCAGATTGTTCTCAGGGTTGTTCCCTCCATCATTTCCAGTTTGAATTCCTCCATTTGAGCATGATTTGGCAGATCTGTACAAATACACAGTACACTGACATAGCAAGAGAATTCCTCTGTCCCCCCCCGATTTATATACTAACTAAATTAAATAAGTGGTATTTAGGAAAATATGAAGATTGTTATCCCCATATTGAAGGTGATAGAGAGATGAGAAGTAGGTGATACTACTCTTCAGAGTTGCAGAAGACTGTATTAGAGTTAGAAGATTCATCAAAACCACTTAATGCTTTGGAAGAGATATCAATTACAGGTGCCTCCCCCATGTGGTTGAGTTTCACTTCTTTTCTGAAAGTAGCATACATGTATTTCCAACATGCAGTTGAATTTAAGCACCCTGAGGGTTTATGTCTGAGCAGATCCTACTGAAAAAAAAAAAAAAAAAAAAAAAAAAAAAAGGCTTCACAGAAGGTTATGTTTTTAATAATGATTACATCTCTCTCATCTTTCTGCACCAATGTTAATCCGCGTGGCTGCATCTGCAGATAAGTCAGCAGAACTTCTGGTTTTGAAGGATCATCTGAGGGATGAATTCTTTACTTTGAAAGGCTGCAAAGTAGTCTCCCGTGTGTGTTATTATGTTGTAGGCAAAAGCAGATACAAGAGTTAGATTATCTGCTGTGACAGCCTAAATAAAACACAGTAATGATTTTTTGAAGAGTTACACTGCTATGATACTAAATCTGAATGAAGAAGGACTGATAGAACAGAGATTCTCCAGTGAAAGAAACTCTTGGAGTTTCAATTCTCTGTATAGGAAGTGAGGGTAAGGACTACATCCATATCTCCTGCAAGCAGTGATAATGACACTAGTTTATGTCATGATGTCATTGAACATATCATGTTTACCATCTTTCCAGTTATGTTCACTGTTGGACAGGTATTTTTCTTTATTTCTTGGCAGATGTGAAGAACTGTTGTATATGGAGTTTCTTCAGAAACTGAAAATCCTCTGAAGTCACCCTTCCAATCACTGAGCAGCTTAGACCTAGTTATCCCCTAAAATCTGCAACAAGTGGAGAAGAATATCTCATGTCCATGTATATCAGCAGTAAGTCTCCAGAGCAAATGCTGAAGAGTATCAGCCAACACAATGAGCGAAGTTACTGAAGATATTTGTCACCTATCAATTTCAACTAAAGGAAGCATCCTTTCTGAATACTGACTTGACAATATGTCCTTGACCCTTACTTAGGTGCTACTGGAAAATCTAGGCAGCTTGCAGGTGCTGGTTCATTTCATTGGTAATTATGTAGAATGTATGATTTCTAGGAATAGGCATTGTGGATAAGTCTTGTTTGTTTTGGCTCTGTTTCTATGGGGATAAACAGAAGTAGTGTGATTAATTTCCATTCTGTTGCCATGGTTATTAATAATAATGAGGTGATTATTACTGCACTGTAAACCTTACAGCAATTCCAACGCTGCTATAAAAGAGAGAGGGCAAAGGAGAGGTGGGGGGAGAGGGCTGTGGGGGGACCAACAATGAAAGAGCTGGACCAGATCCTCAGTCTGGACAAATCAGCACTCACACATTGCCTTCAATTAGAAGCAATGAAATAGAAGATGTGCTCTTGGAGAGTCTGGACCTGCAGATGGGGCAGTATTAATAAAACAAGTGATAGATGAGAACCCTCACTGACTTCAGCAGAGCTGTGTTGATTTGTACCCACTGAGATTTGTTCAGGACCCAGCACAATGTTTCCACCTGGTTCATGAGGCCAACGAAAATGCTGTGACATGCTCAGAGTTCACTGGATCAGCCTCTATCTTATTAGTTTCATTATAACAAATTGGGGGAAGAGGGTACAAATAAAAGTGAATAAATAAACAGAAAAGCAATAGCAGTTTCTCCTGAGTGACTAATAAACAACTCCCACATTCCTGGTACCTGCTCAGCTGGCTCTATCTCACTGCACTAAGTGATTTGTATTCCTGCTGGAGACATTGCCATGGTGTTGGAACAATAAGTAACACGCATTTAATCAGATTGTCCCCATGGGTGAGATTACGTTTTTCAAGGATTCTGCACTCCTAGATGGGATGTTTTGCAGACTTCCGTCTTTCTGAGTCCTGTTGTAGGTGCAGAAAGCTTACAATTGGCAAATTGAAGCCACTGGGCAGGCTTGTTGTTGTTATTTTATGGCTAACTGGGATTCAACATCAGCCCATTCACACAAGTCTTGTAATGACAGAAACAGGATGAGAAAGTGACTGCTCACATTCTTTCTCCCAAAAGCCACAGCCTGTGCTTTGAGGTTGTTAGTTTTCCATGCTTCCTTTTCCAAACCAGGGGAAATTATTTTGCATATGTTTCTTCCTTCCCATTTGTGTTATTTCTGTTTGCAAGTACAGAGACCACCCTTCCCACCCTATCTTTTGCCCTTTATAAGCTGAGGATACCAACCTTTGGCAGAACAAAAATCAAAGCTTAGCTGCCTCTCAGCTCTGTTTGTCTGCTGAGGTTCCTTCAAAGCAAAGAGGACAGCAGGTCAGATGGTAGCACCGGCTGTCAAACGCTCACACAGAGCTAGGTTAAAAGAAAACATGGCTGTACGGAGGTTTAAATACAAGATGAGGTTGTCAAGTGTTTTCCTTTTCAAGTAGGCCTCTAAGCATTTACCTCTAGATGATGCTGTAGCCCAGAGCCAGCTAAGACCATTATCACCTACTCAGACCACATGGCTGACTGGTACAAGTCACTTTTCCGCTGTAGGCAGACTTCATTGTTGGAGTTCCAGCTCTTCATTGTGATGCCCCAGAGAAGGACCCCATGAACTAGGAGAGCAAAGGAAACCATGAAAGGCAGAGGTGTGGTGTTGAGCCCCTTTGCTCTGAACATGATGCTGGTCTTCTGATCACCAGGGCAAAGCTAGCAGCTAGCAAGTGATGGCCTTTAACATAGGTGGTCACAAAAGGAGGACATGCCTCTCAGCAGCACATACTACTTGTTTGGGGGGGGGGGGGGGGGAAATCAGGGACTACATCCAGTGCTTCTCATTAGCCCTAAAGCCCATAGTAAAACTGAGGTTAGGACCCTCTTTACTTCTCCCACTCCACCTCTGGGCACCCTTGACTCTATTCAGAGGGCAAGGATGGGGTATGGATAGTGGCAAGGTCAGGGAGTACCTATGTCTAGTGGGTTGCCTCCTCTGGCACAGTGCTGCTGTGGATGGCACAGGACCCTGAAGATCTTATTTTAGGAGCGTGCAATAGCTGCAAATTCCTCACACCTCTGTTACACCTCTCATTTGTCATCTGTTTCAGTGTGAAACTGCTGCTGCATGAGCTTAGGTACAGCTCTGATCCACGGCATCACATGGAGGCTGTGGGTAATACTCAGGGCACAGTTGTGCCATCATCTTTCTTGGTCACCAAACAATGCCAGATATTATACCTCAACAGATACAAAGCAGATTAAAAAATCATCTGCTTTTCTTGCCAGAGCAAAATGGGAGAGGGGCTGTATCACAGTGCAATGCAAAGGGAAGATCCAGACGTGCAGAGAAGCGAAGAGCAAACTCATGTCTGAATCTTCCTCTCCATTTGTCAGACCCCAAGGGTCTGTTTGGCAATCTTGGGAGGACTCAGCACTTGCTTAGTTAAAAACTAAAGTAATGAAATGAAATGAAATGAAATGAAATGAAATGAATAAAATGAAATGAAATGAAATGAAATGAAATGAATAAAATAAAATAAAATAAAATAAAATAAAATAAAATAAAATAAAATAAAATAAAATAAAATAAAATAAAAAAGATAAAATAAAATAAAATCTGGAGAAAGACAGTGAGAGATACTCATTTTTAAAACATAAAAGACAACACTACAGTGAAACCTGCAGGAACATCAAATAAATATGCATGGATACTTGGAAGTGTAGGTCTTGGTCACAAGTGCATACCACTACTTACTACACGCCCACACACAACCACATGTGAGCAAACAAACACACGTTGCAGGCACGCACACACACATGCTCTGCCTTTTGTAATAACAGCCCTGCTTTGTTGTAAGGGAATGGAAACAGGAGAGACTCACAGCATATTTCGTTTGAAAGAGAAGAAAGAAAAAAAATAAAATCCAAACCAAACTTTCAGAGCAACTCTTTCTAAGCGATGCAGAACGATCCTTCCTTTGGTTAGTATGGGGGAGGGAAGGGGATAGGGTGAAAAAAGAAAAGGGGGGAGGACAAGTTCGTGGTTAGATGGGAGCTCCCACCCATTTCCTTTCCTTGCCCTTCCCAGGCATGTCAGAGCTGGGAGCCAAGACAAATCAAACTCTCAGGAGCTTGCAGACAGACAGCACCACTTACCGAGAGCATAATTGCAGCCCTTGGAGGAGCAATAGGGAGGGGATGAGCACGCAAAAAAATTAAGAAGGGGGCAGTGCCCTCTGCTGCCAAAGCAAAGCTGTCGATGCAGAGGATTTCAAGGCAAGCTGGAGGGAAGCAAGAGGGATGCAGCAAGAC
Source organism: Aythya marila (assembly GCF_965140915.1). NCBI lineage: Eukaryota > Metazoa > Chordata > Aves > Anseriformes > Anatidae > Aythya > Aythya marila. The sequence goes on along the minus strand of NC_139043.1, from coordinate 2,497,570 downwards.
GGGTCCCCTGGGAGTCTGCAAATAAACACATGGAGCACATGGCAAGTGGAGGAAGGCTGCTGTGGTTCATCTGAGGTCAGCAGGGTTCATCTGAGGCCTTTCCCCCCCTCGCTCAGCTTACCAGGGAGTAAAATGGATAGGACTGTGCCTACTGCCCTCTTGTAGGCATTAGCCTGGTTTCCTAAGCTCAGGAACGCTGAAGCCCTCGAAGAAAAATTGGAGAGAGATGCTGTTGTTAAGGCAAACTGACTGCAGAGCAGTAAAACTCCTCTGGTAATCACTTCTGGTGCTAGTGGTTACTGCTGGGACAGAGCCAGGTCCAACAGTACAACCAGGGAAGGGCAGGTCCCCATCCTCACCCCATGGGACGGGGACTGTGGGGCTGTGAGACTAAGGTCAGGGTTCACATCACCTAACTGTAGCCTTCTGAGTGCCCCTCACCCAGCTTGGTTCTTGAAAAGAGAGAGCCTGATTCCACCACCCACTCCCAACCAGGATGAACTGACCACAGGAGGACACCAAGGGTGTCAGATGTCCCTTTTCTCCTATCCCAAGTGTCTCTTACAGGGCTCTCTACCAGAAAAGTCAGCAACACCAGCCTGCAAACAGAGCATTTTCATTTTTTTCCTTCTAAAGCTTCCCCAAACCCTGCAATTGCCCCTCCACACCTTCTCTCTCTACATCATGAACACACTAGCTGCTGCTAAATATTGCTGGGAGTTCTCTCCTCAGCTACTACAGGACTGGGCAAGGTGCGCTTTGCTCCTGCTTAGGGAGCAAAGGGACAATTTGCATCTGCAAGGCCACGTAACAGTGTCAGCAGCTGTTCACTGGAACGTAACATTAGCCTCAGAGTGTCAAACCAGGGGGAATTCCAACACAATAAACAAGTCTGTCAGCCCTGGCAGCAACCGTCCCAAATATCACAGCATTTTGCTAACATTTCTTCACTATATGAAATTATAAATGTATGTGTGATAGTATTTCAAATTTGCATATAACAGAAATATGTATTACATGTATGTAACGTACCTATAAACACTACCTATACACATTACAAATATAAATACATTTACATATACACGTGTATAGCTATATACGAGTGAGTTATATTAATGTTGCAGGAAGCACGGCTGAAAGCATGACAGACACCAGTAGAGTCAGATCATGCTCCATTTTATTGCCCAAATAGCCTGACTTTTATAGTGAACTTACCAGGGGAGGACAGTGTTTCACACAAGATTATTGGTCAAAAGCACTCAGACAAACAACTACAAGAAAACAACCCCACCTGCAAGAAAACAACCCCCTTGTGATTAACAGTCACGTAGACCTTGTCCTTGAAGCCAGCTGCTGGTAACAATATTTTTCTGAGTTTCTTGATTGGGCGACGTGGGAACACTGTCATGGGAACTTCTCATAGTTACCCTGGTAGCTTGGTTTGCTCAGCTACAGCAAGCCATGGGATTTGCTGAGGCCTACTCCTGGTTGCTTAGAACAAGCTCAGATCGAACAACTGTTCCATGGACTCATGTCCACACCCTTTGTGCCAATTCCCAACATATTAGTATTATTGCCTGCTCAGTCTTTGATGTAACTAGAATCACATTTCACTGGAAGAAATTTCCAGTCTGATCTTAGTGTGGTTATAAAGTGGAGAGCTTGAAAAGCTACCAAATTTTTCAACAGAGAAAATGCTCCAACACACAGGCGAAATTAGGAAAAAAAAACAAACAAACAAACAAAAAAAATAAACTAATTTCTCATATCGTCATTGCTGTTATCTCCTTTACTATCCAGTTCCACCTAAATATTTCAGTTTTCCACTCCTCTGTCTTTCACGTCACATTACTTTCCTTCTCCTCTCTGTAATTTCCTCTCTCGATCCTGCTGTACCTCCAGACCACTGAGTTTTCTAGTCTTTCTGCTCTATAAGAGAACAACTGGTATCCCAGAAGAACTTGCAAAATAGGTGCAAAGTAGGTGAAGAAGAATGGATGGGTGCTGATGAAAGAGGGGGTTGCATAACAAGGTAGAAACTGGGATTCCTGTTTCAAGGGCAGTCCTGAAATTTCAGGTCACACCTGCTTCATTCTGAAATGTCTGAAATGGAGTGGCAGCAAAGCCACAAAGCTTCACAGCACTGCCTGTTCATCAAAGCTGACACGATTGAAACTGAATAAGCAATCTTGGGAGTTAAAGCAACTGAAGCCATATCTCCTGTTCACACCTGAACCCTAGCAGTTCATATGCTCTGTGTGACAGAATCCATGCAGCTGGAAAGAACAGGAAGAGTATAAAACCATAACCAGCAGTTCACACTTCTTTCTCATTCATAGATATCTTCAGTAATTAGGTGCAGAAACATCTTCGGATGTTAGGTGACAGACTATAGAGGAGGGTTCTCAAGTTTCTGGTCTCCCTTTCATGGCATTTCAACCTCAGGTCATGTAAGGAGGAAAGGACTTCAACATTAGATAAATACAAAGTCATTTTGCTGCATCTCTTCATGTTAATGCAATACCTGCTTACTCAGCTAACTCAGCAGAAGCTGAACCAACAAACTCCAGGGGCTAGAATTAGGCACTTACTCTGCTGAGCATCATTCTTTACCACATGATATTTCAAATATACTTCATTTACAGGACATAATAAGAACACCAGTAAAACACGACACGAGGAGTGGCATAGGCTGACAATTGATTTCCTGTAACTTCATTGCTTTGGGATACAGCTGATTTGGGAGTTATGTGTTCAAATTATGTTTATCTTGAAGCATGAAGCGGGCAGCAAACGGGCAGGATCAGATTTTGGAGGGGAGAGTAAAAGGAGACAGACTACTGAGCAGAAGTGTCAGGCCGGAGCCTATCCAAGGACTTCAGTCAAGATAGAAAGTGTCTCTTGCAGTATGGGATTTGATGGGGGCAACATCCTTTATTCATGCCTCTTTCTTCCTTCTCTCCTGTGGTGGTTTTACCCAGCTGGGCAGCTAAACACTACTACAACCGTTGTCTCACTCCCTCTTGGAAGAAGAAGAGGGGGAGAAGAAAGTATGCTGGAAAATAAAATTAAAAATAATAATAAAAAATCCTTACTGGTTGAGATAATTTACGTAAAGAGAAAAGAAAAGAAAAGAAAAGAAAAGAAAAGAAAAGAAAAGAAAAGAAAAGAAAAGAAAAGAAAAGAAAAGAAAGGAAAAGAAAGGAAAAGAAAGGAAAAGAAAGGAAAAGAAAGGAAAAGAAAGGAAAAGAAAGGAAAAGAAAGGAAAAGAAAGGAAAAGAAAGGAAAAGAAAGGAAAAGAAAGGAAAAGAAAGGAAAAGAAAAGAAAAGAAAAGAAAAGAAAAGAAAAGAAAAGAAAAGAAAAGAAAAGAAAAGAAAAGAAAAGAAAAGAAAAGAAAAGAAAAGAAAAGAAAAGAAAAGAAAAGAAAAGAAAAGAAAAGAAAAGAAAAGAAAAGGAAAGAAAAGAAAAGGAAAAAAAAGTGTTTGGCCACTTTCTGGGAAGCAGGGCCTCAATACTCTTAGTGGTTGTCTGGGAGGACAAACGACTTCATAATGAGATCCCCCTTCCCCTTTCTACCTTTTATTGCTGAGTGTGACCCCATATGGCATGGAATCTCCCTTTGGTTGGTTTGGATCAGCTGCCCCTTGAGATGTCCACTCCCCACCTCTTGTATACCCTCAGTCTTCTGGCTCTGGGGGTTTTGGAGCAGTCCTGATGCTGTGCCAGTCCTGCTCAGCAATAGACACAACACTGGTGTGATACCAGTGCTGTTCTAGCTGCAAGTGCAGAGCACAGCACTGTATGGGCTGCTGCAGCGAAATTTACCTCCATTCCAGCCAGACCCAGCACACCTCCTGTATACAAACCCACCTGGGCAATAGAGAGCCATGTGAAGCCACGTTACAATTCTGTTCACTGGCCTGAGTGAACAGAAGGAGCTTCTTCTCTGTTTTCCAGGTCCTGGCATTAAAATTATAGACCACAGCCTGAATCACCAGTTAGCAAGTACTGTCGCAGACATATTTTCTTTTCCACAGCATGCACATATTGGCCAAACCTCGTTCAGCTGTAGTCATGGCTAGTGAATCAGCACCTCTTGCTTGGCTTTTCCTAAGCTGCTGTCTTTGCTTCAGGGTGCCCTGAACAATTCTTACACAAAGCTGGGTTGGTGCTTCCACATGTACCTGCACAGAGTCTTCTCCAGAGAAGACCTAAGGTGATGCAAAGACACTTGCTGACCTTTTTCTTACCACCTAGGAAACAAACACTATTCCTCAGTACACCTGAATACCCTAAAAGGACTCTTCCTCAGTGTTGCTGGATCTTCATCTCTGTCCATTTAAACGTTAATCATACAAGAACACGGGGCAGCCCATTTTACGATCCCTACTGTTAAATTTTTCACATCTAATTCATCGAGTTTCACAGCATGGATGTCATAGCCATTAATGACAACTTCTGTGTCTGGGGATATTAAGAGATAAAAAGTTATTATTTCTCTAATTCTATACAGATATTACTTAAAACAATCCAGTTCAAAAATCTTTTATCATTTTTTTCCTTTTTCTTTCCTTAGCATTCACAAAGAAGAAATAGTAGACACTGTTTGTTTGTTTTATTTCTCTGAGAAAAAAAATATATATATATAGTAGTAGAACAGTCCTGAATGGCTCACGGAGAACTGACCATTGGATAACTTGTCTGGAAATTCCAGCAAATGGTCCTGGCAAAACGGAGTTTTGGAAAATAACAAGGAAGGGCACAGGATGCAACGTCATGATACATCCCTCTATAAAGCAGCCTTGAAAGGCTGCAAAAGCATTGGCACATCCCTCCTGTTGAAAAGACAATAGCGGTGAGGGCTTGGCATGATCTTCTCTGAAAAAACATGGAAACTAGGCATAAGAGCAAAATTTCTGGCAGCACCATGTTTTCCCTCAGCCGCCAAGAGCTAGCGGTACTTGGAAGGCAGCACTGCAAAATATAAAATATACATATATTCAAAGAAGGAGAAAGTGATGATTTTTCCCCTTGTTTCAAGAAGGAGCAAAGAACAGCTTGTTACAGCTTCTCCTGGAGCTAAGTCAAGGAAAAGAAGTTAATGGCTTGTTACTATCACTGTACAAATACTCATCGATTGCCTTTGTAGGTGGCAAACTCCCGTTATGTTAGATGCTGTGAAAAAAAATAAATTAAAAGGGGGTGTCTGTCGTGAAAGCTCAAAGACCAAGCTCATCCATCCAGAACTTTTGATGTGGGAAAGCTACATTGTACAGGATCATACACATTTATCTGGAGCATCCAGCTGTGTGCCAGACAGAAGGTCACAGGGCTCAGCGTGGAGTGGGAAGAGCCAGGAACAGACAGCTTTGGAAGAAAAGTTAGCACAATTCCCCACTATGGCACAGGAACACAACTGGCACTGCATATTTCAAAATTTCCTGCAGCAGATACTGCCAGTCATTGGATTTCACATCAGGGCCACAAGCTGGGGCTGATGAATGAGGTCCTGTAACAACACAGCCCTGGGTATACATTGCAGAGCACGCGCCTAGTGCAGAAGGTCAGGAGGAAAAGGGTCATAGATGCATCATATACTGCAAGGTGGAGATTCAGATGAACTCCTAAAGCCTTTGGAAGATGTAATTTTTTATACATTCAGCAATGTGTAGGGTTCTGTTTTATTAGTGCTGTGAAAGAAAATAGCGCAATCCATCCCCTTCCCTCTGGAGTACAGTTTAGGATTTCTGCTCTCACAGGACAAGTGATAACACAGGAGAGGTGCTGGAACATGTTAACATCACAAAAACATGAGTTTTTCTGCTCTTATCCTTTTGGCCTCAGCAGTACAGGATGCCGAACATCTCAAAACACTTTATTGTGTCAATCCTGGGTGCTACTGCTGTGCAATGCTGTTTGCTGTTTGATGTGTTTAGTGAAAATCAGCATGGGAGGCTTATTTTTGTACAGCTGAGCCCTCAAGATCTCATGTACTACCTGCTTTTCAAAGGGAGTGAGGCACTTTCTTATCTTTGACAACCTGGGCCTAAGCACCTTCATGGACTTGCCTACCAGTTAGTAATAAAGGGAATATTTCAAGTCCCACCTGACCTTTTTTCCTACAATAAATGAATGAACATTACCCTTATCTTTGCTTATCCACTTCAGTTAGGACTGACCATGGTCCATTCCCCAGGAGACTCACGACAGGGCTGGAAACCCAAGTCAAGGTTTCTCCATCCATCTGGGATAAGAAGAAGTCACATCAGTTGCTTTTGGCTGCTCACAGTGCCACTTGGCTATGGCCACATTTCCATGGCTTGTTCTCACCATCCTGTTTTAGCTCTGACACATTTTTTTTCCCCCTCTTACCTGCCCACCTGACTTTATTTTTGCCTTTTGGACTCCTTACCCTGTTTATTCACATAGTGTAGGCACTGTGGCTTCCCACTCTCATCTTACACTTGGGACTGAATCATTCCTTGGCTTCTCCTGTTTCTCATCTTTGCTTCTCTTGACTATCAAATTTGGCTGCTGTTTCCTAATAATCAGGTCCAATTGCCTTACTCAACCTCTGCATTGGTCAGAAGGTCTAATCCTGAGGAAGAGTTTTTGTTTATTTTCCCCCACTGAAGATGAGGTGAATTAGATAAGACATTCCAGATGAACAGTCATCAGATAGGTGATCACAGGATGCCACTAAGTCATTGCCTGTCTGTAGTCCTGTGCAGCCAAAACAGGAGAAATGCAAGCCTTGTCCAAACAATGACACATGGAAGAGGAGACTGAAAGAGACTGAAATATTTTTGCTGCAGTGACCTCAGGCTTAGGCCAGCGCATCCTCAAAATCAGTGGATGATGATGATGATGATGATTATCATTATTATTACTATTATTATTTCTGAACTTAAAGATCACTAGATTTTCCTAGGTGATGAAGTTGGAGCGATGTGAGGAAAGGGCTTACTGACCTTCTTATGTACTAGTCTGAGATTCATAGAGGAGTCAGGGCTTAAAGGGTCATCTCTGTAACTGTCAGATCTCCCTATGCCTTAGTGCCATACAGTGGAGATCAGTGCCATAAGCAGATAAACACTAGGTAAGAGTCAGGTTTCATAACCTGCCTAAAAGTCAGTCTGATAATTCCAATTCCACAATGAAAGATGGATGGCTTTGTTGTTCTCTTTGTTTAGCCTATCCTGTTCACAATTCCCCAGATTTCTTATGACAACAGCAGTAGTAAAACCCTTATTGAAATCAGGTGTATAAAATCTACTGCTTCCTTGAGGCTGTCATAGAAGGCACTTGGGGTGCTTTGGCATTGTGTATTCTTGATATTCCATTTTAATCTCATAGTAAGCCTAACATTTTCTGCCTTTTGTAAGTAGTTTATATAAATAGAGAGACCTTATAATATATTGTATTGACTGTATATATATATGTATGTATATGTTTTCCATATAGATATAAAACTATATATATATATTGATATAGATATCTGATCATGAGAATCTAAGGACAGAGTCTATTTCATCAGACTCATCACAAAACATCTAATAGATTTGATGTATTTTGTCTCTGGATCAACTCAAGGCTAAAATCAAAACTGAAGTGTCTGCAGAACACAACTCATTCTTTAGACTTGGATTTCTAGAGCTGACTCCTTCAGATGCAATATTGTCCTCTCCAGCATCCTGCATACCACAGAGGTGCATTTCCAGGTTTGAATACTTGCAATCTCTTTATTTTAATTTAGCACTGAGGAATTCGGAATCCCTGCAAATAATTTAAAAGATTATCTTTTACATATATATATATAATACATTAATATAAAAAGACATAAATTATTTGAATCTTAAACAAGAAAATCATGATTGATATGTACCACAAGTATTGAAGCCTAGCATGGGATAAGCTGAGAAAAAAAAAATAATATCAGCTATGAATCACAGGCACAAATATAGTCTCAGCCCTGGCTTACATAGTGTGCCAAATAAGTATGTTCTTGTATGAGAGTTCTCTTCCATATCCACAAAATTCTCCTCCTCACCAAAACAGTAAATCTATGAAACAACCTAGACCCAGCAATGAATCAATAAAACACCTTGCACAGCTTTGCTCATCAAAAACCTAGTGAAATATGACATCTACACTTATGTATGGAGGAGATGATGTAATAGGTTGATAAAGTATTTGTGCCAATCTTCACAATCTTTGATATTTTACTTGAAGTTCAAGCTTCAAGAAGTTATTCATTACATAGCCAATTAATCTCTTAAAAAAAAATAAAAAATAAAAAATTAGCTTTCAGAATGTTAAAACACAGCCTGAAGAAGTCAAACCTATAGGAAAGATAAATTTGTCCTGCTCTTAAATATCTACAAATTAGCCTAGTTCTATGAGCCCCTACCGTGTTTAATGAGAGGAGACAGACATGTATGTACATATATATGAGGAAACAGTGCCTCCTTAAATTGGATGGAACAAACCATCTTCAGGAGGATTCATTTTCTCACCTTTGACTCCAAGATAAAAGTATACGGTCAGACAAGATATATGAGATGGATTTATGGAGACAAGAATCATTTCAGTAAATGTAGAAGTCCACTGGTGAGGTCTATATTAGAGTTAATCAACCCTGGGGTAAGGAGCAGCTATGGATCATGACTTCGGAAAGGATATTTTCTCTCTCCTGCCTTGCCACCACAGTTCATTACATTGCTTTATCTTCCTTGGCATACAAGAGGTCTGAGTGTCTGAGAATGAAACATTGGAAGGCAAAGTGATGTCATCTTCATCATCCCCACTCTTACTGTAAACAATTAAAAGGAAAAAAAAAAAAAAATCAAAGCCAGTGTCCTCACTTAATGTGTCTCTAAAAAAAAAAAAACAACAACAACAAAAAACACAAAAATAAAAAATAAAAATAAAAATAAAAATAAAAATAAAAATAAAAATAAAAATAAAAATAAAAATAAAAATAAAAATAAAAATAAAAATAAAAATAAAAATAAAAATAAAATGTTCCTCCATTCTAGCTGCATCATTCCAGCTCCTTTACTTGTCCACATCTGAAAACAATGCTCCTCCATTCCAGTTGCAGAATATCTGGGCTTATAAAACATTTTGATTTTGGCCCAGTGAGATCTAAGACCACATGAGGACAGGATTGAGATAAAGGTTTAATGAGAAAAATGCTAATTATCTTGGGTATGACTGGAAAACCAGGCCACTAAATGTATTAATGGAAAATAGTTTCCCTGTTGAGCTTATCATTTGATAGAAAGGAAGGTGTTCTTGCAAATTAGAACATCCAGAGTGAGATGTCCTCATCCTTTCTCCCCACTTTGTTTCAGCTTGGTAGCTTGGTGCTATATGCATAACATTTTCCTGACAAAGCCTTCCTTATGTCCCTGCCAAACAACAATATTAGAAGCAATGACAAGGATTGTTCTCATTCCTATCTTTAGGCATGAATAACACTCCTCCATGTTAAGTGGAGTTGTTTACCTACTGGAGAGTAGTCTCTAAAAGTCCTCTTCTGAAAGAGGAAACAGATATTTGGTGTTACTTGATGGATCTCACTTTTCCATGAGCCACTGGCTTGGCTTTGCTTTGCCACTCACCATTTAAAAAGTGAAACAATTTCAGTGATGTATGCACTTTGAGACAGCAGATATCATGAAAATTATAATACTGGAAATAGTCTAGCAGTGAAGCAGGATCTATTATCTTAGATATAATATCTAAGATATCTATTGTCTAATTTCTGCTATTTTAGAACTTTGCTAAAACTGTTGTTTGGTTATTATAAAGTATTATACTAATATTGTCATAGTGTGCCCATAAACAGCTAAGCAGAGTGCTAGTTCTTCACCACTCTTCAATATGTGATGAAATGATGTTCAGTGGAGTTATTTAATCATAATTTGAGGTCTTCCTCCTTCTTTTATATCTTCTATCATGGCCTTGCTCCCTCAGAGGGAGCACAGAACAAGTATCAATACAGTTGCTAGAGAGAAACACATTACATGAATATCCATGACCTCTTCAGACCAGTGCCTTTTTATTGTTTTCTACTAAGCAAATAAATATGGGATTGTGATCAACAATTGTGATGCCCTCATACTACAGAATCACAGAATGGTTGAGGTTGGAAGGGATCTTTGAAGATAATCTAGTCCAACCCCTTGGTCAAGTAGCATCGCCTAGAGCACATTGTGCAGGATGGCATCCAGGCAGGTTTTGATTATCTCCAGAGAAGAAGACTTCACAACCTCTCTGGGCAACCTGTTCTAGTGCTCTGTCACCCTCACAGTAAAGAAGTGCCCCCCTCATATTGAGCTGAAACATCCTGTGCTTCAGTTTGTGCCTGTTGCCTCTCGTCCTGTTGCTGGGCACAACTGAAAAGAGACTGGCTCCATCCTCTTGACACTCTCCCTTCAAATACTTTTATGTATTGATGAGATCTCCCCTCATTCTTCTCTTTTCCAAGATACTACTACCACAATAATGGTAATAGGAAACAAACAAACAAACATACAAACAAAAACCCGTCATCTCTTCAGTTATCATTGTAACTACCATTATTTGTTCACACTGGCTTAAAAACAGAGTAATTCAACCATCATAGAATTTAAGATATATTTACTAAGGCGGGAGTAAGAGTAAATTCTATTGTTAATTTTTATAATTAAAACAATATTTCAGATATTTGCAGACAAGGAGTTAAAAAGAAAAAGCCAAGGATTAGTTTCATCTCGCTTTTTTACCTATCTTAAGCAAAAATGTAGACTGTCTGGATCCTAGACTATTTTATGGTCTTTGGAGACACAGCCAATATAAAAAATAGAATTGAGGATGCCATTCATTTTCTTCTAAGATAACTGAATGAAACAGGTCAGATGGTTTGCTCCTGCAAAGTGTGTATTTCACTTCACTGATGATAAATGGACCCTGGAGTGATTGGCTTGGATGCGGTTATCAATACTGCAGATATAAGAATCAGTGAGCTGGTTCCCATATCAAATGCATAGTCTAGAGGCAGCTGCATAGTCTTTCTTCTAAACATTGGCCTGTCTTACTCTTGAGTGTCTACAAGTATGGTTGCACCTCCTCTGGAATTACTTACTTTTCTCAACTCTCTGTAACAGGAGCTGGCCATGACTAACCACATTAGCTGATGTCTAAATTTAGTTGAATAAAACCTACGTCCAAGGCTACAATGGTGAATAAGTGGCAGAACCAAAGATAAATGCCTTCTGAAGTCTAGTTTATTATCAGACATCCAATCTTTCTCTTGTCTCATGTGTAGTTTTCTGACCATTTACCAGTCTCTCACCAATGGAACATTCCTTACAAGAAATCTCTCCTACCTTCAAGGGATACTGTAACTATGCAGGGTATTTATATAATTCTTGACTCTGTATTGTCTGCAAACAGTAGGAGAATGGGACAGCTGAGGAATGCAGACTGGAGACACAGTAGTCATAGACACCTTATGTTGGATGCAGGACAGAAATCAACCCCTCTCATTAGTACTTAAATTGGCAAAGTGCTACCAAGGTAACGGCTCTCTCCACAATATTGTTGTCTTGACTAAACAACTTACTCTAAACTCAGTTGAAATAATATGTTTTTTCACCTGCAGAAGTGAAACATTCAAGACGACATTCCAAGACGGATCTGGTTAAAGTCATAAAAATTTTGTGGTAACCTATATATTATTTTTATGCATATGCTTAACACGATGCATTTTATGAATGTGCTAAAGTGCAATAAATCACCTAAAACATAGTGTAAAACACTTCGGACTCTTACCAAAGTATCAGATGCTCACACATATTCCATACATGTATAGACTCACACAGATGCACAAGCACAGAGACCTGCCACCTTGTGACTACAGTTGACAGATGGGAGTACTGCTTGCTTGTCTTCTGTGTGGGAGGTCATGAGAGTAGTCACCGTGTCTGTGATGGATTAGCAGTCAAAACGAAGACAGATAATGTGGAGGAACGGCATGGCTCCAGCATTCAGTGCATGTCTCAACAACTGGAGCAAAAGACAGATTTTCATAGGAATTATATTGCAGGAGGGAAGAAGTCTGTCTCTTCTAGTGAATAAAGAAAAACACACTGAAATTCATGCTTCTGCAGAAGACCAACATAAAAAGGCCTAAGTAAATTAAAATCTTCAGCTGACTCTTCTTTGGAACAGGATGCAGGATGGGTGACTCCCTGAATGTCCTGGTATCTCCAGCTGATGGTATTTTACATTTCTGAGACTTGACTAACATTATATACCATATGCTATCTTCATTTGTCCAGGTATGCTTTTCAACTACAGTAAGTGTTGCATAAATTGAGAGGTTTAAGTCAAAATGGAAAAGCCTCCCAAGGCCTGCACAAACTTAAGGGGCTGGAAATATCTGGAAATGAAGGCACTCCAGAAGTTTTCATATAACCTGGACATTATTCCTCCTCTGAAAGTCACAGGACATTTTCCTCTTTTATTAAGATATCAAATCAATTTAATTTGATAAAAAATAATAAAATAGTGATTCCAGCTGTATGAAATATTAGGCATATGTAAGAAAGAGTGACTTGTTATAGAAAACAGAAAATGTTCTGCAGATTTGATATCATGCTCCAGTGATGATAAGCGTAGGACACTTATGGATGAAACAAACAAACAGAAACCTCAAACCAGAAAATTCCTTCTTAGTTTCATCACCTGTCTTCTCATTCCTCTAGTTCATACTGAAAGAACAGTCTTTCTTATACTGCTGAAGCATATCCATGGCAGTTACTTGCTGAATCTCAGAAATATGTGTCAAGAGCATAAACAGTACCTAGCCTCTTTTCATTCCTACATCTGAATCAAAGCACAAACCCTGTGTTCAACACAGTTTTCACTGAACATTATTCATCATTTCCTAACACATGAGGACAGTGGGAAAAGATTATATCTTAAAGCCCTAACAGTATAAGAATTTTGTAGAATCCAAGAAAGATGCTTTTAGCAAAGGAGGAAAAAAATCATAGAATCATAAAATGGTTTGGATTAGAAGGGACCTTAAAGATAACCCACTTCCAATGCCCCTGCCATGGGCACGGACATCTGCCACTAAATCAAGTTGCCCAAAGCCCCATCCAACCTTGCCTTGAACACTTCCAAGGCTGGGGCATCCACAGTTTCTCCGGGAAACCTGTTCCAGTGCCTCACCACTCTCATTGTGAATAATTTCTTCCTAATATCTGATCTAAATCTACTATCTTTTAGTTTAAAGTTATTACCCTTTGTCTTATCACTATACACCATGGTAAAGAGTTTCTCCCCATCTTTCTTGTAGGCCCCTTTAGGTACTGAAAAGCTGCTATAAGGTCTGGATCCTTCTCTTCTGTAGGCTGAACAACCCCAGCTCTCTCAGCCTGTCTTCATAGGAGAGATGCTCCAGCCCTCTGAGCATCCTTGTGTCTCTCCCATGGACTTGTTCTATTAAGTCCAAGTCTTTCTTGTGCTGGGGACCCCAGATCTGGATGGAGAACTCCAGGTGAGTCTCACAAGAACAGAGTAGAAGGTGAGAATCATCTCCCTCCACCTTCTGGCCACGCTGCTTTTGATGCAGCCCAGGATATGAGTGGCTTTCTGGGCTGCAAGTGCTTGTTGCTAGTTCATGCTGAGTTTTTCATCCACCAGCCCTCCCAGTTCTTTCTCCACAGGGCTGCTCTCAATCCATTAATTCCCCTATCTGTACTATGTGATTGCTCCCACCCAGGTGCAGCACTTTACACTTGGCCTTGTTGAACTCCATGAGGTTCTGTCGCGTTAAGGGGTGTAGCTGATTAACCGTTACGGGCCCGGTCAGATTCAGGATACTGAACCAGTCGGACATTCACCAAAAAACACATTAACCGTCTGGGGGTCCAGTCAGACATTCACCATCAACGCATTAACCATCTGGGGGTCCGTTCGGACATTCACCAAAAATGCATTAACCACCTGGGGGTCTGGTTAGATTCAGAACACTGAACTATCACGGATAACCACCCTCACCCTCGTTGCACTCAATGAGAGTTATCACAATGCAATCAAGTATGGTTTATTACAGCAACAGATAATCAGGTTCTTTTGGATTGCCGGCGATAGTGACTGTCTGCAAAGCAAGCTAGTATGCATAAAATACACAGGTGTTATAGGTGTTATAGGTGTTACAGATGTTATAGATGTTGTAGGTGTTTACAGGTGTTATAGATGTTACAGATGTTATAGATGTTATAGGTGTTATAGGTGTTTACAGATGTTACAGGTGCGCAGCCTAGAAATAAACGCGTTAAAAGGATCAAAGACTCTATAGAGGTTTATAAGCAAGTATTCAGATCTCACCCAAAGGCGTCCCAATGAGGGGGGAAGAGAGGCTCAGCCCGTCGACTGATCCCAAGAGTCAGGAGGTCCTAAGGATGTTGTCCTCGGGATGGTATCTCCCCTGACAGTGGTATCTTCCCTAACATCCCCTTTCTCTTGGGCCAATTTATATTATTTTCTGTCTTTTAGGTGGAGCTTGAGTGGATCTAGTCAAGCATATCTTACTTATGATTGGTGTAAAGTTTTCCCGTCTCCGTTTAAAGTAATAGGCACCGAGAAATTCAGAGCGCATGCTCAGTGAGGGGTGGTCGCACCTTGGAGGCGGGTAGCTTTTGGGATGGAGGTGTGTTTTGGTATTATAATGATATTATAATGAGCAAAAAGTACACTAGGGTACAGCATTTGTCAAAACATGACAGGTCTTTGGCTTAGGGTGGCAAAAAGTGCAGCTTTGTGCACAAGAACAATCGAGGTCCCATCTGATTACAGAGCCTAGCCGTGGTGTCTCCACTCCACTCTATGCTCCGTGCTGTTCCTTAGAGCTAGCACACCAAGTTTCCCCAGTGCGATAGCATCTAAGGTTGGGAGCCTAGGGAACGCTCAGATAATGAAGTTATGCCCTACCCTGAAAGCCTCTTCAATGCTGTACCTTTTCCTAAAAATGTGAATGTTAGTTTTATTTTCCTAGTTACTTCAGGCATTTACACCACAGGTTCTTACAGGCCATCAAGCCTGCCCAGGTCCCTCTGGATGGCATCCCTTCCTTTTGAATATCAACTGCACTATTCAGCACGACATCATCTGTGAACTTGCTGAGGGTGCTCTTAATCCCACTGTCCATGTCATCAATATTAGTACCAGTCATAATATGGACCCAAGGGACACCGAGACATTGAGCCATTGACCACAACTCTTAGGAAGTGGCCATCCAGCCAAGTCTTGGCTGCTGAATAGTCAGTCGATCCATCAAATCCATAGCTCTCTGATTTAGACAAGGATGTTGGGTGGGACTGCATCAAATGCTTTGTGCAAGTCAAATTAGATGACATTGGTTGCTTCACCTGTCCACTAATGCTGTCACTCTGTCATAGAAGGCCACCAAGTTAGTCAGGCATGATTTACTCTTTATGAAACCTTGCTTGTTTGTTTGTTTGTTTTATTTTTTTGTTTTGTTTTGTTTTGTTTTTCCAATCGTCTGCCTTTTGACTAACCTGTGCTTGGCAGTAAGGACAACATCAATACAACAGCAGCTTGCACCAGAAAGCTCTTCCTGTGAGGACCAGTGATTACAGATGTACAAGCATTTTCAACCCCTACAAAATCAAGTTCAGTATTTATGGGAGGATGGACAAATTGGGCAGGCAAGAAGGAGAAAACACCACCTCTTCCTGGTGGGGTCGAAAACTTGGCCCAAATTTTGTTCTTGCAGAACAAAAGCTGTTTCCCAGCAGATACTGATCTCAGGTCTCTGTTGCACAGCTTTGTTGCCCCTAAAAAGAAGCAATGTTAGCAGTTTGAAGAGCTTTTCAGTTCAGCCACACAGCCTGTTTCTGTAGGCAGCTTGCCCCAACAGGTTTCAGACACAAGGTAGCCCTGAAACACCAGGCCAGCTCCAAGGGAAGCATCAGATGGGTGAGGTGGCAAGAGAGATGGAAGCTGGAAATGTCCTGACAAGCCCCATATACTGCCAACAGCACTCCACCAAAATAAAAACATTTTCATGCAGTACTTAACTTTTACCTGATCAGTGTTTTCTGATGAAAAAATGCTCCACAAACAAACTCATGACTGGCTATTGTAAAGGGCCAATTCAGACACTGGTAAAAATAATCTGAATTCTTTGAAACTGAGACTTCAATAGAGACCAGCTAATTTTTTACTTTTTTTTTATTACTTTTTTTTTTTACTTTTTTTTTTTTTTTTAAAGTTTGTTTTTCCTAAAGGAAACTCCCATTGAATTTGGTTGACCTCAGGTTTCAGCCCTCAGAGAGGACAGTGTCAGTCAGAAAGCTCTAAATTACAGTGTTATACATGTGCTAGAGAGAGAGCCCTGGAGAAAAAGGGTGGATAATTAAGGAGGGTGAGGTACTTTTAGCTGCAAGTAGGATTGAGAAGAGAAGGGAAAGCAGAATAAGAGAGTTAGCTGTGTGAAAGCACATGGAGAGCAATCCCTGCTCTTCTGCTTTGGGTAAAATCAGTGCCTAGGCCTGCTCCCTAGGATACTGTGTCCCTGCAGTGTGCTCACTCGTGGACCAATTTAGCAATAGTGTCAAGTTTTCAGTTCCTGCAAAACAAAAAATCTCATGGATTCCCAAACCCACAAGGGCCAGCAGAGGGTATGGAGCTGGCAGGAGAGTGTAACATAAGAGAGTGTTTGTTGGTAGCCTGGGATAAGCCCAGGTCTTGGCCCTGCTTGTCAGCTCAGAAAGGAAAGCTCTGAGCACAATAATAAGGGGTGATTCATGGTGCACTGATGGTATCACCAACCTGGGGGGGGATCACCATGCCAATTTGGAGTCCCTCTCTCCCTGCCAGCAAAACATTCATCTGCAGGCTTTCAAAATACAGGAGGGGAAAAAAAAAAAAAAAAAAAAAAAAAAAAAAAGATATATAGTACAAAGGACTGGCGCCAAGAGCTGATGCTTGGGGCTCAGATGCAGTTGGTAGGCAGAGTGAATCTGTGCTCAGGCAATGACGCAAGGAGGCAGGAGGCTATGTCTGGGGTACGGTGGGCTGTTACGTTGGTGAAGAAGGGGAGGAAACTCCTTTCTCCCCCTTCTTTCACTTTCCTGCCCTTCTCACAAACCTCTCAGCACATCAGTCCCAAATTTCAATGAGAGCGAAACTCCTGGCAGGCGCTGGTAGGAAATTGTTGACCTTCACGAGCTGCTGACAGCCTCCAGTGTATTTCCAGGTTGCCCATAACGGCGTGGGGCTTGGTATGAAGGATTTGGCTTCTGCTGAGAGAGCAGGATGTGTGAGGATATTTTTTTGGTCTGATTCACACTCTACCATCATTTGAGAGACCCCTGAAAGAAGCCCAACGTAGGAAGTTTTTGTGCTTCCTTTGACTGACCACAAAGCTACATTGCCTTCAAAAATCAGCTCTGTAGCTCCTTCCTGGAGCAGACAAGCTGGCTTTGGACTGTTCCTTGCCTGAATCCTGCTGCAGAGGCCCATGAGCATGGTCTTTCTCTCACAAAAAAAAAAAAAAAAAAAAAAAGAGAGAAAGAAAACCAGTAAGGGATTTTTTCTGCATTTATGCAAATATTTTAATCCTTTAGACTCCACCACCCATCCACTTAGTTCAGAAACTTTTCTGGAGCAAGGACATTAAAAAAAATAAGGGTGGAGCTTTTCTTGCCTGCATTGAGATATTCTACCATTTTTTTGACTTGTAATCTAATGGTCTTACTCTCTCATATAGTCAACAGAGAGAAAGGTGTTTCCAGTGGAAGATTCATTTCAAATGCCTCAAATGAGGTAGGACTTCTGGAGTTGCTTGTTTCTCTCTGATGACTCTAGAGGGAGCTTAAGGGACTTGGCTTCAGACAAATTACTATCATAAAATTAACTCTTACATTTGGTCAGCTGAGTCATTCTGTGCTCCATTGACTAAAATGATGAAGGGCTTAACTCAGTTGCCTACAATTAGTCATCAGGTGGTATTTTGGATGCCCTTTTGAGTAGTATCTTACATTCAGCTGGCGCATTATGTGGACCTCCAAGTAGGTCCTGTGATACATCTAACAGTCTCTGGAGTATCTCAAGTGGCACTGGTTGCCTGTACAACTATACATCAAGATCAAGCTCCTAGTTCATACGTAGGCACCTATCTGTAGGTTTGTAAATTTGTCTTGCCTGATCTGGCAACTGATCAAAACAGTTGCTTTGAGCAACTGTTTGCCACCTGTATTGATAACAGTATGCACACCCAGTGAAAGGCAAAAAGTCTTTTGAACTGTCCATACATGTGATTGCTCCTAGGGAATATGCAAATTTCCAAGTGGATGAGACAATTTTGGGAAAGGAAAGGATCCTGGATGGAGAGTTCTTTAGGGAAATTAAGAGATGGAAATCTGTGAAATTTGCCTAATCCTTGTGAACACCACCTACCTCCTGTGCTTGGATTTTTCCTTCTTGGAATGTTTCCCAATCTCCATCTTAAATATATATATATATATATATATATATACAAAGAGAGAGAGAGAGAGAGAGATTCCTGTTCACTCAGACAGAAAAAAAAAAAAAAAAAAAAAAAAAAAAAAAGAAGCCCAATAAAAATATGACACAAATGCATTTTATGCACATGCACTTACACGATTCCTTGTGCACAGCAGAGCAGATGAAAAAAAAGAAAAAATATATAGAAAAGTTGCAATTGTAACAGGCCTCTCAACATCAAATCTTATTTTGTTGGGGTTGTAAATGAAAAACATTGTTGCAACATGAGATGAGACAGTCTGTGGAACTGTATTCAGAAATGTTAACAGGTCCTTGCATGAAAAATTGAAAGAAAACTTTGATGGACATTGCTGTACAGAGAATTTTTCTGTTTCAGCATGACTCAGACATATTTTCTGTGAAATGTCTGAAAAGGCAGTGCTGGATTCTGAGCACCATCTGCATGTCAGGCTGGAAAAAAAAATGCAGATTTTTGAGCTGTTGTCAACACCTTATTGGAGATCCACTGGACTGAGGAGCTGGTTCAAATCCCACCTCTCACTTAGTATTCGTGGGCAGTAGTAAGATGCTTTTAGTGTATACACTAGATCATGGCTATGAGAATCTCCTAATCAAGCAACAAATAAACTGTTACTTTTATATGGCTGGATCAGCACATTGTAAAAATTCTAGTTTAGGTTTCAATATTAATATAACCATATATTTATATAGATATATGTAATAGACTTCTTTTGCTTCAGAACATGAAAGAGTTGCAGGTACATCCTCAGGTTCCTCATCACTGCTTGCAGTTGTCTGGCCTCACCCCCTTGTGATTATAATTGTGAAGTTTAAGACACTTGTCATAGGTCTAAAACTAATGAGTACTGTCTCCTCTGCTTTCTTGGGTGAGGAGTGTCAGCACAATTTCTCTAGCTCAGGAAGGAGGTGTGTGCATACCTACAAAAGTTTTGAAAATTTTTTTTTTTTTTTTTTTCTTCTGAACTGGTTGAAAACCCTGTATTTTCTATGCAATGAAAAATGGCACTTCTGTTCCAAGTGATCCCCTTATTAGACTGCTCTGGAGCCTGATGTTTGATTCTGATTAAAACCTTATTTGGATTGTTAATGTTATTCTACCTTACTGTATCATAAACTTATAGCCATAGTAACACAAAGGTTTTTTATACTGGTGTAACTTGGGATTTTAATCACTTTATCTAGACCACAAAAGTCAGAGCAATATAAATTTCAAGGGTAGTTAAGGCCTCCAAGTCTCTGTATTAAAGTGATCTGCATGTGAAGTGGCCATCCATCAATTAAACTAAAATAGATTCATGACTGGTGTATTATAAGCCACCCATAACTGCAAGGTGAAATATGTTTTTCTAAACATCATTTGCAGTTGATTGTTTGTCTGATTCCATGATCACATTTCCTTGCACCTGGAGCATGTTGCACAATCTCCTTCAGAGGCACACAGGGGCCATCCTGCAGACAAATTGCAATTGTCTTCCATCTCATGGGAGTCACATCCCTCCCCTCAGAAGCAGGCTGTGCATGTCATTCAATGTTGCATGGAACGATTGTGATGTATTGCATGTGTCACACATCCTTTTCCTATTGTGTGATAGAAGCATGTCAGTTCAAAGTTTGCGTATCCCAAAGAAACATAAGAACATAAGCAACAAGAATAATTAAACTGTCCCACCTGTTGCTTGATTTTAGGAAAGGAGAGGAAAAAAGAAGCTGGAAAGTTTTGTTGATTCAGAACTGGTCTGCAGGACTTGGTCACCCTCACACAAAGATAAACTGAAGCCATAGTTGCAGTTGCTTCAAGGGACAAAAGAATAATTAAGCAGTAAATGTATGAGAAACAACCAGTACTTAAATTCTGCATTGTAAAGGATTTTGGTAGATCTTTGCAGTACATGATTCATTTGAAGGAAAAAAAAAAAAAAAAAAAAGAAAGAAAGAAAGAAAGAAAGAAAGAAAGAAAGAAAGAAAGAAAGAAAGAAAGAAAGAAAGAAAGAAAGAAAGAAAGAAAGAAAGAAAGACCACCTTATGTTGCTTCCTACTTACTGTTTTGAGATTATCTTGCTTTTGGTTGTGCTGTAAACTTCAAGAAGAAGGTGGAGTATTTTATTTTATTTTGTGTGTGTGCATGCATGTTGTTCATTTGTTTCTCATGGTGTCAGTTATTAAAATGCAATTAAAATATTGATTTACTACAGCACTGAGAAGGACAAGACTTCAGTGTTCTTTATGCAATTTTCCCTCTGCTGCCAAGAGCTATAATAGTCACTTACCATGGCTGTCTAAGTCTGACAAGTTCACCAAAAGTACAGAGATCCCAAAACTGCTGCTGTCTTCAAGTGATCTGTGAAAAAGCAGGTCCAAGATCTTTCCAGTAAGCATGCAAAAGTCAAAGCACTCAAAATGAGGACTGGCTTGGGAACATTTAGTGATCTGCTTGAACAAAGTTAAGCTTCAGATCTAGACTTGGAAACATCAAAACGTTGGACTAACCTCATGTCTTTAATTTCCATTAATAACCACATGCCTCTAACTTTCTATGTTGGGATTCTGATTTGTCTTTTTCTTCTCAGTTAAAAGTGTCTTGAAGTGTTTTGAACATGAAAAGTGTCTTCACATGGTGCTGTAAAACATATTTCTGATCACACAGACCTCCAGGAAACCTTTGAGTGGTAATAATCTTTCATCTCTTCCTTCTACTTCCCAGCAGAAATAGGGGTATTGCTGGCATATACAAACTCACCCGGCTTACTTCACTGGTGAGCCAAAGTGAACTGTTTCTGATCTCAAAGTCATGTAACTAAACTTAGCTTGGAGTTGAACCTGAATTATTTTTTGTCTTGCTGACCTATACTATTTGTAGAGTCATATATTACTTCTAGAATAAATGTATTTGAAAGAGGAGAGGAGAGGAGAGGAGAGGAGAGGAGAGGAGAGGAGAGGAGAGGAGAGGAGAGGAGAGGAGAGGAGAGGAGAGGAGAGGAGAGGAGAGGAGAGGAGAGGAGAGGAGAGGAGAGGAGAGGAGAGGAGAGGAGAGGAGAGGAGAGGAGAGGAGAGGAGAGGAGAGGAGAGGAGAGGAGAAAAAATTAAAAAATTAAAAAATACTGTTTGTCTTTTTGTTTTGTTTTGTTTTCCAGTATATTTTTTATTTTCTGTCTTTCTCTCTCTTTTTCCTTCAAATGTTGAAAATAAAGGGAAAACAATTTTGTTAGTGGTCCATGAAAATGTAATACCAATGCAGTAAATCTCCTTGAAAGGTGAGTAATCTGAACAATCTTACTTTTCCTTTTCTTCTGATTCACTGTGTGTTGCCAGTTAAAGAGGAAGGATCAACCCAGATGGAAGAGCACAGGAGTCCCTGTCCAAGGTTCTAGTCCAGCTTCCCACTAACAGAGTTCCCTGCCTCCAATATATATCCTAGAGACATCTCAGAAGTGACTTGAGGGACCATTGTGATTTCAAGCCACACAGCTGAAATGCAATCATACCCCGTGTTCTTTCTGGGATTCACCTGGGCATTTATTTGTTGTGGGTTTATCTTAATAAGGAGTGGCAATGTGCTTTGCCACTGAGCTCACTAAGGATAGGCAGATGATGGTGATGAACTAAAAGCAGTGCATGTTTGATCCTCCAGCTTCCACCTCATCACAGTTGTGGGTTTTGGGTGGGGAAGCAGAAAAAGTTAAATCAAAAAGATCAAGGCCTAAAAAATTGAAGAACAATTGAAGAACAATTTCTTCTGAAGAGTATAAGGTGCTAATAAACTTGTGGATTCACTGAGGCTTTCAACCAAAGCTTTCCAGTTTCCAATAGTTCCTGAGCAGAAGCACACACCACAGGAAGGATACATGAAAGATGGCTGGTTGCTAACTACTTCTCCTGATCATCAGAGCATCTGTTGTGTAATTAATGTGTGCTTCAGCAGAAAACCCCATTTATATGAGATAGTTGAGGTTTCTGGGTTATTTCATTTCCCAGCTCCTTTCAAAACTCAGCTTTTATGCATCATGTTCATAGCCAGGTTCCAAACTTCCCCTGTATTGTGTTGGTCTTTTTGGGCAATTTATGAGGAGAGGAAGGAAAAAAAATAAAATAAAAAAAAATTACTACTGGGAGTGCCAGATACTGCTCAGAATAACAGCTTTCGTTGGTGGCAACAACCAACCACAACCAACTGTTCTTTCCATAGCCTGGGGAGAGACAAACTTGGCACAGCCTGTAGGCAACTGAACCATGATACTATTACTGCTTGAAACAACATCTAGCTTTGCCTATTCCCTGAACCAGCATAGCTAGAGTTTAACCTATGTTTCCTTATACCTCTGAATACCTTATACCTAGAATTTAACCTATGTTTTCTTAACTGAGTCACACCATCCTATTGAACTAACTTAATTTCTTTAATGAAGGACATTTCATGTAAGACTGAAGCAATCCAAGTCTGTTGTAGGCAGATACAGTGAGTTAAGGAGCTTTCTGTAAAGAAAGCCTGTATATTTTAATGGTTAGCAACTAGCTAGTAACCGAACACTGAACTGTGTCCAGTTCTGAGGTCCCCAGTACAAGAGAGACCTGGACATACTAGAAAGACTGCAGTGTAGGGCCATCAAGATGATAAAGGGACTGGAGCACATCCAGACGGTGCCAGACTCTTTCAAGTGGTTCCCAGTGCCAGGATAAGAGGCAAGGGGTGCAAACTGGAGCACAAATGGTTTTGTCTAATTATCAGGAAACACTTCTTTATTGTATGGTTGACTGAGCAATGGAACAGGCTTCCCAGAGAGTTTGTGGAATCTCATCCTTGGAGATCTTCAAAAGTTTCCTGGATGTGGTCCTGAGAAACCTTCTCTGGGTGGCTTTTCTTGAGTAGAAGGATTGCACCAGATGATCTCCAGTTTCCTTCTGACCTCAACTATTCTGTGATTTGATGAGAGCTGATTTGTCTAGACACAGGCCAGTCTGTGGCAGCTGGTCTCAACCCCCAAGACCCTTATATACTTAATATTTGAACATAGATATGGCCCAGCTATCTTCAGAGAACATAGTGAGGACATGATTTTAGAAGGAAATTCTTGGAATGTGTGGTAAATCTTGTGAGACAGAGACGGTTTTAAAATCTCTTTTGATTAACACACTCCTGTATATAACTGCACCCATGTATGTCACACAAGAATGGATGACCATATTTCGTATGTAAGTCTCTCACTGATTTAGTTGAGGAGGACAGATCCTTTCCTGAGATCAAGTAATTGAAGAGAGTAGAGCAGAGAGGGATCAGAAATGGGGAGGCATGTGGAGTGGCAGCTATAGAAACCTCCTTCCTGGTACACTGCTAACTGTGGGCTTTGGACTTGAATATATCTCTTGTACGACTACAGAGTCCTCCTGTTTTCTGTTCATTTGCACATCCCTCCTTAGCCTTTTATTCCCTGAGATTGTTTTTCTTCTGTTGCACTGACTGCTGCTGAGATGATGGTGGCTTGTTGTACCTAAGTCATCTCTTCTCCTCCCTGGCCAGAGCACTCTAAAGTCAGCAAAAAGCACCTGAAATAAATACTCTGTTTGGTATTGGCTACATTCATTTCCTCTCCTAGGATGTGGAGCAATCGATTACCTCACCACTAAGCAGAAACAGCCTTGTTGCTGAATTTACACAGGAAAACGTTTCAAAGTTCCTGGAGGTATTAACTTTAAGGGGAAAAGGCCAGAGATTTATTAGATTTTCCCTTTTTATTCCATGTCCTTGGAGGCTT
Source organism: Aythya marila (assembly GCF_965140915.1). Classification (NCBI taxonomy): domain Eukaryota; kingdom Metazoa; phylum Chordata; class Aves; order Anseriformes; family Anatidae; genus Aythya; species Aythya marila. The sequence continues at coordinate 2,473,249 of NC_139043.1, read as the reverse complement.
TTCTGATGGCAATGGAAAGAGTGAGACCTCTGGATATCTTCTATCCATTTTGTTGTAAAGTCATCTTCCTAGAGTCATTTCCCCGTTACTGCAGTGTGTTGGGGGGGAGAAAACATCCATTCTACGGGGTGTCCTTTTAGAGTTAGAATAACATTAATGAAGTCACAGAAATGTGTGAAGGAGGAAAACTAATTTAACAGTTCAATGTGGCCATCTCTACCAAATATCTGGAGGCTGTCATTGTTCCTCAGGTAAGCTTCCAAAACCTTACTTAATTTTTCAATTTAATTTTCTTGTACTATAAATTGACTGGGTCTGGATTGAAGGTTGGCAGAAATAAAACCTTTTCTTTCTCATTTGTTGTAAAAACATGGTATTTTTCTCTGAAGATGTCATTCAACACTGCCTTTTATCTTTCATGGTTATTTGTCAGAGCAAAATCAGTGTGTGAATCATAGAATCACAGAATCAATTAGCTTGGAAAAGACCTCTAAGATCATCTAGATGAAGCTGCAAAATGGTACATAGATGTCTACAGAACGATTGCATTCACCAGATCTTTGGAGGTAATATCTCTAGAGGTCAGGAGGTGTTACCACATGTATCTTAAACCATCTGAAGCCCTAGACCTCCTAAGAACCAGAGCCAATAAAATGTCTTAGTGTAATGACATTTCTAATGATTAGACATATTACTTATCAGAAATATGTCTGTTAGCACCTCTTTTTAGTAACCTATTTCTTCAGAGGCTATCTCAAAGTCAAGTTCTTTGAGTGCTCAAAGACTGAGGCCAGGTGAGGCTTCCTATCTTTTTATTATTATTATTATTCCAGTGTCCTCAAAATTCAGGCTTGCAAAGCCTGCTTGTGCAGGGATATTCCACAAAAGCTAATGCTCATTAAAACTTGATGATACCCTCCTGTAAGCCCTGTGTACGTTTTTTTTTTGTTTGTTTATTTGTTTGTTTGTTTGTTTTTTTGGGGGGGGGGGGGTGTTGTTTCTTTCTTTCTTTTCTTTTCTTTCTTTTTTTTTTTTTTTCTTCAATCAAAAGATTGAAATTTGGAAAAATAAACAAAAAAGAAAAATAAAAGAAAGAAAAAAGAAAACTCTTGACATGCTTATGAATACTCATGCTCTACACAACCTGCTAATCTAATTCTTTGTGAAACCAATTTTCATTTTGTTTAACAATTTCATCAGGCAAAAGGCAAAAAATTAATTGGCTTCCTCAGTTGTATTTCTTTGCTAATTTGGACATCAGAACAGGAAATTCATTTGCTGAGTTGTGGAGATTTGGTAAATGAAAGACCTGCTTCTTTGTTGTCTTGGTGAAGTGGTTAAGCTTTCCAAGCTTAAAATGCTGTAAACAGATTGACAGCCACCATTTCTGCTGACACTCCAGGAACTGAAAAAGTGGCCTCTAGAACTAAAACCAGAAATTGGTAAAGAATGAGCACATGTTCCCCAGGTAGGATTCTAATGAATACATATTCTCTGTGCTTCAGACCTCAGTAAAGAAGTATATGACACATTTACCTCCAAGATACCAGAAGGAAAAAGGGTGAAAGGTAATGATAACTAACAACATTTAGTTGTTAGGGACTAAAATGTGTTGGAGGTGCACAAGTGCTTTCTCTATGTAGAGGAGATGAAGAACAGGTCTAGTGTATAAAAGAACAAGTAATTAATCAGTTCATAGTGCTTTATGTAAGCATTAAAGTTTTAAGTACTTCGTGTTTGTAGGGGTTGTTATTACTGGATATTCCTTCAAAACCTTTTGAGAGACATGAAGCAAATTACTGGAAAGCTTCACTAGATTTTCTTAATGTAGAGCAAACCTTGTTGTATGTCTGCTTGGCTTCGATATCCCAAAGATCCTGTGCTGAAGCAATATGAAAGGTGACTGGATTCCAGCAACCTCACATGTTTGTTTAAGGTTTTGGACTAACACACCCATCTGACTTGGTTTTTATTTATCACTCCCTGTATGTTACACCCACCTAGAATCATAGAATCATAGAACATCTTGAGTTACACTCCCTATATAGGCCAATAGTGCTTTTAAAATGTCTGTTTTTGAAGATAAAGAATGTGTTTTCATTTTCTCTTTTCTCCAGTGACATTCATCAAATATTGACTGGCATGCTTGAGCGTCCTGAGGCCAGGGAGGTGTGTAGAAAAACACAAAACAAGCCTTAGCCCACCCAGAAAGTAAAGACTGATATTTATCTCCCACTGAGTTGAGGTGGAGTGAAAGCCAAGTGAATTACAATTTAATTTGTTGGGATGCGGTTATCAAGAAGCAAAGAGAACAGTGGGTCTGAAGGTTCAAAATTAAGGGCAAAGACAAAGACAGGCTACAGAAACAAACAAAAAAGGCCCCTGTTTTCCAGATGAATTGAGGCAGTGGTTCCTGAAAAGGTGAGAGCCCTGATTCACTTGCCTGAGCACACGTATCTGGGGTTCTCCACCATACCTGACCTGGCCTTCAACTTCAGTTTCTGTCCCTACACCTGGCTGTGTATTGTGACCAAATCCCTGTTGCCTACCGAGATGAAACATACATCTATGCCACAACTCTTTGTTTCTATGAAAAGGAAAAGAGGACACGTAAATCATAAAGTGTGATGCCTAGACCAGGACTTTAAGGCATACCATACAATGTGCCAGTCTTACATTTTAGGCAGGACCTAGATGGACAACTTGGAAAGTCCCAGAAGAAAGACTCATGGTTTGACTTTCAAAGGTTGACAAATATCTTTATTGGGGTCACCTTTATGATTGCCTGTTTATGGTTTGGTGCTTATGATTAAGTCTTTTATTATATGATCAAAGACTTTCCTCCCTTGGTCACAGAATTTCTGACTAATTCAGGCAGAATTTTATTTTATTTTTTTCTTTTTCTTTATTTCAGGAACTTGAAAGCATACAGAGTTTGAAATATGGAAAGAAAATAAAATAATTTAATGTTGCAGCTACCAAAAAGCTCAATTTTCCCCCCATCTGTGTCTGGAACTCTGATGCAAGTTCTGAGGTAACTGATTTGAAAGATTTTATTTCCAAAGTTAGAATCTTGTGAAACAGAATCAAATCAAAACAATGACAGAAACAAACCACAGGATTTACTTTGCAGAAGCACTGAAAACTCTTAGCAGTTGATGAATTCAGAAACAAATGTTCTTGAAACAAGGCTAAACAATGACAAAAATTCTGAAAAATCAAGCTGCAAGAACCAGACTAGTATCACCTAAATATAAATACCTGAAATTGAAAGTCTAATTGTATCAGCATCTCTCGACAGTGAAAGGAGAGAGACACAGACCTCCAAATTCAGTCCAGCTCAGCCTGTAAAGGTTCTCACTTCTCTCAGCTGCCCTTAAAGAAAGCCTACTAGACTTCTAATTTAGCTAAATCGGTTTAGGTTCCATTCACTCAGGTCACAGAGCCTCCACCCAGTCTCCATACTCAGTGGAAACTTTAGTCTTCTGTTTCCCTTTGCCTAAGCTACCCACCAGGTCTTTCTGTATCCTAATTTGCTACAGAAACAGTAATGACAGTTTTGTAAAGGCTTCTTAAATTGTGTGATGCCTGATACTTTCTGGAAAGTTTAAGTGAATACTTCCTACATCAGAGTGAATTTTGACTTGTGTATCATGAAGAAAAAACAACAACAACAACAAAAACCATCCACTATGTGTTGCAGATGTAGAAAACACCTAGAGAGTTACTTACGTCCTTATCAGTCTAATGTTTGTGAGGTCGATATTTATCTTGAATAACACTCTTTTAAAGTAGCTTATATGCATACATGTGCCATCAGTACCCCATCACACCAGTACAAGGAAAATTGATTCATTACCATCTAATGTCTAAATTATCTCATTTCTGTTCTTTAGGAAAATATCTGTGTTGATTCCCAGTGTCTTTAGAGCCCGCAGGCTCAGTTCGGGAAGGATGGCATCCCATGGGAGGGACCCCACGGGGAGCAGGGGCAGATGAAGGAAGGTGCGGCAGAGACAAAGCGTTATGGACTGACCTCAGACCCCATCCCCTTTGCTGCATGCACAGAGGAGGTAGAAGAGGGTTGGTAGGGAGAAGGTGTTTTTAGTTTGCTTTTTGTTCACACTGCTGTAGTCTGTTATTATGAGACAATGAATGATATTAATCTCCTATACGCCAAATCCGTTTCATCAGTGACAGTAATTGGTGACTGATCTCCCTGTCCATACCTCAACCCATGAGCTTTTTTTATATTGTGTTTTCTCCCTCTTTTCAGTTGAGGATGAGGAGTAAGAGAGTCCTGCTTAGCTGCCCACCAGTATGAAACCACCACACACATCTCCCTGATGACAAGCCATGGGGAATTCCTAAGTCAGTGATGCATACATTTCCCTTGTTGTTGAGCTTGGAAGGCTCAACAGACCATCAAAATTAGTACCAATAATCATACTTTCCTAATATGTTTTCTCCCACTTATCAGAAAATGCCTCTTCTTTCCCCTGGAGAACGCTTGGCTGTCTGTCTTCTGTTTGCAGAATCTCTCTGAAGCAAGGTTTATTTTTTACTTGATGATGACATTATCTCCTGACTGTTGTTGTGCAGAAAGGTCTTTGCTAAAGGGACATTGTTTCTGTAGAGCTGAAAGTGGGTGATAGTCCTCACCCTGGAAAAAATTTCACTAAGCAAATGATTATATCCTTAAAATAGCTTTCAGGAGCTCCCTGTCTAATGGATTACTAAGCACGTTAAACAGAAACCTTTTTACATGAAAGAAAGTTCAAGTAAACTCAGCTGCTGCTGTGGCTTTGTAAGTTTTCACTAAACCAAAGTCTGCAACAGACATCAGAAGTTAGGAGGACTGCCTCATGCAGGGGTTCACACACTGCTTTGGGTGATAAAGTTCCTAAAACTGTACACTGTGATACAATCATGCTTTATTACATTATTTAGCTGGTACAGAAGAGTCTTGGTTGTATTAATACATCCAGGAATAGTTTGCAAAGGATGGGAGGAGTGTAAAGCTGGCAAAAATGCCTTTTATGTCATTCATCCTCTATTTTTGTGTTAGCAAGGGACATGTTAGCAGAAATGCAAAGCACCACAGAGACTTGCTTCTGGCTATATCTCAACAAACTTCTATTATTCTATAACAAATGAGAGACATTATAGCTGGCCTGGTATTTACGGATGTACCAGCACTGTTTCAGAAATAATTAGTTACATATGCCGTTGTTCCCCATATCATCCTACTTGCATCTGGTGGTATATGCAGAATATATATAATTATATAGTTATTTGAGAGAATTAAGATCCTAAATTTTAGTATTAGGATTTGAACACATCAGCTGTACATCTGTGGCAAGCCATTTCTGCTCTTCAGTGCCTCCATCCTTCTGCTTGAGGTAATGACACTAGCTCTTCTTCTTTTCTTCTAGGAGGATTTGGACAGTCTTATCCAGGCAAGAAACAAGTAGTAAAACATTACAGTAGAACAAGTGTTCTAATTTCCCTGTCATCAGACATCAGGTGACACTGTCTGCCAGGCAGAATAGTTCAATTTCTCAAGTTTTTTATTGAGAACTCAGAAAATCAGAAACTGTCATCCTGGTAAGACTCAGCCCCTTTCTCAACATACCCAGCACTCTATGAAAAAATCTCCTCTGGCAGCTTAGATGGTCCTGTTTTGCCACCTCTGTAGTCATGTGCAATATTCCATTAAATAACAGATAAAATCAGCAGCTCAGATTGCAATAACTGATGTTTTATCTTTGGAGTTTCCAATCCCTTTGAGGACTTCAGTAGAACTGGTCAAAAACTTTTCTGCTAAAGCATTTTATAACAGGAAATGTGTTTTTTTTGTCTGAACTGACAGCCTTTCAATAGAAAATATCATTCATGATGAAACCTTTCAATTTTCTGATTGGAATTTTTTAACTTCTCATCTTTTCCAGCTCAGTCAGGGATGTAAATACTCTCCTGAGGAGTGAGCTTACTCTGGGACAGAGATCATCCTCATGCCATTTATTTTTACACTGCTCCAGTTAGCCTCTGATTCTCAATCATAACACCATGTGGTCAAAAGTGCAAGCAACTGCTTGGATTTCTCTGCAGTGAACCCCAAGTAGACAGGAGATTTAAAACTGAATTATCCAATGAATTAGATTTAGACCCATACTAAAATTTCAATCTTAGGATTCTTTTGCCTGTACCTCTTAAGGTGGGATACTTGTCATCCCAAACAAGGCATTTATTGTAAGTCAGCTGATGTTCTTACTTTCTAATGAGACATGGAGATCTGTATTTTAAGTAGTTGAAATTTAACAGAGGTGAATCCTCATCCTCAGCAACTTTGAAACATCTCAAACTAGGATCATATTTTTAATTAGTCAGATCTAATGACTAAACAAATGGGACAGGTCACACAAATTGTATCAGTAGATTCCCAGAAAAAAAATTCTGTGAACACCTTCTGTTGGTGTATTTCTTTCACATATCTGTGATTTTGTGGTATTTCTCTCTATTTCAACAAGAGAGTGAATACATTTAATGTTCTCTTGCACTGTAAAGGTTATGGGACAAGGGCAGTCCTAGCATCCAATCCAGGTGTTGCTCTTGGAGTTTCTCCAGGTTGATCCTTGATGCAGCAATCAGGATGGTCACTGTCACAATAGAAGATTTGAAGTCTCTGTTGGATTAATGGCTTGTTTAATTCACCCTGGTTTAAAACATCTAAGTGTAGACAGGGTTTTGCAGTATCCCACCCAAGTTGGCATGTTCTTCCCACGGCAGTTAAATAGCTGTAGAAGAAGCCAACTTTTCTTTAAACATCTTCTATAATTATTTTGTATGAGGTCTCTGTTGCCTGAAAGATCCTCTCTCATTCTTCCACTATTTTTTTACACCCTCTCTTTTTTTCCTGACATGCTGTGTGTAATGGATGCAGCCCAGACCAGAACAGGAAGCTTCTTTTGCATGTCTCCAGCCAGACTCAGCATACCCCCAACAGATTGCAAGACGCTGGATCCCCCACATGGGTGTATTAATAATGCTATGAAGGGAAAGCTCTGTATTGCTCTGACATACAATACAAAGGAACCTTGGCACATCAGGAAGTGGAAAGGCAGTTTTGGCACCAGACTTGGTAAAAGCAGGTCACACTGCTGTCTGTAGCTCAGCCTCATACCCAGACAGTTAAGACCTGAAATCATATCTGTATTTGTCTGGCTAGAGCTTCAGGCACACGGTGTGTTTTATGTGGATGAAATTAGAGGCATGGATAACAAGCAACTGCTTGGGACGTGCTCACCTCAATACTTCTGTCATTTGCAAAGGCTGGGCAAATACTTCTCCCATATGCTCTTCAGCTTTCAAAGAAGAGATCCCTGGCTTACAGCAATCTGATAGAAAAGAGGTTAAAGCCTTTTAACTAGATCCTCAGTAATTTTAGATATGCAGATGTGTCCGTATTAGACACTTACCATCCCGTCACAACCCAGTGTTCTCAAACATGTGATGTTTCTTAGTGGCTGTTGTAACAGCCTTGTGAAGTAGGCTGATAGCCTATTTTTTTATTTTTATTTTTTTCTGACAAAAAGAACATTTTAAAAGTGCCTGTGAACCTAAAGGTGGGAGCTTGGGAAGGGTATAACAATGTCTGTGCATGTAAATGTCACTGAAATTTTGGGGAGTTAGGAAATAAGGGAATAAAGCAATGCAGTCTTTTACTAAAATTCAAGATAAAACTGGGTTTTATTTAAATAACACTCACTGGCAGAATTCTTTAATACATGTTGTAGGTTTACCTATATATGCATGTCCATATGTATACCTTCATGCCAAAAGTTATACCACCCCTTCCCTCAATGATTCCCAAACTTTTCATATTGCTGTCAGTGTTCAGAATTTCTCTTTGACTAACAGACATCCTTATTACTGGCATTTAATTCAGAAAAATACTAGTGAGGTAGTAAAAACTAGTGACAAGCTGCAAACCACTCACCATGGTCTGGAAGACTGTTGGTGGTTTATAGATGACAAGTTAGATTTCCTTAATCTAAGCTATAATTATCCACACAAATACTAGCTTTCAAAGCTAAATAATGGATTTTCTTTCACTTTGACTTTAGAAAGTTTGGTTGGAAATTATACTTCTTAGTAAAATTTTTATTTGAAGAAACTTTTAAAAGTGTTTTTCTTTTTTCTTTTCTTTCTTTCTTTTTTTTTTTTTTTTTTTAATTTATTTATTTTTAATTGGCAGCCTTTATAAGAGTCAAATGTTAGTAATTAAACCAAAAACGTTCTGTTTCATTTCAGGATGTTGACTAGAAAGGGAAATTTCAAACCTCCCACCATAAATATTTATTGAGAAGACATTGCTTTTTCAGCTGAAGAGTCAAAGACTAGACCCATATTCTGATGAAGCTGTTTTATTTTTAGTGGGATGATCTTATATTAAGCTACCACATTGTCAGGATCCACTAAGTCATCAGTGACCAAGAGAGCAGAAACACACAGCTGCAGTACTCAGCACTGGTACAACCTCTCCTCAGGTACTGTGTGCAGGTTTGAGCACAAAAATATAAAACTATTAGAGAGCATCCAAAGGAGGTATATGACGATGTTGAAGGGTTTAGAGAGAAAGACATAAAAGGAGCAGCTGATGTCCCTTGGTTTGTTCAGCCCAGAGCAGAGCAGGCTGAGGGGAGACCTCACGGAGGCCTGCAGCTCCCTCACAAGGGGAGCAGAGGGGCAGGCGCTGAGCTCTGCTCTCTGGGGACAGCAACAGGACCTGGGGGAACGGCATGGAGCTGGGACAGGGGAGGGTCAGGCTGGGTGTTAGGGAAAAGCTCTGCACCCAGAAGTGATTGGGCACTGGGACAGGCTGCTCAGGGACATGGGCACAGCACCGAGCTCCTGGAGTTCAAGAAACATTTGGACAATGCTCTCAGACATACGGTCTGGTTTTGGGGTGGTCCTATGTTGGGGCTGGACTTAGTGATTCTTCTGAGTCCCTTCCAATTCAGGATATTCTGTGATTCTATGGTTCTATGAGTACTCTTTAGCTGACCAGAATGACATGCTATGGCCCAGGGCCTACATGGAGGTGGGGAAGTACAGCCCTCCTTCAGTATGTTGCTAGCTGGTCAAAGAAATTGATGTCTCAGCTCATATCTTACTTAAAACTTTGGATAAGTCATGAAATCCTTGTAGGGCAGAGATGAATGTAGTGTCCTCTGCTTTAAAGAGCCGTGCAAGTGTAGGCATAGTGGTGAAAGATTCAGAATTTCTGGGGATGGGAATTGTATGATTTTCTGGCATTTGATACTTGTGGATCCACCACTTTAGTACAGCACCTCTGAATTGATGTTTTGAGAATCCCTGCTGTGATACGCAGGTGGAAGACAGAAGGTGGATAACATATTTCCTTTTCTTTTGTCTCTGGACACAGTGAGCTGTGTATTAGAAACAAAGTTCCTCTGACCCAAGCAGCCACACTTCCACAAAGCTTTGGACCCATCAGAGCTATTCTATCCACAGGAGAAGCACAGTGATGAAAACTCCTCCTGCCTGAAGGGCAGAAACAAGAAGAATTTATAACCCATCACAAATAAAGACCTTTTCGCTTTGCTGGCTTACATGTGTTTTTCATCACAGAAGATTCATCAAATGGCACATTTCATGGCATAGTTTCTCAGTCCAAGGGAAACCACGTTTAATGTACTGTATTAAATAAAGTGTTTCTCTGACTCAGATTTCTCTTTCTTTCCAGTCCATGCCAGTTGGCATGGGCTGGGTACTAGAAGTCAGATGGGCAAAGCATGTTCATGTTGTAATAACAACCTTTCTTAAGAGCTACTTGACAAGCCCCAGAATGAACCTTCTTCAAGATCTGGAATGTCGGGTTAATTTTTCCTTTCTCAAAATTAGAACAATCAATTTATTTTTTCCTTCCTCCCCTCTCCCCCCCCTCCATTTGGCCTACTTTTTATTCTCTCTCTCTCAATCTCTCTCTCTCTTTTTTTTTTTTTTTTTTTTTCTTATTTAACTGTATTATTTTTTTTTACCCTAATTATGGAATATTATAAGAATACTGGACTACTAATACATTTGAGCTACAGAAGCTGATCTTGCCTTTACACCAAGTAAAAACATGCTGAAAACAAGTAAAGCTTGAGTCTAGAATTTATGCTTTCATCTGAGTGTACATATCACATTTATAATTGGTGAGAAAAAAAAAAAAGTCATTAAATTCATCATGATATTTCTCTGAACATTTATATTTAAATATTGTCAAACTTAAAAACAATATATTTATGCCTGATATTTTTGAGATCAAATCTGCTAGTGAATATTTTCAAAGTTATTCTCTTTCTCTAACAAAAGCAAGACACAGTGATTAAACTTGTTCAGTGAGAAACTCTCTACCACAGAAGCTATCATTGTAAATATGCAAGACAGATGAAAGAACCATTATCCTCATTAAATAGTTGTATCTTACAAAAATTAAGATCTTTCACATTGTTACAAGGATCGTAAGCCAAGAACTCAAGCCTAACCTAATTTGTCTGAGGCCTTACTTATCCCTAAAATAATATATTTCTAAAACAAAATATTTCTGGGAGTAGTTTAAAGTATCACCTGCAGTATTTCTCCCATAATTATGTCCAGATTTGTCATGTCAGTTCTATGAAATAAAAGAAAACACAAAACAGATAGCTACATGTTCAGAACAGTGCAACAGCCTTCGCATATTGTATTTCTTCACAGCTCACGCATTACAACATGCACACACATATACTTACCTCAATGATAGAGGAAGATAAGGCAGACAAGATCTTGGGTTTGGTACCATGAACCACTGATTTGGATCTAGAATCAATTTCTAAATTTCTGTTGGCTCTTCAATTTTAAACATTTGTGATTATAAAAGTTTAATCAGCTCAATAATTTTAAATATCCATGACTTCCATGATGTTTCTACAATATCTAACAAAAGGAGACCCTCCTCCTGCTTAAGGCCTTTAGGTCCATACGCAATGCAAATAATGAGTTATTTGAACAATGCTGACTGACTTTGCCTTGGGAAGATGCCATGAGGAATAGTTTCTTGTGATAATTCCTTTTGCAATGTCAATCATGAGATCTTCTAAGTGAGAAACAACAGCAAACAATGTACCATAAAGGAAAGTGGTAGTTGGTTTCTCCAGCCAGCATAACCCCCCATGATAACAAAATATAAACTCAGAGGTGTTATTGTACAAGTGCTCAGGGCCCGTGTGTGTGGCCATGGACACCTCAGTAAGACTTTCCACTAAGTCTGAAGCTGGGAGTGTGTGTGCTTTGCTTGAATAATAATGGAGTGTTGGTGGAGTGACGTGGTGATTAACTAATCTTGGGTGTGTCTTCCAAGTCAATGAGTACTCAAAGGACGGACATGCAGGGAGGAGGGAATGAGGGCCAACTGAAGACGAGCAGAAAGGAAGGATTTCAGCAAGATATAACACTAAATTATCAGCACGTTCCCTTCTGGCCTTAAAATGGCATCTCTCTGAGATGGGTAGAAGAACAATGTAAAGGCTATTTAAAGATGTTTAGCTGATCCTGTCACACCTCCTGGCATTTATTTGATACTTCTCCCTTTATATCTTTGTTTGGTAGATAAACTGTTGGTCTACAGTGTGGTGATCTAACTGGAAACCCTTGACATTTGTTCTCATTTAGACACTGTAGAGTGTTCTGAGAAGAGTTGCTGGAAAAATGAGAGCAGCTTTTTTAGGGCAAAACTTACAAATGAAGTACACATCAGTGTTAATTTCCCTTAAGTGTCCCTTTTGGATAATATTTTCTGAAGAAAAACTGAAGCTCCAATCTACATATACTTTTCCATCTTGAGTTCAGTCAGTTAACATTGTCCTTTTCCAATTAAAAATACTGGTGTTTGTTATGCTTTGTTTTGTTTATATTTCCACCAAAATTAGGATCATAGCACAATTCAAATCACAAGAGACATCAGGCAGACATCTAGGCTTAAATCAGTAAACACCTTTTTCTTCTCTCTCTTTATTTTTTTTTATTTTTTTTTTTTTTGGTTTGTTTGTTTGTTTCCTTCTAGGTTGAAAAGCTTGTATTTCATCAAAGAAGCATTCAGAAAATATTTACCTGAAAAATAGCTATCTCTGAATCCAGGTCATTCATCTTTTTTCAAAAAATAAAACATACAAAAATGTGTGTAATTAGCTGACCTTTAAGTCTCTCACTGCATCATTTCATAGATCTTGTAATGATGTTCATAGAGTTTAAGTCAATTAGTGCATGGTTTAACATGCATATATTTAGGTATTAAAAACTAGGAATCTATGCATGTTGGGTAATTGGATTTTTTTTTTTATAACTACTGGAAATCAAAAGCAGGATTCAGATACCTAAATATATGCATCCATTGATATATTTGATGTATACCTCATGAAGAGATCCAATGTACCTTCATCCAAGACATTTAATCTGAGGGTAGGTATGACATGGGACAGAAAGACCTAGTCCTATGAAGAACCATGTTATCTACCTGGACTTCTGTAAAGGCCTTTGACATGGTCCCACACGACATCATGATCTTCTAAATGGAGAGGTATGGATTTGATTGGTGGACCATTCCATGTATAAGGAATTGTCTTGAAGGTCTCACACAGAGGGTCAATGGCTCTATGTCCAAGTGGAAGCCTATGATGAGTGGTGTCCCTCAGGGGTCTGTCCTGGGACTGGTGCTGTTTAATATTTTTTATCAACAACATAGACAAAGGAATCAAGCTCACCCTCAGCAAATTTGCATATGACACCAAGCTGAGTAGTGCAGTTGATACAACATAAGGAAGGGATTCCCATCCAAAGGGACCTGGACATGTTAGATAAGTAGGCTTATGTGAAACTAATGAGGTTCAACAGGTCTAAGTGTAAGGTACTGTACCTTAATTAAAGTTAATCTTTTTTTTTTTTTTTTCCTCTTCCTCTATCCCTTTGTCCTTTCCACCAATATGGTCACCTAAAGCACGGGTTAGCTGCCTGAATATTGGCATATAAATTGAATTTCACCCCAAACTTTCAAAACTGAGAAAAGATAGTGGTTTCTCTCAGACAATTTTTCATCATTTACTTTGTCATAAAGTTTGTGCCCTATATTTTATATGTAAATTCATCCAGGATAAATGGCTATAAGATGTAATCTATAGTCAATTAGAATAGAGTATGGATATTTTTCTAATCTTTTCTAGGTGGTGTTACGTAAAAATAAATAAACAAATAAAAACAAACACAGAAACAAACAAGCAAGAAACAACTTCTTAAAGACAGAAAGTCCTCAAGAATCTATCCTGATTACCACAACTTTTTTAAAGATAATCAGGAGTGGCCTTGTAATGTCAACTGGCTATTTTAGCACCCATGGGGGTAAGCCATAATGGACCCTTCTTGTAAAAACTATGGTATACAAAAAGATAGTGCACACCCAGATCTTTGTTTGTAATAAGGCCAAGCTTCTAGACTCAGGAGCACGGGGAGGTTTTCACTTCCAACAGTTTAGATCTAGCCATTATGATTCATTAGTTAATTAGTTAGCCGTCCTTGGTAACATAACAGCAACACTACCCTCAACTGGGCAGAAGTTGTGCCAAGAAATTTATCATTTCATAGGTCTGGTCAGTAGCCTATTTTGACCAATTCTTCTGGCTAAACCACAGCTGTCTTCTTCCTTTCTGATAATAAAAAGGACAGATTCCCTTTAGCATCGTTGCAGTTACTCCCCTGAGTCCCTATGAAGTAGAAGTACTTGCTCAGTCCCATCCAGGATGAATTTAACATTATAAGTTTTAATTATTTTCTTATTCCTAGCTCAAGTGTGAAGTAACATAGCCATCAGCAAGGAGATCAGTTTTATGTAAGTGCATTTTATGCTAAGCTTACAAAACAACAACAACAAAAAGAAAGAAACAAACATTTCTACAATCCCATTAATCAGGAGATACAGGGAAAGTCAATTCAATTTGCAGAGTCATGAAGAAACGTTTCTGGGATTTTTTGAAGTGATGAGAGAGCTGGGATGTCACCTTCACTTTTTGGTTATCTAACTTTGATAGGTTCCCGTGAAAATCCCACCCACTGAGCCTGCAGAATTATGGTGAGGTTTTCCAACTAATCCTAGCAAAACATGTGCCTAAACCCCACTTATATCCAATGTCAATTAGATATACTATTTCCCTTGAAAATCCCAGCTGACACACATGGCTACATATATATAGTCTACCGTCAATCAACCACTTACAAAATATTAACATGAAAAAGAAAGCAAACTCTACAGGACATCTTGTGTTTTTTTTAGTTCAGAAAAGATCTAGGACTGGGACTTTTTGGAGCAACCAGAATTTGAGAAGAAATCAAGGAGAACGGACTCCATAGGAAAATTGTATGTGTAGTCTCTTAAGAAAAAAAAAAAAAAAAAAAAGCTCCAAGTTGTAAATCAGCAGCCTTGCCTTACTTGACAAAACACCTCAGTACTCAAGAATAACAAGAAACTGAAGTGCACTTTCTTTTTCTACTTTCTTCCTTTGCTCTTTTCCCCTCTTTTTTTTACCTTTACATCTCTTCCTCCTTTACCCTCTTTCATGGCTTTTATATCACGAAGCCTGATGATATGTCTGCAGTTGTTTCTCATAAGAGTCAAAAAACAAGATCTGTTTCAGGACCACTACTATTTACGTGACCATCAGTCATGCAAGAAGTAAGAAGAGCACACAAGACCTATTTAGAGGAAGGAGAGTCTAATATTTGAAATAGTTAAATGCTGAAAGAGAGCAGGTGTCCCTTCAGCTCTGACACCTGGACTGACCACATAAGTAATTAATTACTGGAAGGTGAAATAGAAGGCAATTAATGCCCTCCTAGCTCATCATTACTGCAACTGGAAATCTGTGATACTGGGCTGGAGCCTGAAGAAGTCAGCATACCAGCTGTTTAGAATGTAAACACTAAAAACTGTGTGACATTTCTAAAAATGTGTAAAAGCAGTGAAAAAGCAAATATCACAATGAGATATGAGCTGCAGTGATAAATTTGATTCAGTACAGCATGACCATTTCCTTGCAGGGCTGAGTTTAGGGTCAGCCTTTCCATAATAAACCATTATTATTTCCAGGGCTTGAAAATTCAATTGTTATGGGCTAGCAACAAAAAAAAACAAAACAAAATAAATAAAACAATGAAAAAATCCAAATATTTAATTGATTTGATATGAAGACATTTTGGTGGGGGGGGAGGGAGGACTTCTTGGAGTTAGCTGAAAAAAAGAATGAAGTAGAAATGGATACACTAAATCTATGACTTGTTAATGATCCATGTTTTCATTAATTAATCAATGAGATCAAGCATAGAAGCTCAGGATTCAGCAATGAACAAGAAAACACATTCTCCCTGCCCAGAGGGGGGAAAAATAGATAAATAAATAAATAAAATCAATGCCAGCAGACAAGAGGAGAATGACGAAAAAAAAAATAAATAATATGTTATCCTGGAATGGATCTGGAATTAGATCCAGAGGCTTTAAAGATACTCTTATATATTGTTTTTAAGAAAATGCTAGTTCCTTGAAAAAAATATTTTTACAAAAATAAAAAAGCAACAGATCATTATCAGTGAAAATTTCATTGGGGTGTTTTCTGGGGGGGGAGGGTGGGGGAAAAGGGACAGAGAGAGCAAGTAATTTGAAGGAAAGACCATACAGATAATGAAAGTGGTTTGTATTTGAAAACACAGTTAGCTATGGGAAATACATGTTCAAGTTCTTCATCAGCTCATCAGCAATGAGGAGAGCAAAGACTGAGATACAGGTCATGCCCCCACTCCAGTCATGACAGAATGTCCTGTCCACCAAAATACATTAGGCTTTCCTTACTAGTTCTGTAATTACTCACAAAATGGAAAATCTCCAACAGGAGAAACTAGGAGAGGAAAAAAAATCTTTCTTCAGTTCAGCTTTTGGAGAAATAACCTGAAAGAATGGGGAATCTTCTCTATATTCATTCAGGCAGATCAAGGATTTGAACCGAAGCTCCCATTCTGGAGAGTGTCTTAATTAGCTTTTCTGGGATCCATGATTTTCTCTTTTCTCTTTCTCTGTCTCTCTGTTCATCATTTTTTGTTATGTTTTCTTTTCTGTAAGCTTCTTCTAACCTGGCATGAAAATGAGTTCTCAGTTTGTCAGTACTTTTTGCCACTGTCTAGTACAATAGATTATTCATGAAAGATTGGGTCTAAATCTCAACCTCAATCATTTCAATTCTTATCTCAAAGCTGCTTGTGACCACTATAATGTGATAAGTATTTTTTTTTATTAAAGGGTGAGTACATTTAGAAAATTAGCTGATAAAATTTTCTTGAAGGTGGGCTATGGAAGAAAGAGTAATAGAGTAACAAAGTAAATTTACCATTACATAAATATACAGAGTTAAGACTACAAAGCAAATTATACTATTGAACAAGAAAGACATGATGTGCAAACAGAGAATAAGCTAGCTAAACTTTGTGATCTTTATTTGTCTCAAATGCAAAAAATACACAGAAAGAAGAATAAAGGAAAATTTTCTGTGGATGAAAAGAGCCCAGATGCCCAGAGAGACAAAGTCAAAAAGACCTAGAAAAAAAAGAAAGCAAAAAGAAGCTGACATGTCAAACCATGCTAATGTCTTTCTATTGACAGTAAAGAGTTTGTAGCTACAGGAGGAGCAGTAGCTGCCAATACATACATTGATTTTATTAGAGCTTTTAACACTGTCTCATATGACATTCTCAGAAATAAACTAGGCAAACAGTATAGATTAAACTAGCATTGGTTAGAGGCAAAACTTGCTGGAAAACCTACTGACAAAATAGGTACAAATGGAAATATGTATAAAGTATGTTCTGCAAGGGAAAATTCTGACAATGAATAATGAGTGGCGTGAAAAGAGTGGAAGAAAGATTACATTAGTACAGATTTAACATAATACTGAGAAAGGAAAGATCAATGTAAGATTGTCATAATCTGGTAATTTATTCAGAAATAGGATCTTATTCAGGAAGGATCAGTGCAAGGTAGTATGGACAGGCAGGGGTAAACAGCTATACAAAATAGGAGATGCTCATAAAGTGTTACATAGCGTTTCTGTAGAGATGTTTTAGGGCATTATAGTGGACCACAAGTATATGAGGGTCAACTTTGTTTGTCTATGTCAAAAATAGAAAAGACCACCTGAGAATGTATGAACAGGCTTGTAAACACAGGGAAACACTGATCTAGATGGCTTCAAAAGGGTTCAGGAAGCTGAGATGCATCCATCACTGCTGATACTTGACAGTGGGTCAGACAAACATCTGCTAGGAATGACCTAGGAAAAGTAGATCCTTTCCCATTTTTCCATGTTTCATAGCAGTTTTTCCTTTTGTGAAAGCAGTTGCAAAGATATCTTTGTGATATGGGCACAAGACACAAGGGACAAATTTCCATGAGCCCCTCTCACATACTACTAGTGTTCAGCACCAGTGCTTTCCCCAGGGGGAGAGGGGATTCAAAGTAAAATATTGTGCTTTATTTTTATGTGGGTTCCTATGTCTCTGTAAGGCACCAAGTAAAACACACAGCTCAAAGCTTGTATGAAACTGTAGATATGGATACTCTGGATCTGAGTTTCATGGCCCAGACCTTCTCTAACTGAGACTTTTAACGTTGTTATGAAAAATCCAACATTCCATCTGCTATATGCAAATCCCTCCTTATATTTTCCTTCTGAGACCTCCAAGTCCTTTTAAACCAGCTGAACGTTCTCCTTAAGAATGCTGTTTATGCTTTGCTCAATGCAGTTTTGACTTGATACATTTATCAACATGGGACACTCAAGTGTGAAAGCAAATAAGCTAGCAGGTTTTATTAGATTAACTTTTATTAAGAAAAGAACCCCCCCACACCTACCAACAACAGCGATTCTTTTTACATCAGCACCGTACATTAGACTGTGATTCCTTGATAGCCAGAGCTGGGTCCTGCTTATATATTTTTCTCTCTGTCACTCAGCCTCACAATGAGTGATCATTTGACCTACAGAAGTTAATCTGTTGTAGTTTATGCTTCCACCTGAAGGTTTTAATACAATGCATTGTCTGTCCTCTACATTGGGAATGACAATTTCTTTGCACAGAGTCATTGTGTTAGCTGGTTTCTCAAGCACCCAAAATCTTTCTCTGGTCTATGAGAGTGGATTCTGCAAATGAAAGAAGGGAATGGTTGAAGAGAGGGTAGCCAGCTCTGCCCCACACTCGTTCCTTTTCCCCAAGACAAGAGATGTTTGTACTTTATGCTTGATGTGATGCAGACATAGAACATTTGCCAGGTGGTTAACTTATTAAACATGCTTAATTCAAGCACATCTTGAATGATATATCTTATTTCAGTGTAGATGCCATATTCAGCTCTGAAAGAAAACTTATAGTGAAAAATGACAGAAAAAAAAAAAAAAAAAAAAAAAAAAAAAAAAAGTCTTATGTAAAAACGTTTAATTGATGTTGTCCCAGATCTCTCAAGACAAAAACACTGGAAGGTCTAGGGCAGAAGTTTTGGAAGGAAAAAGTTGTTTAAAAGTAACTAGCTGAAAAGAAAACATGATTGTTCTAATTATGTTTTTGCAAAAAAGAACCAACTATTTTCAGGAATTACTGTATATTTTATGTGGTCTGCATAGTACAAGGACTGCAAAGAATTGTTCTTTGGGAACACAAATGAGGCAGCTGTTGACTACAATTTATAGATTTACAAATGGAGTCTTTGAGAAGTTTTACATAGGGCGTTACTGAAAAGAGTAAAATGAAATCCCATGCCAAATGAATGTCCACCTTGTCCATGCCTTTCTTCATCTTTGCCATCCAGCACTTGGATGGCATCCAGCACAGGACTCAATGCAAGACAAAATCTATGCCCTTATCTACAGGGTAGTTCTGGAGCCAAACAAGGAACTAGTTCAGCTTTTGGCTGTGCAGGTTCTCCTCTTCTAACCAAAGGCAAGATCCTTACCCCTAATGAAGAGAATAAAACCCATAAAAAAGGAAACTCCTACTGTGCAGCCTTAAGAGTGTTAGATGATATAGTTAAAGACTTACACTTTTAAAATAAAAACATAAGAGAGAAATAAAACTGTAGGTAGGTTTATGAAGAAAGGCAGTGACAGTTATAGAACAATATTTGTGGACCTTAGAGATGTTTCCGTGTACATCCTCTCTTCCGTGGAAATGGTTGTAACAAGCCAGAAGATCCATCAGCAATGGAGAGGTTTGTTTTGGTGAGAAAGCTGGCAAGACTGGAGTTCAAGCATCAGTCAGTGGAAGATGAATCTCCATGTTTTGGTTTCCAGGCATACTTATGTCAAGAGGCCTGAAATGAGACTGAACCAGAACACTTTTCCTCTTTACTCCAAGGCAAATAGCAGAGTGAATGAAGCCAGATAATGGGGGTGGCAGATGTAAGTAACGCAGCTTTGAGAACTTCCAACATGAAAACAGTCATCTCCTAAAGACCACTTTGAAGGAGAATCTTACAGGAGTAGATGAGACCAGAAAATGTACTGAATTCCAGTTTAGACAATATGTCTCTGATGCTCAGAGAATACCATTCACTCTCCCTATTCAACATCATCACTGGAGAAAGAAAAAGGGCAGAAATTCAGCATGGATTTTTGACCATTCCTTAGCTTTATTTGCTTAGGTTTGAGCTGTCCAGTGTTAGGCAAGTCAAAGAGGCCTACATTTCTGATAATGCAGAGCACTCTCCTCATGATCAAGTTCTATAACTCTTTTCTTTTTCCCAAAAAATGAATCACCTGTAACCATCTGTTAGCATCACAGCCAATGTGTCATAGGTTACTGCAGTCATATGTTGAAGGAAGCAGTAATTGCTATTAAAAGGAACTTTCATTTAGAATCCTTCCAAATGCTGGATCTTTTGGTGAGACTGAGACCACCAGCACTGCTAAAGAACATAAAACAAGGAAAGGGAGGGAAATATGAAAGAAAAGAGAGGAAAATACTCCCTCAGCAGGGTGGGAGTTTACTATGGATATCATCCTGGGAGCATAACTCTAACAGGGGTCTTTTTTTTTTTATAGCCAATGCTACCCTAATTGTTTCTTATTAATTCTTGCTGCTTACAGTGATAAATAAATAATATCTTTTTAAAAACGGAGCAGAGAGTGAAAGAAAGAAAGGCATAAAAATAAAAAGAAAAGGAATAATAATAATAATAACAGAATCCTTGTGGCAAAAATGAAAAAAGGGAAAAGAAAAAAAAAAAAAAAAAGAAATCTGGCGCTAACTCTAAGCAATTTGCACCTTGTGCCCAGATCATAACTCTCTGCCTCCACTGCTTCCACACCCCATGATTTATGTTTGACAGTCCCAAAGTGGTTTGGAAATGGCACAGCACCGAGACCTTGTGGTGAGGCTAACTGATGTTTGAAAAAACAAAAATGAGTTAATTTATGGGAGCGTTCCTTTGGACTGGAATTCCAGACCAACACAGCTCTCCTCTAGTGGAAAAGTTTTGCACGCACACACATATACACACACAAAATCTTCCCTTCTTTTTTCTGGTCCAGTCTCTCTCTTAGTCTCTTTATTCTATTTTTCCCTCCCATGTTTTCTTCGGAATCTATACCCAGCTGAATGAGAATCAATGAGAATCACATTATTTTATTGTGCATATATTTTCTGATTCTTTTTTTTTTTTTTTTTTTAATCTAAGAGCAATATAGTATTCTTGCCTTTTGAAGTTCCCTTCACCCTGTCTCTTACCCTTCTTACTCCCATGCTTTGTGGAGATTTCCTTGGATGGCAGAAATATGCAATGGTCTACAACATTTTTAAATACTGATTCCATCTGTCCGACTTCAGACATCCTGGGGTACTGGATTTTCAGAACACCAAGGAAATCATTGTTCTTTTAATCTCCAAAGCTGGGTCATGTGGAAGAAAAAAAAATAGATATATAATAGAGGCAGATGTGGAGCTGATGTATTATGCTTCTGTCTGCATACTCAGCATTTGTGACCCAGCCAGGAAGAATTACCTAGGTGCTCAAATTTACACGGGGAAAATTGAAGAGATGTGACATTATTTGACCATACTGAAGAAGATTCCTCCTTGGGATCCTGGCACAAGAGCCAGTTAAATAAGGCTGGCTGACAGCCTATTGTAGGTCTTGCAGTTGCAAACTAGATGAGCACAACTCAGGTGGGCCATCTCAGCTTTATCAATATCAGGTCATCTGTACTTTGTCCCTTCCTTGTTGATATCTGTTGTCCAGATGCCTTATTTCTTCTCTCTCCCTTGTCTCTTCCCATCAGTCTTCCTGGCCACCTTTATTACAAAGAAGCATGTGTGAATTGATCACTTGGATGAGATATATGCCTGTCAATTGGGCAGCTGAGAGGAAAAGGAGTATTGATTGGTCGCTCAGAAGACCAAACAAAGTCTGTGGTGATCCTGCTACCCAAGAACCCTATATTTTGTCAGCCTGGCAAAAAAAGAGGTCACTGTCTAAATTCTTAAGTGTAAATGATGATTTTGAAGTCAAAACAATAATAAAAGTTAAAGGACTTGGCATGGGACCTTTATCCAAGAAAACTGGAAAATAATTATTCACTCCTGACTCACTTCCCCATCTCCTACCATGTTCTTGATCAGCTGTGTTACTTTCTTGGGTTTTTCAGGCAACTCACAGGGGGACCTGTCCTTGCCCATGACTGTTCCCCTTCCATCTCGCTGTCTAGGAGCCTTTAACAGATATGTGCAGCTGTCTGCTCAGTAGTGCCAGCAAACTCAGCTGCTCTGCCCACCTCTATGGCACCTCACTTCTCAAACCAACACTCCTTATGCCAGAGGAACAAACAACCTGCTGGCTATGGATAGCTTCATCTGAAAGTGAAATACATCATAGATATAACAAGCAACCCTTCCTGTGAGAACCACCCAGATGATCTTACCTTACAGCTTCCCCTTCATCCTGACCTCCCTTGCTGACTATATCTGGCACTAGAGCTTGTGCTCCACCATGGCCCTTTTCTCCTCCTCTCCTATCAAAGAGAGGATGTTAACTGAAGCCAGGGCTGGGTGTAAAGCCTCTGAGATAGCACCACTATCACCTCTCTCTCTGGGTGAGAAGAGGCAGTATCAGCCCGTTCAGAGATAACTAGCTCTGTAGTGAGTGACAGTGCAGAGATAAACGTCCCTGCATTGACTTGCTGATAACACCCCGCCTTGTCTCCAAAGGAGCACCCTGATCCATGAGCTGAAACACAGTGTTGTGATCCAGGAGAGTGACTGTATTGGACTGCAGGAGTTATTTTTGAGCACATCTGAAATAGCTTCAAGGAAAAAAGGGTTAATCCACTCCTCTCCACTGCAGGAATTAAGCCTTAACTTTTGCATCACCTAATGTGGGTTGTAGAAACCTGCTTGGGCTTCCAGGTCTTTATTTTCTCTGTTATCAGGATGGATTATGTCAACCTGATCTTGGGAGAAAGGAAATCCCACCATATGCATGTGAACTCTGCCATGACACTTGCTCTTAGAGCCCTCTCACATCATTTAGCTTACAGTAAGCATGAAGCTTCAGCATCCAGCCTAACTTTTGGGGGGATCAAGGGATCCCAAATGGTACACTATTCTTTCTGAAAATTTCTCCTAATGGTCTTATGTGTTTAGAAGTCTTACAGTCTTCCACCTGAATGTTCCATTTCTCATCTCATTCATTCTAATCATTCCCCTGGGAATAACATTAAATAAGTGCTCCCCCTCTTACTTGTTTCACACACTGCCTGGATTTTCAGGCTATTCTTTCTCACCATTTCTTGCTATCAGACTGTGTTGTATCTTTAGGCTGTTTGGTGTTTTTGTATAAATTGACAGCCACTGACCATCTCTGGATTTCTTTTCTTAGTGTATAGATCACTGAATGGAATGTCTTTATGTAGAGTACAGTATGAAATAGGTATGTTTCGTGAACATGGGCAATGCAAAGACTATAAGTTCAAAATCAAAGTCCATTGCAAGTTCTTGATCACTGCATGTTCTAGCTTAAAACTAGCTAATTATGAAGTAACTGCTGAAATGTGCAGCTCAGAGCACACAGGTATCTCAGAATAATTCTCGAGTTGTCCCATGAAGAATTTTGCTTGGAGGCAGCTGTACGGTTATCAGTACCCTTTCAGCAAGCACAGATTTCTCTACCCCGCATACAGCCATGCCACAAAGCAGTGGTTCATTTAATTTTTCTATTTGATGAAGACTTGAACATCAGAGAAAACTTCTATTGGACCATTTTTCATAAAATTATTAGGATCCCCTACTGCTTTCCTCCCAAAATGTTTATTTTGTGGACCACCACAATGGTCTGTATAAATTACTGGTGGTCTGTGCTCTTTAATGTGGGGAGTTACTCCTTTATAATATACTAGTAATGAGTTTTTTATATTATTATAATTCAATATTTTCATTTTTTTTCCAAAAATAATATTATTAACTCAAAAAATGCCAACATCAGTAAAAGGATGCAATCACCATGAAGCTTTATTTCTTGTACTAATATAAAAATATTACAATTTTTAGGCAAATAAATCCCCATAAATTACTTTCTGTTTAAAATGTTTTTTGCAGCTATTAGATTTTTTGGCTTCCTTAAGATCTGTCTTCTAGGTAGTAAAAAAAATGGTTTTCAGTAGCAAAGAAAAAAGATGAGAAAAAAGAAAGTCATACCAGTTTAAATGAAAAATGAAGAAAAATAAAGGTTATGAGAATTTTAGTAGAAAGCATATTAGGAAAAAGTTTATTAGAAAAAGGGTATTGGCTTTCAACAGGGCAAGGTGGTAATAAGGTGCCAATATTGAAACTATTCGCAACATCTGCTTCTCTCTTTTTTACTAGTTCTGGTTGCTCATTTGGTATGATCAGACATCTTCCACACTTTGGGTACTCAGCAGACAGATTTTCGCTGACTGGTCTTCTTCCACAATTAATGCAAAGGGAGAAAAAGAGAGCACATGAGAGGGAAGATGATTCAAAGCACTCCCCCAGGCTCCTGCTCTGAATCATCCCAGTATAAGCTCAACACGTTTATTGACAACAGGAAGTCTCAGCAGCTGAGTCAGCTAAGACAGTAACCTCAGTTTTGCTGGTGTGAGTATCCACTTCTTTCAAATTTTGGTCCACATTTCATCCAATGTAAAATACTTACGTAAAACCAAATGAGTCTCTCTTTTTTTTTTTTTTTCCCTACAAATATTAAGTGACAGATTTCATCTCTTCATTAAGATAAAGTGTTGAATTAATCCTATATTTTGATATATTGAATTGACTATTAGGAGTGAATTTTTGTGTTATTGTGTGTGCATGTATGGCTCTATTTAAATGAGGCATATACATGCACGCATGTGTGTCTCTCATTGCATAAACAGACACATGCACACATACACTGTGTTTGAAAGCTCAGGCAGAGCAGAAAGATTGGCTTCCTAAGGCATTTTCTGTGTTTTCTGGCAGGCAGCAATACCCAGGTTAACCTGATCTTTACCACATAATTTCAGTCCAGGGAATGTGATTATAAAACTTTCCCATCCATGCAGCTCTTTAGCCCAAACTCACGATACTGAAGGATGGATGGATTCCATTCTCAATGTGTATGTGTGTGATGGATTCAATGGATGGGAGGGCTTTAGAAGGCTTTAGAACCACCATACAGTCTTTTTTTTTTTTTTTTTTTTTTTTACTTTTTTTTCCAGAAGTGAATTAGCAGAAGGGTAACCATTGGCCAAAATAACTGGATCCATCAGAGCTGACTGGGATTGATCTCCATGAGCCAAATATGAACCTCAGAGACCCACCACAGTCTTACACCAAAAAAAAAAAAAAAAAAGAAAAAAAAAAAAAAAGACTCAGCAAAACCCTCCTTATTTAATGGTATTTTGCGGCGCCCAAAACATAGCAATGTTAATGTGTAATTCCGAAAAATAAAATCAACATTAACGGAACAAAGTATACAAGTGGATTACTTAAATAGAGCATTGCTCCCTCTGGGCTCAAAAGTCCGAGTGAAAACTACAGACAGAAAAATGAAAGGGGGGAGGGTGAAACAACACAACAGTTGTAGACCAATTTACCCCATAACAGGGCTTCCTAATCTCTCTTCTAAGCAGATCTCACATGACAAAAAGAAGAAATTATTACACTGGGGTGTATGTCATGTCCTACTTACAAGGTGTCTATCTCACCAGAAAAGCCTTGCTAGGAATAAATGTCCTGGAACTTAGCTGGAGCTTCATTTGATGTCCACCAAAATCAGTGCATGAAATCCACTGACTGGCTATCACAGAGACATGTCTTGCATCAAATAAGTAAATAAACGCTTTGTTTTTCATTTTTGCTTTGAGGAATAAATGCAAGACAGAGCCTGGAAGAGCTGTGTGCCAACCTTGCTTTCTTCATTTTAAAATCTTTGCAATAAGCTCTGGAGTATGCTTTTGTAAAACATGCAGCGAACATGCAGTTTTGTGTAAAATTATCAGCAGCTACAATGCCATGGTTCCTAGCTTTACTGCAACACTCAAAGGATGCCCCAGTAGAATAAATGCTGTAATGAAGTCTGATCTCCTCCACATTTATTGATTATCCATCAGACAAGAAGCTATTGCAAATTCTGATGTTAACATCCAAATGCACAGAGTAAGACTTTCAGCTGAGACATATATGGCAATAATCTCAAAATTGTATCTCTCTAAAGTTGCTGAGACATATCACATCCCATAAAACTTTCTGGATTGTTTCTGGTATTGTCTATTATTTGATTAAAACGAATACCAAAACTGAAGGTGACCAATACTGGTAAAGAATATGTCAAACAGGATTAATAAATGGCTCTTGTGGGTAGCCACTCCATGTTGTTACTCAGTGTTTTAAATCTGTTGAAACCATACTCTGATCAGTTTAGAAATTTGTAACGCTATGTTGTAGATGTAAATATATTTTCCCCCAGTAATTATTAGAACAGACTGGGAAATTTCATCTAAATATTTTTTCTCATAAAAGACAGAATCCCCTAAAACTTAACTCTCCACAGTTATTTCTGACAGATTTTGAGAATGGAGTTCTTAAAACATAATAAAATATTCTGAACGAATCTTTGATGTTTGAAATTAGAGATGTCCAAAGTTAGTAGCCCTGGTTCTCATGGAAGACCCTTAATCATTCCCATAGAAGATCAGATAATATGTGGGGGAAGTTACCTTTTTCTTATGTTAATTTTTAGGCGTGTCCTATGGGTCTGTTCCCAAATAGAGAGATGGCCTCAATGAGTCTTTGGTCTGAGCTGAGCTACATATGAATTCTTATTTAGATAAGTTGCTTCCAGATTGTTTTAGCCAGATATAGGGACATTTTAAAAAGATGTCAGAAATAATCACAGGATAGCTGAACAATCTGTTTTGGCTCTCTAGTAATTCCTTTTCAAATGCATGATAAGTTCTTTAAGGTGAAGGTGTTTTTCCTAATATTAAACTTTAGGAGACACGCCATCCCCTTCCATCATAAAAGCAGAAGAATAGGCTTTACAGAATAATTAACGAGCTCTAGGATTCAAGAACTGATCCCCAGGCCTTCGCAGATCAGAGGGGAAGAGTGGAGTGGCTACTTCAGATGTACAAAACTCCACTATGCATCTCCATCTTCATTCAGATGCATCCTAACCTAATTATATCAGTTATCTTACTCCAAACTGAGATGAATTTTGTGTTTAGATCATAGAATCATAGAATCAGTAAGGTTGGAAAAGACCCTCAAGATCATCTGGTTGAACCATCCCCCTACTACCAATGTCACCCAATAAACCATGTCCCTAAGCCTCATGTTCAACCTTTCCTTGAACACCCCCAGGGACGATGACTCCACCACCTCCCTGGGCAACCTGTCCCAATGCCTGACTGCTCTTTCTGAGAAGAAATGTCTCCTATTTGCCAACCTGAGTCTCCCCTGGTGCAACTTGAGGCCATTCCCTCTAGTCCTAAAGGGACATCTTTCCAGAAGAACTAAATAAAAGCATACCAAACTAAACCAAAGCAACAAACACATGGCAAGAATAACACCTTGATTCACTGTCTTGAATCACTATAACATCCTAACTTTGATTTTTTGGGGGATTCAATTTGCACTTTCACAGAATCACAGAATCACAGGCTGGTTGAGATTGGAAGGGACCTCTGGAGGACATCTGGTCCAACCCCTTGCTCAAGCAGGGACACCCAGAGCAGAGTACCCAGGGATGCTTACACTGGATCATGCTTTAGGGGTTGGTGTCTCTATACTTATTTGTTTGTTTTCAGTGTGAATGCAAATATTGACAGAATTATTGTAAACACTGAAAAATAATCCCAGTTGGTGGGTAGAGAGACACATAAGGAAGACAGCGATCTGTGTAGCGTTTCAGGGATCTCCCCAGCATCTGTCCCGGCTATCTCCTACTTCCCAGCCCTGCTCACCATTTTGAAGCATCTTGATACAGATCCAGCAGCGTAAATTTGAGCTTTGCTGTGCACTTGCACTGTTGATTCAGCTGCAGCGGGTATCCGGTCATTTGTGCCGAGGAGTTAGAGGCAGATGGCCATAATGCTAGCCAAATCACTCCCTTCTGTGCTGTTGGCTACAGAAACTGGCATGCTTTCACCATACTAGCCCAGTAGGCCATCTGGATCCAGCCAGACCTTTGACCTTTTTTCTGGCATGTTAACTATTGTAAAATTTCTCAGCTTGTTGGCAGCCATGGGAATTTCTGTTGTTGTTTGCTTTTTGCTTTTTTTTTTTTTTTTTTTTTTTTAATTCTTTCTTTTAAACAGATATCCCAAGGTACCATGAGCTGACATTTCAGTCGCTGCCCGGTGTTTCTTCTTATTTATTTCAAAACTTTGAGAAGTAGGCAGTGCTGGTTATCCTGTGGAAAACAAAGTCTGTGAGGGAAAATTATGGGTTTTGTTGCATAACCAATTTTTCAAAATGTGCACAACAGTCTGGCCCCATGGGGATGGGGCTATTCTACCTGTACACTGCTTTGGGCTCTGTTTCAGGTGGTATTTTATGGACCTCTGTAAATAAAAATGTTCTCTGTCAGCCCTGCAAACAAAGCTCTGCCAGTAGGGACCCAGAAGTAGATGCAGTGGAAACGGAAGTGTAAGTTAAAGAATACAAGATAAGGAGAAAATGCATTGTATCAGGAATCTACATTTTAAACTTGAAATCTGAAAATTTCAGATAAACTTCCTAATAATTTTGTGGACCTGGTCTGTTGTGTTTAGTGAAGAAGAAGCAAATTTTGCAGAAGATATTTTCTGGCAAAGTGCTAGGTGCTAAAATCAAGTCATGAGATTAACCAAAAATAAAGTAAGCAGAAAAAGGAAGAAGGAAAATTCAGATAGCAACCTACATGGAAGACAGGGAGAAAAAAAACACCTTTACTGATAGCTGGCCCATAGCAAATTTTCTCTAAAGGAATGCAATTTATATTCAACCCCTGCACAATATAACACATTATTTATATTACCAAGGGCATTGGGCTAGACGACCAAGTAGATCTTTCCACTTTTTTTTTTCTTCTTTTTTCTTTTTAACAAGGCTATGCTGATATCCTTGTCCCAGACTTGGATAAAAGAATGTTTTATTCAGTTATGAAATTAAATATTCTAAAGCTCATGAGATGACAGCCATTAGAGCACAGCATGACTAAATACTATTCACCTAACATAACATTATCCATCAAGAATCCAACACACACACGCACAAATGGCCCACACCCAGTGCACCCAGCCAATACCTAATCTGTTGAAAATTAAGCTAGTAATGTATGTTAAAACATTTGTGGGAAGTTTGGATCCTGAGATATTTTGCTACAGTCTATGAACCTTTCAATTAATTCATTACTCATTTTCCCCACTTGCTTATTCATAACCAGGGGCTATTGTCTTGTGTTTCTGACATCACAGTCCGTTGCCTTAGGAACAGTGATGATGTCACAAGGGTAGAATTAGCACCTATTAATATGAATAGGCACACAGAAGAGATGAATAATGAGTTCAGGGTCTGAATTAGACACAAATTACTAGGAATTTTTTGGACAGGAAAAATACTTGAAAGGTAAATGGGGCTTATATTTAAATATTATGTTTTCATTGCACTTGGACTGCACACAAAAGTTGATATTTGAGTAATAAAATTATAAATACTGGGGTGAGAACAGCTGTAGGATCATGAAAGTTTTTTTCCATGCAAATGAGCCAAAAATTATGACTTTATTTTGAACACTAATGGATAAGAGCATGTGCCCTAGAATCCAGCACGGCAAGGAACTAGCTGACATCCAAGTATGTAAAGTTCTCAGAGGCTGACAGACCATGGTTCGATGGAGTATTGCATTATGTCTAACAGCACCTCTATTTCCCACTGAGATGACTTTCCACTCACATTTGCTCTTTGTTTCCTGGTTGATTTTTTTTTTCTGTTTCATTAGTCCTCACACACTATTAATCTGGATTAGACTAAATTAACAGAATAAACATGTATCCACCTGCTAATCAGTACAAAGAAAGGCAGCTGCTGAAATATTGACCTTTATGAAGAAAGCATGTGTATGTTCCACAATAAACTAGAAGTGTAAACCTTGTCCTTTTTATTTTTTATTTTTTATATATATTTTTTTTTATTCCTGTTTTCTTTTATTTCCTCTAAAACAATTAGTACTATGGGACTCATTATGTCAAATTAGCTTCTAACTGTATATCTTGGATTCATATCACCAGCTTTGGATGTCTTCCTTACTTGGAGACTTTGACACTTGGACCATGGTGTCCTTGCAAAGGATTGCTGGACATTTCTTGCTTTGCCAAATCCCTGTTATTAAGATAGTTATCTTGGTTTCCCATTATTTGGCTGTATTCAGCATTTAGTTTTCCAAGCCCAGATTCATCACATATACCTTGGGCACCAAAGTGAAATGTCTGCACGAGGATTTTAGTCACCTGCGGTTCTTCCAGCAGTCAGGAGGGGAAAACAGACACCTGCAGAGGCTGTCTCACTGATGCAAGGTTATTTGACTGAGGATGATTAAGAGACACAAATGTCAGCTCTGATGGAGGGAAGGCTTGTGGTATTGGATGATATGTGACAATGTTATCCAAGGAGAGGCACTTGTGCATTGATCCACCACCTTTGGCCCACAGGCAGTTCCATGAAGTTCTGAAACAACCTCTCCAGTGTGCAACTGCTTCTCCATGTGCTGCAGGTTGCTTGCTGCCATCTTTTATCCTTTCCACCCTCAATTTGTCATATTTCTTGGCATTTATCATTACATTTTCCTCTTAATAACAAAGAGAAAAAACATAAAGAAAATGTGCTGTTTTCCATTTTTAATTTTTAAATGCTTTTCTTTTTCCTTTTTCCTTCTTTTTTTAAATTAAAAAGTAGCTTTTTCATGAAAGAAAGAAAAGAAAGAAAGAAGGAAAGGAAAGAAAGAAAATAGAAAATTCTCTTCCTACTCAGCTGCAATCTGCAGTTTGGAAAGTGGATCAAGTTCTGAGATTTTAAATTGAAATTTCTTAACCTTTTACCCTTCCCTCAACAAGACAACACCTACATCACAGTCGGGGGGATTCACCAGTTACCCCAGGAGTTACTGATGGCAGAAACACCCTGTCCTGTGCACCTTTGCTCGCTGAGTGTTTTTCCAGAGATGGCAAGGCTTTCCACTCCATCTTTTGGCAGGTGATGCATAACACCCAACCTTACAAGCAGGAGGGTGAAAGCCAAGTCTGGAGGATGCTGTCAGCATGGAGGGATGTGCTGCGATGGTCGGCACTGTGCCCAGCCCCGTGGACCCCAGGCAGGTGGCGACCAGCACATTTTCACCCCTGGCTCTTGACATGAGGATCAAGCTGCCTGTCCATTTCCGCCGTAGGCACTGATACTGGTCCCCATGGACTCCGTGTGGAGCCACACTGGCTTCACCGAGGGAGATAGTGGTGACCTGATGTGTCCTCGGCTTGTCGCTCCCCATGCTGACAGTCCAGAGGAAAAGCAGCTGGCCCTGTGGCAGGAATCGGTTGCCTCTCAGGGGTTATGAACATGCATGTGTTCACTGCACCTTGTTTTCACATATAGAAAAACACCTCAAATACACATATTGACGTTGCAAGGGTGCCAGAAGGCTGAGTAGATGTCCTAGTGCTTCATGTATAAAGAAGAAAAAGCTAAGTCCATGCTTCTTTGCAATAGACATTGCTTCCTCATACCCCTTCTCCCCATTAGTTTATAAAAATATGCAGAGCATGCCACAGCCACTCACATGCACACACATGACTTAATGCAGACAAGCTCTCGGTTTGCCTATGCAGCCAAACATGCACAGACACTTAAGAGACAGCCACAGCTTTGATCATCTCATATTTTAAATAGAGAAAAACAGCATTAGTTTTATCCTGTTTCACAGATGAAATGAAATGAAGATCAGAGAGATTAAGGGTCAGGTTTGCAAAAGTGTCTCGGTAGCCATGGGTGAATGAAGCCAAAGTACCTGCTTTTGATAATCCTTCCCAACGCCTCTTTGAACTGCTGGATTCCTAAACCAGCCTGATTTACTCAAGGTCACCAAGGTAGACTTTGGTGTTCTTTCAGAGACTCTTTCACCACTAGACTGATCTTCAACAAGCTTTAGCTCAGTTGTGTGACTATCTATAGGCAGTCCATATTAACATTATGATCAAATGATGAGCATCACCTAGCTTCAAAACATCCAGTTCGCCACAGAAGCACATGTAATATGGATGTTACACATTTACAACCATCCAACAACAACAGAGCATGCATTCACACAACAAGCACCAAAGAAAGCAGCTTAAAGTCCTGCACTGATCCCTGCCAGGCTCTACTGCTGCTCATATTTTTATAGGAGGCTTCCTGCCTCTACACTGGGAGCACGACGGATCTTCCATGCTGGGTGACTCACTTCAAGTGTGAGTAGCCAAAGCTCCCCACCTCTCAATCCCTCATTTATCACATCCCTCCCCTCCTTGCTGTCTGCAACTGCACAGGCGTCATCGGTACAGATTGAGCTGAGGAGTCATAGCAATGCTCCACAGAAGACAGAAATGGTGAAATGGACAATATTTTTGCTTACGTTTCCTTCGTTCTGCATCTGATCTTGTATTTAACACCAGACTAGATGGTCATAACAAATTCTTCTGGCTCTAAAATTTGCTAATTTCATTGAATACATTATATGGAAAGTATTCCTTCTTCTTTGCCTATATAAATATATAGGTAGAGATAGATACATCCACATACATATGAAAGTATGCACATCCACAGCCTGCACAAACACATATGCATTTTATAACCCTTCACCCAGATATCTATAAATCTATTAACTCTCCTGTTCATGTTTTCCCTAGAGTTAAACTCCAGATTATTAATGATAAAATACGAACTAATGCTCCTAACCTCCCTGTCTAGAAAGGGTGGAATTTCATTCCAGTTAGTGTTAGACCACTAGAAGTAAAACTTTAAACCTAGACTAGTTTTCTGGGCTTCTTTATAGACAATAAAAAGAGACAGACATATCCAGATGGCAGTCTGGTTATCTCTTTTATTATTTATCATCTAGATGTACCTGCCAAGTGAGAAGTGGGGCTGTTAGAGAGGGAGCTGACATGAACTGGGAATGGTTGGGGTGGAATTCAAATGCTGATTCAGACCTCTAACACCAGCTGTCTTCAGTGCTGGTGTGTTCATGTGAACCAGGTGTGCGAGTTCCCACAATCATCACTGGAGACCCACTCGGTGCAATCAACTGGATCCTGTAGAGTAGTATAGATCACCCTAAAGTCGACATCTAGCAGCTGGTGAACCACATTTTGTCCTAAGATTCCATCAAATAAATTGACTACAGGCAAGATGTTTTTCTCCAAATACACATGCCTACATCTACTCTGGAGACTATGAGGTATCAAGACATCTGCACAAGGCTCATAAACATGACACAGGTGCTCTGGGAGACCTACATCTTTCTGAAAGGGAATTGGAGGACACACAGGGAGGGTACACACTAAGCCCTTTCCACGTGAAACGTCTAGTAGTGAAGCAGCCTCAGGTCACTGAGAGCTGTGAGTGAAGGAGTTAGATAAACAGCTTGTACAGAAATGGTGGGTTCATCTTGGATCCTGAGCATCATGCCACATGCTCAACCTTTGCTGCCCCTCTGGAAAAGCATGGATCTGATATAATGCTCCATGTAGAAACTGCAGATAGTTCAGGGGCATCTCAAATGGCATGAAAACACAACATTGTTTTGTGGTTTCACACTGATAGTGAGCTAGGCTCCACCACACTGCTCTGTCACACCCCCTTTTCAACAAAACAGGGAGAAAATACAATTACTAATTACTGTCATGGGCAAAACAGATTTGACATATGTGAGATTAATGATATTTATATCCTGCTAATAACAGACTTCAGCAGCGAGAACAAAAGCAAACTAAACACACCTTCTCTCCCCATCCACCCTCTTCTACCTCCTCCCTCAAAGCGGCACAAGGAATGGGGTCTGTGGTCAGTCCATAATGCTTTGTCTCTGCCCCTCCTTCCTTCATTTGCCCCTGCTCCAAGTGGGGTTCCTCCCACAGGATGCTGTCCTTCCTGAACTGAGCCTGCAGGGGCTGCCCACAGGCAGCAGCTCTTCAAGAACTGCTCCTACATGGCTCCGTACCACAGGGTCCATCCCCTAAGAGCAAACTGCTCCAGCACGGGTCCCCCATGGGTGGCAGCTCTCCCCAGACCCCCTGCTCCTGCATGGACTTCTCTCCACGGGCTGCAGCTCCGGCCCGGGGCCTGCTCCTGCGGGGGCTCTCCATGGGCCGCAGCCTCCTCCAGGCCACATCCACCTGCTCCACCGGGGGCTCCTCCACAGGCTGCAGCGTGGAGATCTGCTCCATGTGGTACCCATACTGCAGGGGGACAGCCTGCTCCACCAGGGGCCTCTCCACAGGCCTCAGGGGAACTTGTGCTGCATGCGTGGAGCGCCTCCTGCCCTCCTGCTGCACTCACCTTGGGGGCTGCAGGGCTGCTTCTCTCACATTTCTCATTCCGCTCTCCCAGCTGCTGTTGTACAGCAGGTTTTTTTCCTTTTCTTAACTCTACTCTCCCAGAGGCCCAACCAGTCTCACTCATGGCTCGGCTCTGGCCAGCAGCAGATCCCTTTTGGAGCAGCTGGAGCTGGCTCTGCTCTGACATGGGGCAGCTGCCGGGCTCTCCTCACAGAGGCCACCCCTGCAGCCCCTCTGCTACCAAACCCTTGCCACGTAAACCTAATACAAACATCCTTAGCAGTACATGTCTGAGCATGAGGGCAATCTTTATGCTGACCTTATTCAGGCTGATAATCCTTAAAGCTTAAAATGAATCTTATTTAAAAGCATTCTTCTGTCTAGTTGGATGATGCCAAGAACAAACCAAAAGGAAAATTCTCTGGAACAGTTCAATTGAAAGAGCTTTCTGAATGTCTCTTTCTTAAACCATTTTCTGAGTACTGTTGGAGGTTTTCTCTTCATTAAGCCGATAAGCATCAATTCCACTTTACCAGCAGGGAAATTGAGTATGCCAGTGAATGAATTTGTTGCAAACATACAGAAAGTCTGTGGTGACTCAGAATGGACACAGGTTGGAAGAGACCTAAAAAGAGTATCTGGTCCATTGGGTGGAATGACAATCCTAGTTGTCAACTCCCCAGTTACAAGGTACAAAAAGTATGGAGACTCCCAATAGTTCCTTCCCTAAGCAGAGGAATTCCACAGTCATTATGTCTTTGGTGCAGGAGCTGAGGTCATGGGTGTGATTCAGCGGCTATGAATTTTGCAGCACAGGGCAGGGCTCTCAAAAGGTTAAACCAATGACTGGGCAGCAGTCTATAGCAATTGGAAAAGCACTCACTGCTCTGCCTGCCCGCTGGCAGCAAAAATCCACTGTAGGAGAACCGAGGCTGAGCAAAGACACGATGCAACGGGCGGGTGATGGAGTCGAGTGTGGATGTTTCAGCCAGAGCATGAAGTTCACCTGGGGGTCATTGGCGCCGTCAGCCGCTTGATCTAAAACCCACTGACCTCAATAAAAAGCTTTCCATTGCTTTCCATTTGGAAGGTTTTGAATTAGTCCCTTGCTGCTAAAGTTTTGAAAGGATGAAAAAATTAGTAGTTCTCACCTGTGGCTTGCCGTATTTTTGTAACCTGTGAGCACTGAGATTAGCTGTGCATAGTGGCTTCTACTCTCAGTCCAGACAGCTTCATGCCCTGTAACATAAATTAATTTCAACAGTAAGATAAGTAAATATCAAGTATGTTTGTATACTATCCATATACTATAGTATATAGTACATCCAT
Organism: Aythya marila; assembly: GCF_965140915.1. Taxonomy (NCBI): domain Eukaryota; kingdom Metazoa; phylum Chordata; class Aves; order Anseriformes; family Anatidae; genus Aythya; species Aythya marila. The sequence continues at coordinate 2,437,730 of NC_139043.1, read as the reverse complement.
ATACTATACTTTGCAGAAAAAAAATATATATAATAATAATAATCACATGAAGCTCTCTGTGTCATTTGGATTAAAAGTGACACTGATGAGCTCAAAAGACAGCTCAAAACATCCATTATCTATTTACTTTTCATTTTAGGGATTTTCAGGCTTAATCCTCATCTGAACATGGTAACTGTACTGCTTATGAGCTCTTTCCTTTCAGAAATGATGGAAAGGTGTGCCAGTGTGAGTTAGAAGCAGGTTTTTAGTTGGACAAAACAGCACTTGATCCAAACACATTCTGAGCCATAGTTCTCTAAATTATGACCAAAGAAAGTGCTTTTAGAAAGTGCTTTTAGAAAGGATATTGGAGGCTAAAACAAGGATATGATCTGAGAAGAGTAAAATCTTTTGACTAATACTTTCCATTTGACTTTTGATGGTAAAAAAAATCATGTGATCAGTTCTTCACCCCTTCAGGGTGAAAACAACTGAGAATTATTTAAAACTTTTTACATAATTCATCTTGAAGATCATAAGGGACCTGTTAGTATGAAAAATGTCCATCCTATGTATCCTCTGGTGCAGAAGCCTCCCTTGCAAAAGAAAAGTTTGACTTGAGGGGGTTCACAAATATTCATGACAAGAATAAAGACAAGACTTCTTTAGCACACACGATTTTTCTTAACAGCATTGGCTCGCATTCTGCATAAACTATGTTGGTTTAAATTTGCAGTCATCTTCACCACAAATTAGCTTGGATCATATCTTATTAATGGTGGATAACGAGTTTAAAATGAGTCATGCAGGGATCCTTCCTTAAAAATAATGTCTAGTTGGAGGAACTAATTGAAATTGAACAGAAATAATCCCCGTATTTGTTACAACCTGGAGCAGAATATGTACCTGCATGGATTAGGAATAGATTCCTATGTTCTGCTACCCTGAGAAAACAAACCTTTCAGTAGGCTTGAAAATCACTGTTCTTCTAGTATAGTCTCCATTGTCAATTCATTATTTTTTTTTTTAAAGACTCTGAATCCAGTTTCTACATACTCAGGTTAGAAATGTTTTTTCTCATTCCCAGAGAAAATTCTGAGAACAACAAAAAAATTATTATCATTATCTTTTTTCTCCATATATATATATACATATATATATTTCCACATGGAGACAACACGTGAGATCTTTTGGAGGTTTGTGATTTTCTTCTCAGGACGCTTGAGAGAGAATCACCAGAGTGGTTGTTTATTCTCCTGAGCAGTGACAGAGACCCAGCTTTAAAGTGTTCAGAAATCAATGAGTTCTCTGAGGCTGTCATTTAAAAATTGCACTGAAAAGTAGATTCCTTACCATGAATACTTTTTTTTTTTTTTTTTTGATTTTTTGTTTGCTGCTTGGTTTTGGATTTTTTTGTTTCATTTTGGACAATACATTATTTTCCAGCAAGAAATGCAAGAAAATAAAATTAAAAAACAAACAAAGCAAACAAACAAAACCACACATACACACACTACACACACACACGGGGGAAAAAAAAAAAAAAAAAAAGACACTTATAGATGCAATTGGATACCAACAAGGGAAACAGAATGAATGTCAGGTATCCTCTCTTTGGCAGTTATTCAACACATCAGAGTCAGATTCAAACATAGCATTGGTAAACCACTTTGGGAAAAGGCCAAAGATCCTGTGCTATGATTCATCTTTAGAATTGCTCAAATCCCTGACTTCAATCAGAGGAGTCACTGACAGTCCAGCATGACACCTTCATTCACCTACTAGCTCCTATGACCTGGCTTCCAAAGTATTTCATGGTGACATGCCTGACAGTTATCTGGGGTGTCAACTGCCACCACACACACATACAAAACCTCACATTCTTTCACAGAGGTAACGGTCTTGCAAATGATGAAAACAAAGAGCCAGTCTGACATAAAACTTTACGCCTGCTGAGCCTCCATGCTATGTAGTAATAATATTTACAAGGCACATGGACTCCATCGGCTGGACTGCCTCGCTCTGTTAGCCGCCACACTGACGTACATTCTGCACGGTTGGACGCATGACGTTACCCTGCAGCCTGGGTCTTTGATTTATAGCGTCTGGTAACATCTCCCTAGTGCTGGAATTGAAATGTCTGTGATTTTTGGACATTGAAGGAACATTGGTTTTGCTTTGACCTGTAAATGAAGAGATGGCAATCAATCTTTAAACTTTTTTTTTTTTTTTTTTTTTTTTTTTTTTTTTTTTTTTTAATGAAAGCTCCTTCTCATCTGCTCCTTTTTTATATTTCTGGTATCTGCCACCCTCAGAGTTTTCCAGAAATAATTGATCCAAAACTTGAAGTTTTCAGACACTGAAAGTGGATTTAAGCATTCGCTAAGGTGGCTTAATCAAAGTCAAGAAGTTGTCCACCTGTGAATATCACCAAAGTACAGACACACTGAACAAAGAATTGGATTCACTTCATCAGGCTCTTGCTTTCTGAGGGTAGACTTGGGAACGTGTATAGGCTAGAGTCAGTGAAGAGGATCATGCTTTTTAGAGAAAATATCATCCAATCCTGAACTGGATAGTTAAGAAGGGGAGAATTTTGAGGTGCTTATCCTTTTCCATTATCCATGATGGAGCATGGTTTAGCCTGTACAGAAAACTTGGAGATATCTACTTTGAGACTTTCCCATCCAAGGCTTTGCATACCACTTACTAGCAATGTCCTGCAGGGTGAATAGAAGTCCTTTGGGATGACACGTATGCATACACCTCAACACTTCTTTCTGACATGAGCCTTATTTATCAAGGAAGAGGATAGCTTCATAAAAGTATGAAATAACTCTACCCTTCAAGGTCTGTATGAAAAGGGAATAATAAATCCTTCATGAGCTGTCTCCTACTGACTTTGGCCTCTAACTGTCAGACTTTCCTATTTGAAAATTTCAGAAATGCATAATATAGACACTAAATCTTGATGAGTGCATATAAAACCACCCTCCACTCTCTAACAAAAGACCTCAGAAGACCTCAACTTGTACAAAAAATCTCAGCTCTAGTTTCTGCTATTTGTTAGCTCAAGTTAAAATTGTCCTATTTCTTATTTTCTCTGCTAGTTTCAGAAATTATTTCTCCCTTATATCATATGCTCTCTCTTTAACTTCCTCAGCTTAAAAAGTCACCTACGTGTATATAAATCCTCCCATAGAAAAGTCTCCATTCACTTTCTTTGGCAGTTTTCTTATCTGACCCTGATGTCAAGTGATACTCAAAGAAAGTATACATGTATATATCCTAATAACAATTGGGGACTATTAGAATAATTGGGAATTATTATTAATAATATTATTATATACAGAAATTTAGTGATGGGATGGTGAAGTAGTATTTCCTAAGAGGGTTTCTCAATGACTTAAAGTTACCGGTCAAAATTATTAATGATACAATTTATTTATTTATTTATTTATTTATTTTCTGCAGCAGGGATTGACATCTTTTGTACTCAGACTTCTGAATGTAGAGTTATTCTCTGTTGAACAGTGTTTTGCATTCCTAGGAATAGGTCATTGAGATTTGCACATTGACAAACAATTGCATGATGGAAGATTTATTAAGCTCTATCGTTTAGAAGATCAAGTTCATATTCCTAGGTACTAGAAGATAACCTGTTCTATCCATCTGTTTATCCATCAGTATTATAGCCAATATTCAAGTCTAAAGGAATTATTTTCAAATAATGTTTTTTAAAACTCATTTGCCTCTCATTTCAAACTTCTTTTCTTTATCAGTGGGAGAATTCTTTTCTTCCTTCATTATTGTCTTCTGTCTATGTCCTAGGTTTTTAGTTTGTCTGAGTTTGGGAGATGGGGGGTGTGCATTTTAGTTGTTTTTTTTCCATAGTAATACACACATTATTTATTGCAATATGGCTTTATGGCACCCTAAGTGCACTGTAACAATGATGGGGAAAATAACTTACGAGGATGATAGTCCCAGTTATGACTGTTAAGAAATACTCAAGAAGTGCTTTTATGAGCTTGGGCAGCCTGCGACATAGTGCTACAGCTTATCTAAAAGGCTGCTGTGATATGTCTTTTTTATTGCTGATATTCTGAAATACATCAAAAAATGATTGCTAATTCCCAGTCTAGTGTTTCAGGACAAAACTCCATCCAGGAAAGAATTATGGTCCAATCTGAAGACCCATGCGAAGGCTCTCACAGGCTTCAGTGGACTTTCAAACTGTCCCCAAAAGCTTTCCTCAATTTATTGAATATGGAGGCAGCAGTACTTAAAATAATGTGGACAGGAAGTCTCAGCATGGATTTTGTTAGGAATCTTTTTCCAAATTATCTAGGTCTTGAATAATTCTTCAGGCTCAGTTTGATGTAAGGCATGCTGGATAGTCATGGTACACAGATGTGGTCTCTCCAAACTCTGCTCTTCTTGCTCTGAGTTTGAGGGACCAGTGAAAAATTGCAACCCATGAAAGCCAGTGGCTGATTTGCTCCCTTAGGTTTGGTCAAGCGTGCTTTTCAGGCAAGTGAATGGGAAGGAGATGGGGAGAGAAAAAAAGAGACAAAGAATGACAACCAAAGGAAAGAGACAGGGTGTGCAAGCTCATGTACGCTGCCTTCTGCTGATGGTGGATTTCAGCACATACATACCTTCAAAGCTTTCTGCTAAGTGTCTCATCAGAAATCCATTTACACTGAATTTCAAGTGCATCTCCAATGTATAACTACTTGATCTTCTCAACAGCACACTTCCAAAAATTTTTTTTGGTGTTTTCTGAGTTTTCCATATACAACACAGATATATATTTACACAATATTTATGCCATGCCTACATAAGCTACTCTATTCTGTAAAACTTTATATATGATGTTCACATTATCTATGTAAATTACACATTTTGCCAATCTCTTCCAAGAGAACTGCACCATTTTGTCTGAAGCATCTCCTCTAGATCACTTTCTCCTTAGGAGAGAGGTCCGAGAAAGACATCTGCAATTGAATCTGGTGTGTGACATGGGAAAGTCTAGATGGCCTTCCAAAAAATGTAGTTACCAAGCCAAATTTTAACATTCGTCACTGAGAAAGATGCTGTGAAACAAAGCTATTATACAGATGTTGAGCACTTTTAAGGGAAGAGCCAGGACATGTTACATCATGGTTGTCTTCACAGTTGTTTAACACCATCCAATTAAAACATATAAATACATCATAAACAGCTGATAGCATCAAGAAAAAAGATGCCAGGGTCAGAGAAGCAAGTACATATTTTTATTTTCAGCCCAAAGCTGCTGAAAAGTATGGGTTCCTTACCTGCTACCCCTTGATGTGTCCTTACTGAAGATAATAGGTCACCTTCTGTTTAGTGTTAATTAGCAAAACAAAATTCTTTGCAATCAGCAGGGTCAGATCTGAAAACATTGACTACCATCTTTCTTGTAAATTAACTGGGACATAATTTTCTTCTGTTGAAAATTTTCACTGTCGGGCCTCTTGGTCTCATTTTGGATTCATGGGGCAATTCACTCTTGCTTCATGAGTTTCTCTTGACTAAGTCTTCTCATAGAAGTCTTGCTGGAGGCTGTGTCACCTGTAAATGCAAAGGAACCTTGTGAGATCTTCATCATACTGAAGGACCCAGATGCATAGTTCCTCAGTGGATGCAGATCAAGACAATGAAGCTACTTCAGTTTTCACCACATAAGGAACAGACTGCCCAGAGAGGATGTTTAATCTCATGTAAAACCTAACTGGGCACAGTCCTGAGCACCCTGATCTTGTCTGGCTATGTTCTGACCCAAGGATTCGGCTGGATGATCTCCATGGGTCTTTAGAAAAATTTTAAGGTTCTGTTCTCTGATTTAGTCAAGAGACTTCTTCTAGATCTCTGATAGCCAGATAATTTCTGTGTGCTTCTGTGGCTTTGTGTGATACTGTGATGGGCACAATCACAGTTGCAGTGCTGGATGCCATTTCAGGTTTGTGGAGATCACCCTTCTTTTCCTGTTAATCATATTTGAACCAGCTACAGGAAGTCCAAAGGCTAAACGTTTAACTGACATAAGCTGTTATGGCTTTAACAGAGCTTTGCTAGTTTGCAGCAGCTGGAGATATGGCCCTTGTCAACAGAACTTTTCAAAGAGATCTGGCCATTTGAAAGCAGAGAGTGTGCATTTTGAGTACTTTGGTTACAATGAAGAAATAGATTTTTTAATATATATTTTAAATGTGCTGGTAATTTCTTTACTTTTCTTAAAAAATAATAAAAAAAAAATAGTAAGTGGAAATCCATTTTGCTGTGTAACAGTAATACGCTGTATATTATTACTATCCTGCTATTCCATGAGGAAAGTAATTGCCAATAAAAGGGATTATTAAGCAACATGCATTTTCAATTATGGCCTACGGTGCTGCTCCAAGCAAGTCTTGCCAAACATCTAGCTGATGGGATGGAGCTCACAGCAAGCTCTGGACATGCAGAGCAGGAGGGGCTAAAGGAAGGGATGTGGCCAAGCACAGGTTGAGGGCTCCTCCTGACCAGCCATGCAGGGAGCCAGGGTCTTGGAGGGGGCAAGCAGACAGGGGCTAGGGCTCCAACATCTCATGGTCAGGGGGAAGCAAGGGAAGGGAAGGAGGGATAAAACAGATCACTTCCGTAGAGTAAGGAGACAGACAGGGACTGTCTGTGTTGTGTTACATCTCCTGACCCTGGCCAGAGGCTGTGCAATTAGAAGACACTCCTTCTTCAGGGCAGACTGGAGCTATCTGTAAATAAACCAATGCATGCATGTGCATGCTCACAGTCATTGGGTTTTTGTCTCTTATAGATATGAAATTACATTTTGCATACACTACGCACACATATTAGTATACTGCAGTGTATATTTATATATGCAGCACATGCTTATATATAAATGCAAACACGTTATATAGTATATATTAGATGTTTATACGTGTGTGTCTCCTTGCTTCTCAATCTAGACACAGAACCTTTAATTATGTAAAAAGTTCAAGAAATCTGTAAAGTTAAAAAATATATACTTATATGATGCTAAGCATTCAATGAGCAAAACAGGAAAAGGGAGTACATGATAGGAGGTGGGAGAATAAGGAAGAGAGTGCAGTGCTTACAAATAGAGAGGCCATTGAAGATGTTGTCTCTGAGAAATTATCTGTTCTCCTACTACACCCACTTTCCAATTAAGCAAAAGTAAATCTTACTCTTTTTCCTCTAGGAATGGTGATCCATTCTTGTTGCTATCTGGGACAGGATTTGACAGCTTACATCAGGAATGGGCGTGAAGTTGCCCAGATGTGTCTGCTGAAGGAACCGTTTTCCTGGTGATGACAGAAGTCTGGCAAGATGCCTGATAAAAATCTGATATATTTTTTTTTTTCTTTTCCCTTTTTCAAAATAATAAAAAGGGAGGTGGGGGAGAAACTTGTATGCATCAACCACACATATATGAGAAAGACCCTTTTTATTTTTTCTTTCAGGTATAAATACTGAGATCTTCAGAAAAGACAGGAAATCTTAACACTGCCCTCCCCAGGGTCTTATCCATCAATCAAGTCTTTCCTTTGGCCCTGTAATATTCAGTCTCTCTTTCTCTCTTCCTCAATTTGCTGTATCTTGTACAGGAACCCAAGGCCATGTTTAATATGTTTGTTTTTAACACTGACAACATAAAGGTCAACATTTAAGTTAGGTTACGTAATCAGATCAGTCCCCAGTGGCTAACCACAGAGCAAAATAATTCCTATTTAATTGTCCTCTTCTCTCACCCCCATCCTTCCGAACAGCGAAGTCCTATTATTTTTTTCCTTCCCTCTGCCTTGGAATTACTTCAGGGCTGATCTCAGGTTTATATGTAACTAGAATCAAATTTTCAAAAACATTTAAACAAGACTTCCTTCATAAAAGACTGAGACATTTGGGAAAAAAGAAGACTTAAAAACAAACAAACAAACAAACAAATAAACAAACTTTTTTTTTTTAATATTGTTGCAATGCAAAAAAAAAAAAATGCAGAGGGATTCTCAGGAGGAATTTCACATACTGGCCTAGTTTGTGTTTTTTATGCAATAAATATTCCTCATGAGTATTGGCTTTCCATATGGAAATCCTCGGGGATCTGGGGGATCAAAAAGTGACTGAAATCCCCCTATTTTTGTGAGAAAGAGATAGAATTACATACAATATCAGAGTTTAGCTTCATGTGCAATTAGAAATGTTTCTGATTTTGGAAATGTCAAGTTGAATTATTGCCATGCATTAGGTAGAGACTAGAAGTGACAGGCTGGGTATTACCTTGGAGAAGAAAGACTTGGGGTAATGGTGAGTTCCAGGTTGAACTTGAAGTAGGAATAAATGGGAGTGCCACCTATTGTAGGTAAGACTTACCATATAATAATGTAGCACATTGGAAAGTGCATGCCCAGTCAAACAAAAGAAGCAATTATTCTCTACTCATTGTTGTTGAAGCTGAATCTGGAATATTGCACTCAGTTTTGTGTCCACCTTGTAGTTCTGTTCCATATTTCTGCATTAAGTCCTTGTTTTGGGATTAAGGTGTTGCACAGTTTTAGGAAAGACATCCAATAGCAAGTGACATATCACTATTGATTGTAGAAATGTGTAATATAGCATCATACCTGAGTGGATATCTGCAAGAAACAAGCTCTCTGCTTTCCATACTTTGCATACACTTTTTCTGAAGTTGTTTATTACTGTCCACTGATGGAAGCAGGACAGTGGGCTACACAGGATAATTATTCCCATCCTTCCACTTTTAAGTGTTTTGGTTTATTGAGAAGGAATAAGGAGGAAAGGACTGGAAAGCTCACAAGCTGGGATTTATACCTCAGTCTGTGCTGAGTGGTATAAATTAAGTCATTTCCATGAAGTACCCAAATCTCATCATCTTTAAAATCAAGAGAGTAATAGAAACATTTCCTTAGTAAAGAAAATCAAGTATGTAAAGAAGTGTGGGTCTGAAATTCAGCACATTGTAGCTATTGGCACTTTTGTGTGAATGTCTGCAAGTAGTTCTCCAGTTCTCCAGACTGCTAATATTGAAATTATATCAAAGAATTGAATGCATATAACAAAAGTTACTCAATTTTATTATCTTCTTAAATGAAATTCAAATGAGAAGACGTGAGAACTGTTGAGGAATAAAAGTCCCTGCAGATGGGGTGTGCCCCCTTCAGCTGTGAGGCATGTAAGACTGGATTTCATCCATTATTCCCCACTATGGAACATGCAGCATTATCATAAATAGTGGGGAAACATTTGTTGACTAGCAATAAATTGAACACAAAGAGGTGCATTCAGCAGCCCGTTACAGTAATACTGTAATAGGACTGGAGGATACAGGGAAGGATGAAGGATTAAGCATTCTGAGAGAGAAACATAAAACAATATGAAACACATAGAATAACAATGCAAGGAAAAAAAAAATCAGACCATACACAGAATAATTCAAAGCAAATGTGAAGCCATTCTCTTCAGAGAGACAACCACAGTAGGTCACACGAGTGCTTGTACTTTTTGTTTTTTGTTTCTTTTTTCTTTTTAATACACAACATTAAGCCAGTGGTCCTGGACAGTATTAATCCGAAATATCTCTTGCATGACTGTGCTTGCCAACTGGCTGTTTTGTATTTATTTTGTAATTATTCTGATTATTTGATATATGCATTCTGTGCTTTCCCTCCCCCTGCTCCCCCCGCCCCAGGAAAATAGAAGCATCAGCTCCCCATACGTTTCTCATATTTGCGATCAAATGCATTCATGGAAAATATGGTTTGCTGAATCGCTGTGGGCAGGACTCATACATACTTTTCTAATGCCGGATGTTTGGAGAAAGGTTTTAAATATACACTCAAGCCTCCACGTTTTTGTGAATAAACCATACCCTGGCTACAGAGACACCTGACTGGCCCTTAGCAGGCCAGCTCAGCTTTGGCGAGTCCTGTTAGCTCAGGTTATAGATCAACAGGCTCTGTAACCCGCTGCAAGTTGGTATTTTACCGCAGAAAGAAGCAATTCTGTCTCACCCCACCAACGGCAGTTCCCGCTGCCTTGTGCCAGTCCAAACATTTATGTATCTGTGAGGTGGAATGAGAGAAGAGGCTGAAACTAACCCCAAATAAAAAAACAGTGTTGACCCAGCCTGGCTCCCTGATCTGGCCTGGGGTACTGCCACACAAGTATTTGCATTGGATTTGGCTCACAATTTTAAAAGATACAGGAAACTATGGCCAAGACTGCTCTGGGCATGCATTGTCTTACCTGATGCTATTCCTGAGCTGACAGAACCACAAAAACCTATGGATATTAGCGCAAGGACACCTAATTTAAATACGGACAAATTAATTTATGTCCAAGCTTCTTGAACATTATCCATGCCAGCCAAATTCAATGTTATCCCTGATAATGCAGAGCTGGCTCCAGCTTTGTGGCAGCTTTAGTGAAAAATCTGCACCTAGGGCATTATAATTGTGGGTTCTCTCTAGTTAGGCTCAAAGAAAACCACTTTCAAAGGGGAACATTTTTATTTATGTTCTCCTTTTTTTCTTATTTTTAAAATTCATTTTAGTAATAGTAATGACACTTCTGCATTTACTTTAATATTCCTTTCCCCTGTATTGGTGGCAGGAGAACAAAAACAATGCACAGACTATTTCTCAGTCTTTTTCACTCTTTGACTATTGTTCAATATATTTTTTCAAACTGGTTATGGTAAATCCAGAACTGCTTATGGTATTCTGATAGGGACCAAGGTCTTTTGTTCTTCCTTATTTTTATTTTTATTTTTATTTTTATTTTTATTTTTATTTTTATTTTTATTTTTATTTTTATTTTTATTTTTATTTTTATTTTTATTTTTATTTTTAATTATTATTATTATTATTATTATTATTATTTTTATTTTTTCTACATCTCTTCATCTTTTTAATTATCTATTTCTCAGCCATCTTCAAGGTCCATGGCATAAAAATGACTAGCTCAGTCTTTAGATATTCAAGACCCAGTTCTGATATAAATAGAAAGAAGACTGTGATAAGAATGAACTAATGGAGGCAAACTGATCATTTCATGACATGCAGCATCATTTCAAGCTTTGAGGTATTTTCTTTTTGTTTGCTTGCACTCAAAGCTGGCAAAGAATCCTTTTTCTTTTTTTTTTTTTCTTTTTTTTTTTTTCTTACTGGGACGACATGGAAACTGGTTTAAAATACATCAGTATAAGCTCACTTTCTCCTTGTTATCAAGTGGGAGGAGAAAAAAAGTGCTTTTCATATCATGCTATATCAAAAGTATCCCAGAATCAAACGTAAGGAATTTAATTATTTCACTTTGAACTTGGTGGCTTCAGAAAATACAAGACAGAAAGGTTATAAAGCATGGCAACATCATGAAAAGGCAGAAATATAAACCACAGTTAATAGGCATAAAGAAGGAAAACAAAGAAGCAGAAAGAGAAGGATGACAAACCAAGAGAATCCAAACATAACTTGGACATTTTCTCTATTTTTTTTTCCTTCTCTCTCTCTTTGTGGATCTGTTTGTTGCCTCACTGGATATTTCCAATGATATTCAGCCTACTGAGCAAGTATGTTTTGGGATTTACTTCAAAGCAAATTGAGCACTACATAGGAAAGAAAAGAGGACGTTCAGATATGATGCCTCCAGCTAGGGCTCGAGTCCACAGAATCAGGTCAGAAGCTGTTCCAGCTGAAAACTCCCCTTCTTGCCTTTCCTGCATGCTTCCTACTTCCCTCATTCCTTTTGTTGATACCAGGTACAGGTTATTTTGATATCTCTCTACATCACAGCACAGGACAGGGTCATACAGTGCCATCCCTTCCTTGTCATCTCTCTCCTCCTCACTCAACTTCAGACCACTGTGGTCTTCTTGGCACTGTTGCGTGAAAACCAACAACAACACAGAGTGCTTTGATGCTCTTTCAGCCATGACTGTGATGTTTCCAAAATGAAAGAAGCAACAAAGAAAGGGGATGAAACCAGGAGACAGGCAGAATTGTAATTCTTGTAATGGCTTGCTTTTATTTTCTTTTGCTGGAAAGGAGAATTGACTGAAACAGAGAGGAAGAAGCCCAAAGAAAAAAAACAGAAACAATAAACAGTAAAATGTTCATAGTAGGTCATCCATAACCAAGCTTTCCTGGAGCATACGCAAACACATGTACACACCCTCACTGCCTTCTTGAGCAAAAACCCAGTGAGAACATGAAGCCATGTGTTTCCTCTCTTGCTAAAGCAAGAGCTTATTTACATTTTTCTATATGAAAATTTATATATTTATATATTTATTTACATGTCCTTTGCATGTATTTTCCACCTGGCTAAAGGTCCTAGCATTTTTAACCTCTTGGAAGGAGGTAAGTCCCAGCCAGGATACAACCACATGACAAATAATGATTCTTTCTAAGAATGATCTTTAAAGAAAGGTAAATAAAACAATCTGGACATCAAAAAGAGTGGATATTTTTTAAAATAAGTAAAACATATAGTATCAGTAAAAAGTTTTAGCTAAGAGAAAACTACAGCTCCCTGATTATTTTTGCACAAGTATTGCAAGAATTGGAAAATTTGAAGCACTTGATTGTGAGAAAGCTTAAACTTTCAAATTTCTTTCTTAGATATTTGTCATTTTTGTAAGGTATTCAGCCAAGATCATGTCTCAAAAGGCTCAGAGAAATTATGTTTAAAAACCATCCCATTTATTTTTTTTCCCACCATTTGCAATTGCAATGTCTATACAAACACTCAGATGTCAAAATGCCTTAGTTGAGATCACCTTAGAGTTTCTATATGATTGTTTCCTTATTTTTATTATTTACTTCTGCTTATCCCTCTCCCTTTTCTGTGCATGTACATGTGTATAGACAGATTGCATTGATTTGAAATACTTTCTTTAGTACTCCATTTTCAAGAGCTGTCTTATGCCCTTCACTCTCCAGGCAACTTTCTAATTGTTCATAAGAATTTAAAAAAAAAAAAAAAAAAAAAGATTTTCTAACTTTGACAAGGCA